>NW_027526335.1:55870137-56339712 GCF_048455015.1 Haemaphysalis longicornis
ACCGATCGAAAAGACTATGAAGGCGGCGTTGTTGTATAGGTGGTAAGTTTGGGGATTTCTTCATTTCTGTTATGCTTTCTGCTCGCGAGCAGTTCCTGAAAATCAATCGGACAGCTTCATTTTGGAGTGCTTCAAGGTTGTTTACGAGATACGAATGATGGGGGTTCCAGATTAGCGCTGCATATTCTATGTTTGATCGAACTAGCGTTTGGTAGGCCAGAAGCTTTGTGGGCGTGTTAGCTGAATGCAGATTGCACCTAATAAATTAGAGTGATTTAAATACCCTCCTCGTTATTGTATCAATATGATGGTCCCAGGTTAGATAAGATGTTATGTGGACCCACAAGCTTAGAAGTATCAAGTATTGAATATATTGAAGTTATAGGGGTTTTAATCACTGAGTATACGCCTGGGATATGAGATGCCCCGTTGTGAGGACTGCAGATTAATTTATAACACTTAATAACAAACGCAGAAACACATAATTGTTTTTGTTGTGTTTTCGTTTTCTGTCTATATCAAACTTCCTTCAAAAGCCCCGTGCGAAAACCTTCTAGAACCACTTCACAAACGTCACATTTGGCACTCGCAAGTTCTCGCTTTTCTTCCGAACTCATCGAAAATATTTTGCAGAATGCCATAAAAAATTGTGTGCATCTCTTCATCAAAAAATTACTCCCCGTAAAATTAGAGCCTGACGGATTTGGTGTCTTAGAACACGGTAGAATCATCTACAAAGCTTCAAATTGCAGAGGCAGCTCTAACCTTCAACAACTCTGTGAAAGCGAATTGCACAACACTCAAGAACCTCTCAGTAATCTACCCGACAGCACTGCGATGAGACCGAAAGATGCATGCGATAGATGCTCATGAAAATCCGGACACCGTTCAGAAAACGAAAATGCAAATAAACTCCAGTATCTGTCACCCGCTCATCCGACCACATTGATCCCGGCCAAACTGCGCCCTGGAGTTCATAAATTCCTAAATTGCAATAAAAGTAAAGATAAATTGGGTTTCTTGTAAATCTGGCTCCACGACTCTAACCCCCCCAACCCCCCCCCCCCCCCCTCCCTATTTTTTCCCTACGTCTCAAACCTCCTCCTATTCACCTCCGAGACCTCCCGGCGTCCCTCTCGACCGTCTTGCGAAAATATTCCGCGTATTTGCATACATGTCAACCCATCTCTTCCGAAGAAGGAGCGTACGTTTTATTCCCCGCTCTTTCGCCCTGGAAACAGGAATCCACAGGGGAGTGGCAGACGCGCCCATATCCCTCGCATATGATCCCCCGGCAACAGGTCCAAGTGTATATCTTTTCAGTAAATATTTAACCACAACTGACGGGCAACGACGCGACTACGCGTGCGAATGTCGGAACGACAAAATCGATGGTGGCGTCTTCCAAAGATGGAATCCGTTGTCTCG
Organism: Haemaphysalis longicornis; assembly: GCF_048455015.1. NCBI lineage: Eukaryota > Metazoa > Arthropoda > Arachnida > Ixodida > Ixodidae > Haemaphysalis > Haemaphysalis longicornis. The sequence goes on from NW_027526335.1 coordinate 55,871,566, forward strand.
CTGGCTTTATTGACTTCGACAATGTTTCCAAAAAAAAGCATAAGTGCATGATCTCACTGAATTTGCTTTCTGCGGGGCTGCTTATGCGCAAAAAGAGTTTTGACGATGCCCTGAGTAAACTACATTTTAGACGTTCTGAGCAACAATGAGAGGACAAAAATTGGTAGTTATCCCGTCCTGCGAAAGTGGCAGTCCAGCAAAGCTGCTGTAAACCACTAGAGATGGTGATGGAGGAGGGTATGAAATGTTCCCCGTTGTCTCGGCGGACTTTGTCGGTGTCGCCCGCCTAGTGTCACCAGATAAGGGTACAGAGTATCGCAATCTTTTCTCCTGTTCTTTTGCGCGGCCGCCATGATCATTGGTCAGTTCGCACTACCTGACATCTGTTTACACTACGGTTCGTGGGCTCCGCCATCTTGTTGTTTATGCGTTTTAGTAGGTCAACTCTGGTAGGCTTAGCTTGTTGTCCCTGCTCTGCGGCTGCGCGCGACTGAGGCCGTTCCGAATGTGCGAATCAAATATAACGCGTGTAACAGCCTTTCAGCAGCAGCAGTGTGTCCAAAGATGCCGTTTCGCTGCACCTTCGGTGTTGCTGTTAACAAAAGACCCGGTCGAAGTTAACGGCGAGGTCGTAGATGCGGCAATCTCGCAACACTGATGAACGACAAAATGGCCGCCGTTGCTGACTTGTGTGTCTCAGTGGCGGAACTCTAACACCTTATCCACGGACATTACCCTCGGCTTCCCTGGCGTCAAACGCTGCGTGCTGTCAAGCCTGACGCATGCACTCGGCGTCTCGGGCAAGAACTGCTGTGACACTCGTCCTGCCTAGCCTTCAAAGATCATCTGCAAACATAATGTTTGCCGGGAACGCATGGTGGATCCAAGAAGATACAAGAGTGTGCATTGTCATTTAATGTAACTGAAATAACAATACTAGTGTCTTTCTTGGATTCAAAAATAATAGGTTGGTCGTCACGTGAAATAATTGACGTTGAAATTAGACGGTAGACCAACAGCCCCCTATGTTTGTCCCTCAATTCTTTCGCAACGACTAGAACAGTGGCTCTCTTCATACGCAATTTCCATCCCCCCCCCTCTCTCTCTCTCTCTCTCTCTCTCTCTCTCTCTCTCTCTCTCTACACACACACACACACACACACACACACACACACACACAACCTCACCTGCCTCTATTAACTCAGCCAGTCTTACGCATGTCAAGGTGTACGCATTTCATGACACTACCGTCCGCGTACAACGTGCGGCTGACCGGAAACACTCTTGAATGGATCTCGGGATATCGGGGAGCGCGGACTGCCCAGGGCGGAATCCTATTTGCACCGCTCGATAGCTGAGCACGTAAATAAGGGGTGAGGAGTGCCGCTGTTCCCCCCAAGCCATGCAGCCAGTGCGGGAGCCTTTTTATACCCATATCTCCTGGCTGAAATCGATGATGACAGGGCCCACGTGGTTCGCGCAACCGTAATTTTTCTTCTTAACTTGCGTGGCCCGAAAGCATTGTCGCCGAAACTCAAGCCTGCGTGCGGGGCACGAGCTCTGACCGCACCCATTCATACGTGGGGAGAGGGCGAAAACGCGGGCTCAGAACTGAATTTTTCATGAAGCGAGGACCTTCGGTCCCCATCATTTCTGAGCCGTCCATTTGTTAGCGGACAGACGCAGTAATAGGCGACTCCGAGCTGTGCTTCGCCACTCACTTGATTAGAGCCCGCGGCAAATGCGCACTGTATAAATGCGAGCTTCGGGTAATAGCTGTAAAGATACCTTCGGGCCATGCACGCGTAGGGAAAGCTTAATTCCAGTAGACCTTCCAGGGTAAGGGGCTACGGACACTCAGGCGATGGAGTAATGTGTTTAAGGTGGAATCCCGGCGAGCAGCGTCCCTAAAGACGCCACAAAAGTTTAATTTGTCAGGCAGTTCTATTTAGGGATAGTGGTTCACTTTTTGAGGAATATAGTAGAAACGCACACATATTCGTTCTGTTTAGGCAGCAACTATTTTTAAGTGCTTTCCATTTTAGCGAGGCATTCACCCATTTTTAGAACCATTTTACAAGCGAAAAAATTGAGGGACTTGGAGAGAAGCAAACAGGACAATAGCCAGACTTCAACTGAATAGCTTTACTTGGGACACGTAATATATGATACCGCTAACAGACAAGGCTAAAAAAAAAACAACTTACAAATGAAATGAAACAACATACAGTCATACATGCGTGCCACCCCACACTACCAAGCTACGTCACGCGCATGCACCCTTGCAAGGAGCTTAGCTCTTTTGCCGTAATGAAATGAAGAGCATCGCTCTTACGCTAAGCATCGAATTGCTAAGCTATGTCGTTTCATTTCATTTGTAAGATTGTTTGTTTTTCTTTTTAGCCTTGTCTGTTAGCGGTATCATATATTACGTGTCCCAAGTAAAGATATTCAGATGAAGTCAAGCTATTGTCCTGTTTGCTTCTCTCTGGGTCCCTGTCTTTTCTCGCTGGTGTAAAATGGTTCTAAGTCAATACCAACTAGCCCAACTTTCAGGCTTAACTGATTCACCCATTCTTCACCACACATAACAAATATAAACATAGCAGGCCTATTACGAAGGGCTTAACGTAAATCATTTTCTAGCAAAGAAAGAAAGCGGCGTGGCATGGTGTTTATCTCCCAAAGCCAATTACAGCAAAACTAAAGACCTGCTAAATAGTCAAATAATACGTTGAGTGGGTTAAACTGCGCAATACAGCCAGAAATGTGACTTCGAAAAATTCACTTCAATATCCTTTTAAAGACATCCATTACGTACCCCCATCACTTAAAGTTTGCGTATCTACAGAATACTTTTAGCGGGTAGAGGAGGTGTGATTCTCTGTTTACAAGCCCTATGTATGCGTACTAGAATGCTTCGATGTGTAGCTGGCATCGGGGCACCCTAATACGTACACGGACGCACCGCAGCACCAAGCGGCAAGAAACGAGAGTGAACGTCGTTCTCATACTGCTATTAAGGCTATAAATTCGTCACATCGACGTTTTATTGTCATTCGGCACAATAATTCACCATATATCGTGTCTTTAGACATTTTAATCGCCAAAACGATAGTAGCTGTCGTTATCCGCTACCACATTATTACACACGCTCCTTCGTAAAGAGGCAGACGCGAAAATACCTGCGAAGCCTCTTAAAGACGTGGTTTTTATGCGCAAATGGAAGCAGTGTAGGAGGAATATAAAAGCTGTAAGCTTGCAGGGTTTTTATGAAACGAAATTACGAGCTATTACTCTTGTATTGACACTAAAAGAAGCGTCATCACCCAAGTCCCCATTTATCACGTTTAAAGAGGTCGCATTTGTTTGCCACGCATTTTCCCGTTGCTTTAAACGGACAAAAAAAGGGAACACACAACTTTTCTTTGTTCCAAAAATTGGTTCGTTCTTAACATGCTACAATTTTCTTCGGTCCAATATGAAGCGTTCATTGGAAAGAAATTAGCATTAAAAATATCGCATTTCAAACCACCCGCTTCCTAAATAGTCTTATGATGAACTAAAGATTCTTATGGCGTATTTAACGGAGCATAAAATTAATCAATTAATCAGCAGTAGTCCCAACGACCACATCCGAATGCATACACGGTAGGCGGCGGAAATCGGGACTTTCAGCGTTTAGTGCACTGATCGTAGCACAGCATAGCCCACTTATGGCGAAACCGGTTTTAACAAAATCCCGGCTATAAAGAACTAATCTTCATTTCCCGTTGCCATTCGTACACATATATTTTACGTTCAGACATAAGTAAAAACAAATATAATGAACTGATTTCTGTTTCCCGATGTGTTCGTTAAAAGCGGGCTGGACATAGTGGCGTGGTCATGAGTTCCATGCGTGCTTCAGACGACGAACATCAGCCTCAGGTGTATACCTGAATTCAACCACTTCAGTCCCGCTAAACTCTCAATGTGTCAATGACAAACCACGCAACTGAATTCCCGACATTTCATTTGGCTTTGGCAGCGCACAGCCGGAATAGGGTCAGTGCTTTTGTGTCGTTTTCTTACAAACGCCACTTAGCGATGACGCCACGTTCTTAGCACGACATCTCAATAGACTATTCGTTTGTTTTTACAGCCTCAGCCAATCCGTACAGGCAGGTCGGGGACGTCTCCTAGTGACATCAATTAGCGAATACCCGGAAATACCTCTACGAGCTGCCACCACCTAATATGCAGTTCGTATTAAACGCGACATACTTTTTTTCTTCAGCCACGCTATCTTTTGACTGAAGCAGAGTTGCGTGTTGACTCCATGACAGCTTTAAAGGATCAGTAGTTAGCAAGTTGCAAATTAAAATTCCTATTTTCAACTCGGAGAAGAACACGCGACTTCATCAATCTGTCATACCAAATTGTTCTTTTCGGTATTTGAATGTAAAAAACCCAATTCATTCATCGGTTTCGCCACACTTTCTATTTATAAATATCTCTACAATTAATTCTTAATCGACCATACCTCTACTGTCATTGTCGTCTTATCCATAGCACGGCCTCAGGCCGACCTCATATGGAGTGAACGTATTTCTGTCGATAAAAAATGATAGAAAAGAACGGGCGAACTAAATCCAAGCATAGACGACAACTATTTATTCGGAGGCACGTATCCGGGCGCTAAAAGCAAAATCATGTAGTTATGTTGCGATACGCTTATACGTGCCTAATTTACAAATATACCGGTGGCCACAGCACTTCGATCGAACATAAAATGGGAAACAGTTAGCGAGGAAACCACCGTGTGTCAGACCTTTTTCAGTGGTACATTTATGACCGCTCTGACTGCAAAAGCCCATAAACGAAGCTTGTTACAACACGTGACAAGGAACACTGGCGTATACTTACTTAAAAGAAGGCAAGTTTCACTTTTGCGCCTAGAATGCACCACTGCCTGGTCAACGACTTCTGACGTTTAAGCGCCTCGTGTTCACGGCGCGGAAGACGATGCATATAAAGGGATTGATTCAAAAAAATGAGAAGATTACACATACTTTATGATTTATTTTTCTCCGCGAAACCAGCACCTTCTATTCCCAACTAAAGGCCGAGAAAGCTACAAGACACAATACGGTTTTCTAAACAATTAGCCTAATGGTTTTTAAAAAATCTTTATGTGTATATTAATGTTTTAGCCACGAAGTCATGTATCCCTAGGTGGTACGTGCAAGCTTTGGTTCCACTTGAGTTATTTTCATTTTTAAATTAAAGCTCAAAGTAACCTGCAGGAGCAGGTAAGAATGAAAGTATGCCTAAAAATGCTAGGAATGAAGAATCGAGCATAAACGTGAAACTAACCACTGGCTTAGAGAAAAAAAAAAAGAGAACCATAATGGCTGTGCCAGCACATAATGCAGTGAATGGCGCAGCATCGTAATACAGTGCGGTGCAACATGTATAATAGATAGTGCAGTTAAGAAGTCTACGGGACACCAACCGACACCAAAACGGAGGTGGTTAAACGCGGCTTTAGGGTAGCTTTCTCCGCACGGCTAGAGCGCTGTGCAACAAAGCATTGTTTCCAAGTTGGTTTCTCTTTTGAAAAAGTTGGTTTGCTGCTTGAATAAAGTTCCCGAAGTGTTCATGATCCGTGGGTCGATTTAACGGCGGGACGTTTCGCCAATGGTGCGACAGGATGCAGCTAAATCACCGTTCGATTGAACTCAAACAACGCAATCCATTACGGTAGCGAAGCGACTATGCGGCTACATCCGGAGGCTCCGTGAAACTGTTTTGGCACAGCACAGCTTCGTACCATTAGCCAAAAGATAGGCGAAGGTGCACACGTGCAGAGTAAGGAGAGAACCTACGCTCAACTTACCTGGGCCCGGTCCGGTCGATTCAAACTTTGGGATCGACGGCCGCGCCGCGGAAATCCAATGGGACGCGAGCGTCATCGCTCAACAAAGACGCGCTCACCGAAGCAGTAGAAGCACTGCCTCATCACCGCCTCACGTAAAAGGTCTTCGAGCCGGCACATGATGCAGCCGCTTCCAAATTCATCGACAATGTCTCTCACTCAAGCCGTTTCTCGGATTGAAAGCGCACCCGCACGCGCGCGCGTGAAGCGTACGAGTTGGCGTCGCTTGGACAACTGGCTTCCCCGCGGGGAAACACCTGTCGCAGGCGGTGAATGGTCACGTGACAACGCCGGGGGCCCGCCATTGGTCGGTTGCAATTAAAGGGAGGGCGGCGGTGGCGTGGGGGATCGCGCCGGAGCGTGCTCTCTGCTGCTTTTGCCGCCTTCAAAGGGATCGCGCGCTCGCGCACGCGAGCAACTGGGGCGGTTTTCGAACGGAGGGTGGGGGAGCTTTGGAAACTGAAGTTCCCCGCGTGAACGCGGCTTTGCGCGAGCGAGCGGGGATCGTTCCTCGTGCGCACTGGCGTGTTCCTGATGAGACGCCTGTTTTGCTTATGATGAGCGGGGAGCTAACGGGGGCCGCGCAATAAATGAGCGTGGATATGGAAAGCTTCGCGGGTAGTTCAAATGTCACTAAAATGATATGTGGAGGGAGATAGCGTATAAAAGAGAGAAAAACAGAGCTATTTATTTAGATGTATTCATACGATGAAATCAAATTGGGGTAGTGGATAAAGTATCGAACAGCGCGGCGCCCTCACTGTTTGTAACGCATGCTTCCAGCAAGGTACGCGTGCCACTAGAGTTTAATAATAATAACAATAGTGACTTTTTGTTTATATAAAGTGGGGGAGGAGGCCAAGGGCGAACCCGGCATGAAAGACAGGAAGCTGGAGAAAATCCTGCGGCGCAGCTGTTACAAGGCAAGCAACCGCAGGGAACTCTTTAGAAAATTCATCGACTCAAACAAACGTCTGGAATGCACTAAAGAATTAGGCAGAACAACAATGCGTCATGTACATTTGATGAGTGTCATGGCTACATAAGTTCTTTGCATCAATCAATCAATCAATCAATCAATCAATCAATCAATCAATCAATCGATCGATCGATCGATCAATCAATCAATCAATCAATCAATCAATCAATCAATCAATCAATCAATCAATCAATCAAAGAGTTATTCGCACACTCAGCGACATCCAATAGACCTTGTTGTACTTAGGCGAAAAAACACAAAACTTTTAGCATGCACGCATACAATGAAACGTGATCCGGTCATGGTACAACAACAAAAAAAAATCAGAGCCCTTCCCCGTGTGAAGAGGGCAGTCCAGCGAAGCTGTCGCCCTCGGTAGATTGTCAGTGTTGTGGCTTAACTATATTGGAGATTTGCTGTGTTGAATTATAAGGAGAGTGGCGCAATCTCTTCGTCATAGACGAAAAACACAATCATTGGTGGATAAAGACAATGACGTTTATTACAGCGCGGCTACTCCAATCACGGTGCAGGCTCTAGTGCTCCGCGCAGGTGGCCGCCGAAGATCACACGGCAAAGCGCAATGTCAGGGGAGAGATACGCCGCGCGCGTCGAGGAGGATTAAACACGACTCACGAAAGAGGCGGCGGTGCCGGAGAAAGATTACGAAGTGGGGCTGTAAGTGTTCTCCCTACGCAGAAGACCATGCTCCACCTCGCAACACACAATGTGGGAAAGCCTGCTTACAAAAACCAAGCTTGCACCGATTTTCTTACATTTGGCTTCACCTCTAAACAGAAGTGCATTGCTAAAAAGACATGTATCCAGGGACAATATCGGCGGTCTTATATAACAATACCGAGGCCCTAAGACTCTTTTTAGTCTTTATGATTATTTTCATGCACCGCTGAGTAAATTGTTGCTGCCAGCGATAGACCCTGGATGATGTCGTCATAGTAATCATTGAGCACACGAACTCAGTACGGGCCAGTGTTTAAAGAGAGAACTACCCTTGAAATGAGCAGCAAACGACGAACACAGCAAGACAAAATACTATCCAAACGGAAAAATAAATTCCGTCCAACGGAACAATAAAATCAGTAATGTAATGAGAGATATGTGGAGATTATAGTCCGAAAATGTCTGAATGGTCAAAGGGATCGTAAGGGGTTAAAAATATCGACAGCCGCAGAATAAATGTTACATGGGCTATTCAGTCTGGCCAGGAAACGGTGTCTGTTACGGGGGCTGAGAGTATGAAGAGGGAAGCGGCGTTTTCTTGCTGTTTTAAAGGGGAGTGTTAGCTCCGGCTGAGGAAGAGGTTTCGCGCAGTCTACGTTTTCGTAGGTTAGCTTAAGAATGAATATAAGGTTAGCTTTATCGCGGTTAGGCTTTAGCCAAACAGCCTTCTCGGGTGCAGCGGTCTTGAGTCAGGAGGGCGATATTTGGATTAATGTCTACCCTATCAAAAGTGCGGCTTTGGGAGAATTTATTACCATTGTGGATTAGTGCAATGAACATGCCATCATACGCATCCAGATTAGGAGGTACTAGAGAGAGAATCTAATGGGTTTTCACTTGATTCCAACTCGGGCACTTCAGTCGGTCAAACTCTAGCCTTGTGGGATAGCGCCCCAGTCCAACAAAAGCTGATTATGGCATTCCTAGCACGGAGGAAGGCGATTTCATTCACCCTGCACGCGCTTCATTCATACCGCACGTTTGGGTGTGGCGTGTGTGCCGCAGACTGCCGAAGACGCGATCCGGCGCTCAATTTTCCCATGTGTTCTTATGGGGCTGTTGGTGCGAAGGCAGCTGTCGGACTGCCCGCGGTGAGTCCAGGACTGGCAAGTTGAGGAGGCCCATAATTTCTTCACGCCCGGTAACCTGGAGCAGTTTTTCTTTCATGACAACTGGTCGCCCTCCTTGTCTGGCCGGCGATCGACTGACCCATAAATTCTTGACCAATCTCACGTATTCTGTCTCGTCTTCAGCGCAGGTCGTCTTTAGCACAGCGCTCCACAATGACCAAGTAACGTGACCAAGTGTGAAAATTCGGCGAATGACGAAGCTCAACATATAATCTGACTGAAAAAATCCGCGGAAATTCAGAGAATTGGCTACTAATGCGTAGCATTCTTATGCCGCTTGTCTGAGAGTGCGAGTTCTTTACAGCCTATGGCTATACATGAGTATCGAAAGGCGTTCGATTGTTTTATTATTTTAAAGACGATAGTCTTTCTTTGGCTACTCAAACCCATACATTTTGGTCTGTCTGTCTGTCTGTCTGTCTGTCTGTCTGTCTGTCTGTCTGTCTGTCTGTCTGTCTGTCTGTCTGTCTGTCTGTCTGTCTGTCTGTCTGTCTGTCTGTCTGTCTGTCTGTCTGTCTGTCTGTCTGTCTGTCTGTCTGTGACTCGATTCAGCCACCCGTCCAAAGTGAAACGAGGCCTGCACAATAGTCTTACCTACTCACATCCAAAGTTGGAAGTGTAAGTCCGGTTTATATGACCATGTGAACCTTGTTTATCAAGAAAAAGACATTACGCAAATATAAGACCGAAAATTGATACACAAGGGATATTTGGTGTTCATTTTTAAAAAATTCATAGATGCATCATTTGTGCGAAAGAAATACTACACCCACTGCAGAAAAAAATTAGCAGTGGCTTAGCTCGGCTATGCCATGATATACGTTGCGTGAGCTATCAGTAATTCAATCTAATCCAATCCAATCCAGTCCAGTCCAGTCCAGTCCAGTCCAGTCCAGTCCAGTCCAGTTCAATCCAATCCAATCCAATCCAATCCAATCCAATCCAATCCAATCCAATCCAGTCCAGTCCAGTCCAGTCCAGTCCAGTCCAGTCCAGTCCAGTCCAGTCCAGTCTCTGCTCCTCGTGCATGCGCAGCCACGTGAAACGGCTATCAAGCGGCCCCGGCGCAGCATCAGACTTGGCTACTGCGCAACGGAGGTGCACAGCTGGGCACGCGCCGGCGCCAGTGCGTCTGCTGCAGCTATGACGTTACTCCTCTGGAATGCGCAGACCGGCGAATGTGCAGACCCAATTCTCTACACACCCGTACTCCAATGGGATTGAATTTATCCAATCCAATCCAAACCAATTTAATCCAGTCCAGTCCAGTCCAATCCAAATTTAAATCCAAATCTAATACAATCTAATACAATCGAATCCAACGCTCCACGCGCTTGCGCAGCACGGCCCTTCAGGGTCCACGCGAAACTGCTCAACGTTGGCCAGTGTAGCTTACGCTACAAAATAATTCACACTGTCCCTGCAGTGAAGCCCCTTTAGCCTGCAGCGGTCGCCCGCGCCACCATAGCTTCTGGCGGCATTTTAAGAAATCAAGCGGCAATGGTTACGAAAGGTTCCACTAGGTAGGTTCCACGTTTTGCTTGGAAAGCACGGACTAGGGCAACGCGGTTCTATAAACGTTGAAGTAGGGCGCCTCGATTCACGCGCGTCTCCGCCGTATACGGCAGCGCTGGCAATCGAGGCACCCGGCCTGGATCAGTGGAACGCGGTAAATTTAAGTTGACTTGAGCAAACGTTTATCGTGTTTACCTTGGGAGGAGCGCGACGCAAGAGGAACAACATGAGAGATGAGCGGGAAAGCGAAGGGAGGCATTTACTTGGCAGGTGTCGACATAGACTATAGTCATTTGTCGACATTTGCAACGAAAGCAGCAGATACACAGCCAATTAAGTTTACATTATTACAACTAAGTTTACATTATTATAGCGATAAAATGCCTTAACTTAGTTAATAACTACGTTTTTTTCCTGAAGATGGAAGGCTTACTGCAGAGTTGATCCGTTTACGCAATTTTTGATTTGTATTTCCAAGGTTCTTTTGCGCACTTTCTTTGTTTATTCTTCATTTTTTTGGGGAGAGATGTATAAGATGCATATTTTTGATTTGGTCAGATTATTTCTGTTCAATTTTTTTTTCTATTTTTCTTTTTTCAAAATTCTGTCCGACCAATTATCTTCATTCACGCCATTACAACGAATAAAGGTAAAACTTCTGCAAAATCTGCATTTTTGTGGAAATGAAGATTTTTGTGGATCCTTGTGGAAATTACACGGTCCGGGCTGTGGGGGTGCTCGGCAAAGAATGCTACGCATTAAAAGCGCATGTGCGCAGGGACAACAAGGTGTGAGTGGCGTTTTGTAGTGCGCGATGTTCCTGCGCAGATGCCCTTTTTCACTCGAATCGAATGCTCGACCATGTCATTCGTCGAATTCGCACACTAGGCTACTTCAATTGGTCATTCTGGAGCGCTGTGGGGAAAACGACCTACGAGAACTTCTTAGAGTGTAGAATGCAATAGGCCTGGCGCAGCATTTATTTAGCCGCCAGATTATTCTTTAGGTTTATATATATCGCCGGCCTGTATTTTTGAAGGCGTAGCATTCTTTGCTGAGTACACCCCAACCCAAACCGCGTAACTTCCTGGATCTGCACAAAATTAAATAATTGGCGAGGTTAACCCATGTAATTTTTGCTACAGTGTAAATGGAGATAATTGATCGAATGAAGTAAAAGAACAAAAATAGAAATAAAATGAATATGGCGTTCTACTGCTTAGCCCAATGTAGCGGGAGCGGTGGCTGCTTTTCTGATGAAGGCGAAAAGCGAAAACGAACGTGTGTCTAGAGTCAGGCGCTCGTTAAAGATTCCCAGGTGGTCCAAATTAATCCCGAGCCCTCTACTACGGCGCACGTCATGGCCCAGGCGTAGCTTCGGCGTGTTGGACCTTACAATCAATGAACTAACAAAATCAAAGGTGTTCATCATATACAACACCTTGACACGACAAAGAGAAAAATATAAATAGCCCCGAAAAAACCAACCGAAACATGAAAAAAAAGCTGCGAAAAAGCACCAACCATGTAACGTTCAGCATCTGCTCAAACATGCACAATTAGCGGCGGTAACGCGTTTAATCGCTATAAAAGTGTACGTGGACATAACTGGTCGGGGGAAATTACAATAAAATACCGAACAAAAAAAGCTTTAAGGTTTAAATAAAATAAAAAGGAGCTACAAAAGCACAGATGTCTATCTAATACAATGCCCTCATAATACAATGCCCTCAGAATAAATAAAGAAACAAAGAAATAAATTACGGAAACAAAAATAAAAAAAATGCCCCGGAATGACAAATTGAAACACGAACAAAACAAACTCGTGAAAAGTCCCCAACCGTACAACGCCCTGAATTGGCACAAATATTCGTAATTCAACACATGCAATCGTCATACTAGTGTAAAAGCACAGTATTTGTCTGGCGAAAAAAAGAAACTTAGAATGAAGAGAAGGGGCGCTGGAAGCCGATACACCCTTAGAGAATTCTCAAAATTTCTGTGCGTAGCGCACGACCTTTTCTCGGTGCCGTGCACGCATGCATACAACATGTTTCTAGTTCCCGACTGATTTATGTCGTGCAGGTGTTGCATTGTTCGCTTCTCCGATTGCAGACTTTTCACCGGTTTTTTTGCCGCCTTTGTCTGGTGTTCAGGTAAGTGCACCTACGCAAAACGATAGCTTTTTCTTTTGTTTGAGCAAAGAGGAATCGGACTTGTTTCTTCTTTTTGCTGGGTAGCTTGTTTCTAGTTTATTCTTCTTTTAAGGTGATTAGCATCCGTAGTCGGAAGCCTTATTGCAAGTCAGTCTCCTGTGCTGACTCCCAGATATCAGTGTGTCATCGATGTCTGCTGAAGTGTCTCGAAGCCCTTGTGCAATTAAAAAAAACAAGTGGTCGACCCTTTCCGCCTCTTGCAGACTCTTTCCCGAAACCAGTCTCTTTTTGATAACTATTTTTAGCTTCTTCCTCTTTTTCATATCGTTTGCCATACCTCCTGTGCCGCTACCAGGACAACCGCAGTAAAGTGGGTATACGTGTGCACTTACGGTTGTTAAACTACATACCGGTGCACTCTCTGTTGACATAAGCAAACAGGCTCGTTTTTCTTCTTTTTTTTTTTTTTTTTGTAGCGGGGTCGGTGAAGTGCTCCCTCTGGTGACACCCACGCAGAGACAACGAATTAGTGTTTCGTAGATTGTAGGGATGCTGTCTTTTTCTGTGACGTTGAAGTTTCAAAGAGCACCGAGGAACGACCCAGATATTCTTCCATTCTCACTACGATTTTCGCTGTTAAGCTGTCCTTGAAAACCACACCATGATAACTTTTTTTTTTATTGGTGTTCACAGACTCGGGCAGTGCCTGCTCTGTGACAGACTTCCTGGTCACCGCGATCAAATAAGCATTATTTCCGTAAAAGGGTGGCCTTTGTAGATATTGTGTATGATCCCTTAACACAATCTCTTGACTCTTGACTCGCTCCCTAATATGAACGCTTGTGTGTGTTTTCCCGGACTTTAATACAATGTATGTGCACCTCCCTTCGTCTGCTCGACCGCATTTCCATGTAATTTGCCCGTAACGTTGTTTGTTACGTTTGTTAAACAAAAAATCGCATAATGATTACAATACTCTGTCATGCGAAATTTGGTGCGAAGCGCGAACTGCAGTCTTCTCGGTCACGGTGCATACTTGCTGCGTGTCAGGAGGTGATCACGTGATCAGCGATCGCATGCACGGCGGCGCGCTCTACTCTGCCGTAATCTCTCAGCGCTTGGCTGCCGCGGAGCATGTTGTTGCAAATCGTGTTTGAACCTCCCGCGCAAATGCCACGTTATTCGGATGAGCCACGAACATAGTTGGGGCACTGGCGAAAGTGTGAGGGGGAGGCAGTGAGACATACTGAGCCGTTTTTTTTTTGTATTTGTTGCCTGTCTTTGACAATTCACAACAGATTACATCTCAACATTGCAAATATGTACACATACAAGAGGTGGAGTTACCAGCCACTACAGGGCTGACTTTGTCCAATGTCCAATTAAAATGCCCTCGTATCGATATGCCCTCATACTTCCTCCTATTGTGTCATTCTGAAGTATTGACCATATATTTTGACCTCAACGTTATTTGTGACAAGTTTGAGTACGCAGTTTTGAGAAATAACCACTTCAGGTCAAACTCAGTGTTATATACAAGGGTGTTGCGCATTGTACATAGCTACGGGCACAGTGATATTTTTTTAAAGGAGAATAAGTATGAAAAATTATCAGTGCCGTTTTTTTTTCTTTTTTCTTTATTGTTGTTGCGTGCGCATGTATCACTTACGAGTTATTTTCACGTGCCTACGCCGTCAAATGTACGGCGGTAACTGTGAAATAAATAAATAAATAAATAAATAAATAAATAAATAAATAAATAAATAAATAAATAAATAAATAAATAAATAAATTGCGGCGAAAACAATCACAAAGAATGTGGACGAGCTCCAGCAGGAGCAGCCAACCTTTGTTGAGCCATGCCCGAATTCTTTTTTTTCCGTGGCCATGTAGGGGAGAATGGGGAAGGGTAAATCGCATGGAGTTCAGTTTTGTGGGAATTGCTGAACCCGCTTGTGGGCACAGAGCTCTGGCTTGTGGGTACGTCTCAATCGTTGAGGAAATCATCATCATCATCGTCATCCTCGTCATCATCATCATATTATTATTCTTGCTCGTGACTGTTGCCACGATGGACGCCTGCCTTGTCCGATTCGAAACACTTGGAGCCGATAACGTCCACTTCATCAATGAATACATTCACCGGCGCCCGCCTCCTGGTAAGCGTGAACGCGTCTCGGACCAACAAGGCCCCTTCACCGATGAACACGACATCAAGCTGCGGCCCCGTGAGTATGAGGAACGTGGAGCTGGTCTGCGCGGCTCAAGCCCGAACCATGAGGGTCCTGAAGGTTCCACGGGGTCCGTCAAGAAGGACTCTCTTCGGCGGACGTATTCGGAGCTTCGCGAGCTTGTCCCTCATGTTCGTCACGGCCTCAACCAGCTCTTCAATCGGTTCACCCTGGCTACTGATGCCGCTGCAGTGCTCCGTGGTCTCTCGCTCTTCGACCTCCGTGGCTTCTGCGCGCGAGACACACTCTGGTGGTAGCGTCTAGGGGGTAATGTAGATCCCCTTGCCTCCCCTGACACGGTGACCGGCGTGCAGCTTTTCAGCGTCCACAAGCCCGATAAGTGGAACAAAGTGCGGCGTGTGCCTCAGATGTTTTCAAGGCGGCGAACCGACCCTTTCGCTGCGAGTCGGCGACCCCGCTGGACTGCCTTCTTTTTCGTGTCCTAGCGGATCAAGGTCGAGCAGCTGGATTACGTGGGAGCGACTTGTCCACTCTTACCTTGTTGTTTGCATTGATATGCTTTTTCGACTGAATTTCGTACCTAATGCAGTTGATCTCGCTCTTGATTATCTCGATTTCTGGGTTAACAATATAAATTACTAAATGTATCAATAATGAAATGCCTCATGTATGTATGTATGTATGTATGTATGTATGTATGTATGTATGTATGTATGTATGTATGTATGTATGTATGTATGTATGTATGTATGTATGTATGTATGTATGTATGTATGTATGTATGTATGTATGTATGTATGTATGTATGTATGTATGTATGTATGTATGTATGTATGTATGTATGTACGT
Organism: Haemaphysalis longicornis; assembly: GCF_048455015.1. NCBI lineage: Eukaryota > Metazoa > Arthropoda > Arachnida > Ixodida > Ixodidae > Haemaphysalis > Haemaphysalis longicornis. Next base: position 55,887,048 of record NW_027526335.1, read on the forward strand.
ACGTACGTACGTATGTACGTATGTATGTATGTATGTATGTATGTATGTGTAGCAGTAAACGCTGGTGATGCCCGGGTTTGTCATACAGTTCTAATACAGTAAAACACCATTATAACGAAACTGGATATAACGAACTAATGGATATTGTTGCGGAAATATGGAAGAAGACGAAGACGACCGCGTACTATCATCGCGATCAGGGGCTAGAGAAAGAAGCTAATAAACGTCGGGCCGGCTCAGCCATGGCCTCGCGTCTGCGTCCCGTTCCATAACATTTCTGAAACATTTCTGGTGCCGTGAAACCCGGGAACGACGGACCAGCGGACTTCACGGCACAGCGCCTTCAAGGTAGTGCGTGGCCTCAGGTACGTCGGATCTTCTCATTTCGGAGGCCTCACCCTTGAACGGTGCCTGCCATGGCTGCGTGCTGGACACAGACCCCCCACCTAGAACCCGGAGATGAACCCCACCCATCGGACAGTCCATACCCTTGCTTCGCTGCGCTCTCTGGTTTAGATGACAGGCAGGTCGTGGAACAACTTATCAGTTCGCGGGTCATCCTCCGGGCGGACATAACGGAACTAGCCAACACCATTCGGGTCTTGGAATCGTCACCATCGAATATAAGTATGCTCATCGATTTGCACCGTACGGCAGAACAAAAACAAGACTAACTTCGAAAGCTGGACGGTCATATCCAGAGCCTTCTCGACTTTGACAGTTTTGTGGCAGACTTAGAAGAAGGCAAAGAGTATTCATACGCGATAAGTCGCACGAAGGTTTCGTTAAAGGAACGAATTTCTCAGGCAACGTTGAGGACGTCGTTCACCGCGACGAAGACTTTGTCGCCACCTCAACCGACGCAGCATCCTTTCAGAAGGGGCACCTCCCTGAAAAGGGACGCGGTAGCACTCCCATTCGCAACAAGGGCTGCTTCCGAAACCGCGAGTTCGTCGTGTTCAGCGGAAGAGAACACGGAGCAGCACAGCGCCCCTACATTTGTAACGTCGTCGGTGAACCAGGCCGCGAGATGTAGCAGCAAGACCAAGTTCGACCAAGCAGCCGGCGCCGTGGCATTTCGCCGAAGCGATGACGATACCATCTCAGACTCGGGTGCGCCCGCGGCCAAACCCAAGAAGCCAACCCGTAAGGGCAACACTCAGATAAAGACAACAGATGAACAACCTAGAAGTGATCCCACGTGCAACGGCAGCAAGGCATTCATTCGTGCATCGCAGTTACAAAACGAGTGGCTCGCAAACAAATTTCGGAACACGCAAATTCAAGCACGTGAAGGGGAAGCGTCCGTTCGACTACAAGCAAGAAACTCCAGTTCCATGACAACGGTTCCGACGCGAGTAGGAAATACTCAGCCCGTACCCAGAATGAAACTTCGAAAGCAAACAGGAAGAGAACAGGGAACTACTGACCAGAAGATTCAGGCTCGATTTTGAATACGATTTATCCACGCTCACTCATGGAGCAACTTCACTGCCTCATTCAAAAGACAGTCTCATTCAAGAATATTACGCCCATCTTTCCGCGAGGGAACCCTGATGTGATGCGACGCATCGGGGGGTTCAATTGGCGTTTCCATTGGGTTGATTCTCCAAATCGGGTGAAACGTGTTGTGAACGCGTATGATGCATTCCCATCACATGCGGGTGCGCAGCCTTGTATTCGGTGGTCGTAACGTTGCCTTGAGCGTTTGCGCTGACGCTGCTATTGGATTGTGTCAGCCCACTCGCTGAAGGGACCGTCGCTTCCATCACGTCTTCATCGGAAGAATCAAGCCAAGCAGGAAGTCGTCAAGCAAGTCACGCGGAGTCGAACGAGAGCGAGCGCTGACTGAACCGCCGCAGCGCGCTACCCGCTTTATATTCACAGCGCCTGAAGGAGAGGAGACAGCGGAGGAGAGGCGCGCATGCGCGCACTTGCGCACCGGAGCAGACGCGAGCGGAGCGAAGCGCGCGCGCAGCTGTTGTTGTTATGCTAACGCGACGGAGAGAGCGTTGCGCACAGCTGTCGGAGAGAAGAACGGGGGAGAGTTGTGCATGCGCAGGTGGTGTGCGGACGCCGACGCCGACGGCGGAGGGACATGCCCCAGAGCAAGAGATGCGTCGCATCTAAAAGCTTCGCGCCCCGTCTTAGCCAAGAAAGTGTCAAGAAGAAGGCATCGTGCCTCAAAGCATCGATGGAGGATAAAGCAGAAAGGCATCTACCACCTCCAGACTCCACAGGAATGACATTGGACTAATCTACGGCAAGCCTAGACTAATCTGCTCTGCACTTCCCCACCCCTAGCGCCACCGTCGGGGGTGGGAGTATGTTGCGGAATCATGGAAGAAGAGGAAGACGACCGCGTACTATCATCGCGATCAGGGGCTAGAGAAATAAGGTAATAAACCTCGGTCTGGCTCAGCCATGGCCTCGCGTCTGCGTCCCGTTCCATAACAGATATAATGAAGCAATCGTAATTCCCATGGAAATTCCCATAGACTCTAAGACGTCGTTTTAACGAAGCTGAACTTTCCTAGCAATGGGAATAACGAACCTTTTTTTTTCCGCAACGAGCAAATACAAAGCATTTTCGTACATTTCAGACCAATTAGTTATAGCGCGCGACGGTTTACGTCTCATCACGGAAGCGGTGTAATTCAAAACTCGCGCTAGCCAGGATTCGCCTAAAGAAGACGCGGCAAAAATCTCTCAATGGCTTTTTCTCTGCGAAGTGAGCCGCCAGCTCGCGTGCTGTCGAATGATCATGGGTGAACCACTTGACGCGAATAAAGTAACTATTCTTTGCTGTATTTTTCGCTTGTTTTTCTTGTTTTTGCGAGCTGCTGTGAGTTCCGGTGGTGAGTATAGATCCTCTCTTGCATGTAAATCGTCGGTAGAAATTGACATTGGCTATAACGAACTATTGCTTATAACGAAATAATAACTCCGCTCCCTCGACTTCGTTATAACGAGGTTTCACTGTATATCAACGCATGTAACCCATATTGAGGGACATGGCTAGGCACTGCGGTTTGTCATCTGAACACGTTTGACAGGTAATCAATGTTTTCCGAAGGAAATATATCTTGGTGCAAAATGCAGTTTTATTGAGCGCTGTATGCGTCAAAATAGCACTGCATGTTCCGGAAATTTTAACTCTCTAGTTACAGTACTTGGGACGTTGATATCGCAACGTATAGTCATTTTCACTGTAAGCAAAATTGTGAAATCAGTTTCGGAGCATTTATTCGGGCAACAGTCGTGAGCAACTGAAAAGCAATTTCGTATATCAACGGGCCGAACATGTATTGAGGAATCCGTAAAAACACCTAACTTACAAACCCAGATTCGCTTCATAGCGGTTGGTTACAGCTGAACCCTGAAACTACTTTTAGACATTTGTATACGGATAACCTTATATCAAAAAAACCAGCTCTGTACCTGAATGGGCCTGCAATATAACAAAGAAATCAAAGCCAGCTCGCAGAACGGTGCAAGCCTGATATAACAGCAGAGCTGCGTTCGTCTCACTTAGCTAAACTCGACGAGCGCCGTATAAGTCTCTGAGAACCATTTACCCGGCGTATATATACGGCGCTCGTCAGCAGAAGACCAAATCAAACGCGAAGCAAAGTATATAAGTGCTTTATTTGCACAGAGCCCACTTCAGCCTTCGTTTCGCCGAAGACATTTCGCCGGAGACAATGAAAGAGGAAGGATGGAAAGTTACGGGCTGCCGACTCATCCATAGTCAGCAACGAGACACCCCGCCGAGAACAGATGAGAACGCTCCCGCGAATAAGAAAGCGGCGATTATTGCAAGAAGAACGAGATCATCAGCCACCAACCGGCGAGAATGCCAGCATTACCGAAGGATAATATCAGATCGCCATGATGCCGACAGGCGGAATCAACGTGGCCAAGTTACTCCTGGTCGAAGTGGCCGCGGCCGTTCACGTGGCGGCGGGGACCGCCAAGGAAGCCGAATACGAATACATCCCGTGCGTAAACGCGCAGCGCGGAACATCGACGCGATCTGCGCGGCAGAAGAAGAGAGAGCCAGCCGCTACAGCCAAGTCAAGGAGACCGCAGTGAGAGGACAGAAGTATGAGGTGCGGGCCTACAGAACCGCCCGCACGACACGGTGAAGGGAATCATCAGGTGAATCCCGAAAAACGAAACCACCGACGACTTCTATGAAATGGTGGTCTACCGACGCAGCCCGCTGTCGTTAGGAGCCAAGAGAATCGGAGAGACGGTCGTCATCGTCTTCAAGGGAACGAGGGCACCGAACTATGCGAGGTGTACGGATCGGCGCAACTGAGAGGCTCGTTGCACTAAAAGAAAGTGGACGTGTGCTACCAATGCTGCCTCTCGTTTCTTTCTCGCCCACATCCCACGCTCCTCCATTTCAGCCTTGCTTCTCCCACGCTCCTCCGCGACAGTGGGCCTCCTCGATTTGCCAGTCCTGGACGGTCCGCGGGACCGGAAGTCCCATAGGAATACATGTGAAAATCGAGCACCGGATCGCGTCTCAGGCAGTCCGCGGACGATCCGGGACTGATAATCGAGGAGGCCCAGTGTAGGTTTGCTCAAGGCAATTCAAATTTACGGCTTTCGACTGCTTGCGCGCCACTGCAACCTTTCGTGGATAGCGCGTTCGTTGGACTCCTTGGAGTGCCGCCAGGGGTTACAGGGTCGGGCGCGATCGCTTTTTGTTTTTGAGTCAAAACATTCTTTTCAACGCGTATTTTTTATTTTAAGCGTATTTTTTGTTAACACGAAATTGTTTTATTCCGGGATACCCGAAGATATCACTGACGTCATATCCGTCACGGAAGTGACGCCAGTACAACGAAGCGTATTTCGAAGCGCCAGTACAACGAAGCGCCAGTACAACGAAGCGTACAACGAAGTGTATTTCCAGCGGCCTGTAAAGGGTGCACCCCTGCACACAAGGTCTTCTTGCGGGGAAGCAACCTTTATACTAAAGAGTACGTTATATACTTAGCGTTTTTCGTTTTCGGGTTTTATATTTTAGCACGAAAGTGTTTTATGCCGGGATACACCAATATTTAACTGACGTCATATCAGTCACGGAAATGACGCCAGTACACCTTTGCAGAAGCGACCCGCCAGCAGGACGTCGCTCGTCAAGCACACCCACAAGACAGCCGCCGATCGGCAAATCATGCTCAACTGCAGATTTCGCTGCCCATTTCACTTTCGCGTTTTACCGATTCCTATGACAGAGCAATCAACCACAGTTTTTTTTTCAATAAAAAATCAAGCAGCCATGCATTTTTCAATTAAAGAACACTGCAAATACCCCTTACGTATTGATGTTTGCCTAATGCTCTTTTTTTACTGAACGATGTTGACAAGTATGTAGTGTATTTCTAGATCTAGTGGTTTGGAAAAGTTTTGCCTATATAAACTGGTCGTTCAAGAATTAATATACTATCTTTTGGTCTGATGGGTGAATACAGGGACAGAAAGGCAAACAGACCGACATACAGACAGAACAAAAATTTTCGTGTTGAACTTAGCCCACAAAAGGCTCTAAAATTTCTGCAACTCCAGTCATAGGAATGCACGACACAATTGTTTATCTAGGGCCAGCAGTTTGGCTGTGCGTTGGTGCTCTTGTTGGAACTCCATTGCGGCAGGGTGTCGAACCGGAACGGAACCGAACCGAAAACCGGAACTGAAACGGTATTTTTGCCTGAACTGAACCCGAACCCGAACCGTTATTTTTTTAGCACGCTGAACTTGAACTGGAACTGAACCGAAAAAAAGTGATAACGGTTACCGGTTCATGCCAAAACGGTTCGACCCTCCGTTGTTGATATTCAGTCAATGCAATTCAGGCCTTTTTTTCTTTCACGTACCATTAACTTCGTACCCGCTCGCGAACGTTCCCCTCCAGACAATTCAACATTATCACGCTCTATATAACAACAGGGGTAATGAATTAACACCAATGTAGCAATGATCTGTTGCTGCTGGAAGTGCGAGCGTAGTGCAAGCTGACCAGACGAAACGTCCTTCTCGGCAGCTTGCAGGGGATTTAAAGCGACTTTGCCCTTCCCTAGCTGCGACTTTATTGGAGCAATCAGGCTGCAGGAGTGCTCCACTGCGCAACAGCGAAAGCTCACACCCGATGTGTGCAAACTTTTTGCATTTCATAATTTGTTTAAAAGGTCCGACACCTGCAACTTGTTAATACTTGACAAGTGTGGCCGCAGGTGGAGCTGCTGAGTGGCTGAGCCGTTTGCTGCTGACCAGAAGTGGCCTCCATCTCCCTTCCCCACGACCGTTTTTCTGAAGTAGATGGAAATCGAGAACGTCCGTGTATCGAGATTTTGATCCATGTTTAATATCAGGTCCCGCGTCCGTGCCCCGTCCGCAGCGCCTCTCATGATGATTGTGGCAGGATGCCCCTAGGGATTGGCCAATCAAAGAATCCATCACGAGATAGCTTCGCGTTCAACGACCGTCATCATCTTCCCGTAGGGGAACCGCTGAAGAAGAAGAAGGAGAAGCTAGGGGCTGAACATATATCGAAGGAAGGAAGGGAAAATGGTAAAAGAAAGGCAGGAAGGCTAATCTGGCTATGGCCTAGTTTGATAATCCGTAAAAACACCCAATTTACTACCAAATCTAGATTAGCCCATAGTGCGTTAAAGGGCGGAATACTGAAATTCAGAGATTTCGTATGGTAACAATTGGCAACAAGCACAAAATATTACGGAAGTAAGTAGAAGCAGCAGTAGGAAACGGTAAAGAAGGAACAAACAAGAAAATAAAATAAAGCCAGCCAACAATTAAATTTGCAAATGCAAAGAGAATGAATCAAAGATAAGAAATTAATGAAATCGGGCAGCTACAAGGATGCACACGAGGGTGCTTTTGGTCTTCTTGAGTTTTTAAATATAATAGTATTCTAAGAATACTAATTGCACACGTTACTTTAACGGAATAGCGGTCAGGGTGTATGATGTGGGAGCACGCGTTTTTTATACATGACGCTGAAGACTAAACAAATCGCCTCGAAGTTGCTCGACGTTTTAACTTAAAGAAGAAAATCGTATTTGACTTCGCCCTGCCTGGAGTTCCATTTTGGGTGACGGGCGCACGCAAGATTTTATTTTGCGAAAGCGGTCGAGATTGACTCCTTACCGCTGGACATTTTCAATTATATATATATGTCGCAGTTTGTTTGGCATGCGTACTTCGGCTGACTGAATTCATTTCATATCACGTGCACGGAGTGTGAATGCGATGACGGTATCTGTGGTGGACGTGAGTTAAGAAAAATCATGTACACCTCCTTGCGACAACGACGACGAAAGTTGAACGCAAAGCTTTCTCGTGAGGAATTCCTTGGTTGTCTTGTGATTTTGGCCTTTGACTTGCAAATTGTTTGTACTTTAAATCGTTTACCTTTGACTTTCACTCTTCACCTTTTGATTTCGAACGAACAAAGCTCCCCGTTCGAATTTCATCATCGTTAGACGGAGGGGTGCATGATTTTTCTAATTTTGCACGTTCATGCAATCCTCTCCGAAATCTAAATCGGATAGACGTCGGCTTCATAACGCGAGAGACCCAGGTTCAATTCCGACCATGGAAGTGCTTTTTTCTTTAACTTCCCCCGCGATCATCATCATTGGTAGAAAAGCTGGCTTTCCTGCAGCGCGTCTGTGGTTCGACGTACACCATCAAAGACACACAGCAAGCTTCGCTTTAAAAACAGCTAGCTGCCGAAAGCGCTTCGACAGTGCACATGGAAAAAACATAATCTGTCTTTCTCGTGCTGGAATTACTTTTGCTTGTGCGGCATTTACTACGCGTTTCTTTTGTGCAAACAAAACGGGACTAGGCCGATATTATCTCTGGGCTAATGTAAGTCCAGCTGATTGGGGAAGAACGAGTTTCTAGTCCACATTGTTGAGAAAAAATTGGTTGCTTTACTACTGCAGAGGCATAATCGGGGATGAAACATGGTAAAAGCGCTTCGACAGTGAAAAGCGCTTCGACTTCGAAACGCGCTTCATTGAAAGGCGCTTCAACCAACTAGCCCCCACATTCAAGCATTCACAAGTCATTAAAGACCCAGGACCAAACCCTGCGGCATACCTCTATAGATCCCATCATTAAAAAAGTGATCATTGCAGCGAGGCCATATTTTTATAAGATGGTTATTCGCACAGAAGTAGTAAAGGCGCGCACTGAAAATAAGGCCTATCTGAAAATGACACCATACACTTGAGCAGCTGGTTTTGCGGGATTTGTGGCAAAAGCGTGTTAAGAATTTCAAGACATCACACTAGTTCCTTAACAAATAGCTCAAAATTTATGGATTGTTTCACAATGTTATTGAGCAGAGTTTACATTGAAGGTAGAAAATTAGTTTGTGTCCCATACGTGCTTGCAGGGCCCTTCGTTTTCAGGTAAAGCCGGACATTTCCGGCTATTTATTAGAAGAGGGTGTTCTCCCGGACGACTGGAAGGTGGGGAAGGTGGTTCCCTTGTTAGAGTCAGGTGACGTTCATAATACCGGAAATTATCGCCCATTTCATTAACGAGGGTACCATGCAAACTTCTCGAACATGTCATTTATACTCACGTCGTAAGCTTTCTTGAAGGTAACTCCTTTTTTAGTCTTCACCAGCACGCATTTAGGAAATCATATTCATGCGAGACACAGCTTCTTGCCTTCACTAACGATTTATTTCCAGTCGCTGATCGCTCGTCCACTGTCGATTGTATCTTCATAGATTTCGCAAAAGCATTTGATACCGTCTGCCACAAGTTACTTCTCCGAAAACTAAACGCACTAAACATTGATTCTAACGTCTTGAAGTGAATTGAATGTTTTTTGTCAAACCGCACCCAGTTTGTAACAGCTAACGACTACAGTTCCCCGGCTAGCCCTGTAACTTCGGCGTGCCACAAGGTTCAGTCCTTGGTCCCTTACTATTTCTTATTTACATTAACGACTTACCTAATGCCATTACATCGTCCATTAAACTATTTGCAGACGATTGTGTGATTTACCGTGAAATTTGGACTAACGCAGATCACCTTGCCCTTCCGACTGACCTGGATCACATTTCATCATGGTGCGACACGTGGCTAATAAGATTAAACGTTACCAAATGTAATGCAATGCGGATTTCACGTTCCACTTCTCATGGTGTACCATGTGACTACACACTTAATAAAAGCCACCTCAATCACATTTCGTCCTACAAGTACCTTGGCGTGTATATTTCTAACAATCTTTCTTGGAATACACATGTCGAATACATTACAAATAACGCAAGTCGCACTTTAGGTTACTTACACTGAAAATTTTCTTTAGCTCCGACTAACCTCAAGCTTTTACTTTATCAAACACTGGTAAGACCTAAGCTTGAATACGTGTCATCGATTTGGGATCCTCATACTAACTGCCTCATTGACAGCATCGAGGCGATACAGAATCGTTCCGCTCGTTTTATCTTGTCGAACTTTTTTCGTACGGCCAGTGTTACCACGATGAAAACTAATCTTCACTTACTTGCCCTTTCACTGCGCCGTAAAATCTCTCGCCTTTGCCTTTTACGTAAAATTTTCCATTGTACCCCCTCCGTCATATCATCTCGCAACGATCATCAGTTCAAAGTAGGCGTTCCCAGCGCCCGCACCAATCTGTATTTCGAATCATTCATTCCGAAGACTGCAAGCGAGTGGAACCACCTTCCAGCCTCTGTTGCCGCTATCATCACGTTGTTTAAAAATGCGCTTGCTAATCATTTGATGGAAGTCTTCCCAATATAACTACATGGTCTTTTATGTTTTTGTTCGATTATTTTGTGCGTGTGTTTCGTTGATGCAACCATGCTGAGTATTGATATTTTTTTGTGAATCTGCCGTTGTAACTGCCCTGTATCTTGCCTACTGTATCTTGCTTATTGTTTCCGCATTGTTATAGTTCATTTACTTTTGGGACTGCCATTGTATGTTTGTATTTCTTATATGCTGCTTTTTGGTTTCCACAAACTTTGTACACCCGCTCCTCTCTGTAATGCTACGGGCCTGAGAATAAATAAATAAATAAATAAATAAATAAATAAATAAATAAATAAATAAATAAATAAATAAATAAATAAATAAATAAATAAATAAATAAATAAATAAATAAATAAATATTTACCGTTCGAGCAACTCTTATGAATTTAATTAAAGAGGGTCCCCACTGAAAATTTTCCATATCCATGATCACTGAACGAATCTGCTATCTTAAAAGTTAATCTGTAAAAGTGAGATGGCGCCGAATACATAACGATTAGCACTAATTCCTGATCAAGAAAAAAATGTAACCGTAGTGCCATTTAACAAAACTTGTTGGGGGGCTAGTTGGTTCATGATTCTTAAAAATGTTTAGCGCAAAAAACCAAATACGGTACACAAGAAAGGAGACAAGACCGACATGCGCTATTAGCACGGGGGAACGGATACAAAGAAGCCCTCAGAAAGTGACAGATAATTTAACAAAACTTGTTGGGGGGCTAGTTAGTTCATGATTCTTAAAATAGTTTAGCGCAAGAAACCAAAGGCGGTATACAAGACAGGACAGGATTTGTTGCTTAGAAATCAACAAATCCTTTCTGCTTTAATGGCGAACTGAAACAAAACTTGCTTGGAAGTGTTTCTCAATAGTTTGCGCTTCAAGATAATCGCCAGAGTACAGGTACAGACATCATGACAAAGTATAAGTGCTACGCAAGTCCTCGCGCCAAACGCCTCAACGATGGCATTCGTAATTACACACTGATACGCTTTTTACCAGTAACGACGAAAGTGCGGACTTGCCCGAATTCCTTTCGAAATTGCGCGCGTTTGAAAACATTGGTTTTGTGCTGTCATTAGTTCTATAAAAATATTCAACTTTTCCGGGTTTGACGCGTCCGAAATTACTTAGACCGGGGTTATGAGGGGTGGTTTATTTGAGCGCTCCGGTTTAGTGTTGGTCACCAAACGATTTTTAACGTGCGCGGAAGTCTATAGACACACGGGCGATTTTGTTGTGTCGTCTTTATCAGAAAAAGCTCCCACACCAGACGAGTTCTTTGCTCTACATTTGCTATTCAAAACCCCTTTATTGCATATTTATGGCTTTAAATACATTTTTTACTGTGAAAATGAAACTCGCATTGCTGGAAGTCGTTAGTAAAAACGAGATGACGTTCAAGGCTTCCGAATCTACCAGCTGTTCCACACAGGCGGAATCAACCGCGCAAAATCCATTAGTCATAGCAACTTTTAGCGACCAACCAAGTTCCAGGAAGCGGAATCAATCACGCGGAAGCCATTAGTCATAGAACTTCCGGCGTCTAATTACGATAAAGCGCTAAGGAATAGTACTAGGTTGTCTTATTAAGTCAGTATTTAAGTAAGAGGACAACTGCTGGAAGCAAAACATTGCCTTATAATTTAGTAGTACTGTAGGTTCCTGGGAAGAGCAGCAATGTCCGAACATGCGTAGTATGATTGGAAATAGTAGCATATAATTTCGGTACTAAGTCTTTCGATTTTTCCCTGCTAAGGAAACTACTGTCGTTTCACGAACCCACTCAGAACGGGGGAAAAAAAAATTATCCTGCTCGCGACGTTATTTCACAAACACGCAGAAAAAAATCACCAATTTACTTAGTTATTGTGAAGCAAGTCTTCCACCAGCCAAAATTTCAATATCATGTGATGCCACAATATATCGGAATCTCGGGACACATTTTAATTCGGGTTGAGTCGCATGTTGCTATCATTCTAGAATTAATGGCATCTTTTCTTTAGCAACCGGGTTTTTTATTTGTTCTGCCCGCCACTGAGCGCTGTTTTATTTCTTTGATAAATCATAATTACAATTCAAATGGATGTAAATCCTGCCCTTTTTCACAATGAATTATGAAAAACAACAAAAAAAAAGTCTCGGTGAAGCAAAATGTTAGCTGCTGTGTAGGCGGCTAACACTAATTGTTCTCAACTCTAAACGATTTAAATATCTTGGTTTTAGACACGCTCTTCCTGATAACTGGCTAGTTTGGTTAGCAGATACAAAAAAGAAATTCCTATCTTACGCCGTGCTACTGTTACGCACATAAACAACGTGTCGCGCGTTCTGGCCAAAAAATATTTCAGATGTTCTTGGAACTAAATAAAACTTCCAACTATTTAACCGCTCTATGTACATGAGTCCCACTAACAAAACACGGTGCGTTGGACGTTTAAACCCAAAAGCACCTGTGGCAGCGGTGGGATTCGAACCCACGCCTCCTGAGAGACTGGTGCCTAAAACCAGCGCCTTAGACCACTCGGCCACGCTACCGACGGATATTCGCCACACTCCACAGCGGTTAGGAACATGGCGAGAAAGTCGTTCTGTAATTTAATTTTTGTTTGTTATGGACGACCAATAAGTTGTGGTCTTACGGTTAAACTAAACACCAGTGAAGTGTTTGAAGCATATGTCCCAGAAAAAAAAGAATGTTCCTTGTCGGTAGAGGCGGTTCACGCATACAAAAATGGTTGCCGGTTGTTTACGTCGCCCACGTGAGCTGCCGGTGTTTGCAGTGTGCGTTCGCGAAAGCACTGGGTTTAATCCCTTGCATTCCGCGTGAACGTTGCGCCTACGTTCACGAAGATGTCTCTGTTAGAAAGCAGGAAAAAAATGCTTCGGTACTCGCTCGCTCAAATAGAAGAGTGCATCGAGAATGGAAGGTTCGGCAGAGCGCTGGCGCATTTCTGCGTCGTGTTCAAGATTCAGCCGTCTGCTAAGAGTGACATGAAAGAGTTATTTCTGCTTGCTGTAGGTGAGGGCATCATTTGTGGTATAAACAATCCAGTAAGCCTTTCTCAAGTGTTGTAGAAATACGCTACAGGCTACATCTCAAGCGTCGTCTTTATGCAGGCAAACACACTGAACAACTAGAGGCGGAGGAACGTTGGAAAGAATTGTTTGACTGCTACGAAGAGCTTTTAAAAGCTTACTACTCGTGCGAAGAGCTGCATCACTCACTGGGTCGGTTGCTATTCAGGTGTGTCTCTTTTGTCTTCTTGGTGCTGCCTGGCAGACTTCATTGACTTGCCGCGTCTTCGTAGTTTTTGTCATGTAGTCACCCGCGCAGCACTTTCCATACGAACCCTAAATTTGTTCAGCACTTCATCGTGCTTTTGTTCACTACTGTTGCAACTTAGCAGTTACTACATGTCCCGTTATGACCATTTTTCGTGCAGCTGTCTTCTGTGTCCAGCCAAATTTGCATACGAAATTAATTTGGCTGCGTCTAATCTCACGGCAACCGTGAAAATTTCCTCACGGCAGTTTCTATAAAAGCTGGCTGGCCTAAAATTTTCTGAATAATATTACCCCCCAACAACAACATAACCTCACCGAGCCTAACGTAACCTAACCGAACGTATCGTAACCTACTCAAATCCAGCCCAACTGCAACAAACTTAATCTAACCCAGCCCAACGACACAGAACACAACCTATATGAAACGTAATTCAACCCATTCTAGAAGTCCTGTGTGTCGAAAAAACCCAAAGTAAAAAAAAAAAGCATTCACAAAATCACGATGACTGAAAAATTCCGAAAGGTAAAAAAAAAAAAAAAAGCCTCGTTTAAAACCAAGTACTTTACCACAGCGCTACAGGGGCATCTGCAAACATGGCTTTTTGGGAATATTTTTACTATAGAATCTCCGGGTAGCGTGCTTAGCCAATGAGAGGCGACTGCGGTGAGAAATTCCTGACAGTAATTCTCACGGTTGCCGTGATAATAGACACTACCAATTAATTTCAAAATGCTTGCAGGCACGGGCACGTGAAGGAAGCGGCGAGCAGCATACGAAAAGCACTGGAGATCAATCCAAACTACACCGCAGCCCGACTCAGCTTGGACGGCCTCAAGACGTCAGTTCTCGAGCGGTGGCATTTCCGAATGTTGAATGACTCCCAGAGAAACGAGGCATTCGACGAAGCCATCGGAGCTGCTGTCCGGGACGGACACAAGCTCGTCCTCGACATTGGAGCTGGGACTGGCCTACTGAGGTTTGTGGCATACTTAATTAATGCTTGTAGTGCTCTTCTTTCAGTTGAAAAAATATTTGTGAACAAAAACTGGATTCTAAAAATGAAGATCACCAGCTCCAAGTGTACGTCTTTTGTGCTGTTACTTGTGGGCTTTGGAGGCGCATTGAAACCTATCTGTGGGTCGTACAACTTAATGTCTGGTCACAGCAGTTTAAGGGAAGGCTGCGCAAATGCAAACTACTTTGGGTTGGTGTAGGGATATCGTGTGTGGTTTCATAACAGCCATTGTGTTAGCGTTATGTGCAGTGACTTGTTGGTGGGATCTGTTTTGGTTCAGGTTGTAATGATGGATTTTACTGGTCTATTTCGGGCAAATTTTCGTTCTCCGCGATGAGCTAGCCTTGGCTTGCTGCTGGTCTTGGAATCGATTCGCTCCACTGTGGGGAACTCATCTTGCTGGGATCAGAGGCGGCGGATTGCCTTTTGCTGGTCAGTTTGGATTCAGTTGCTGTACAGGTGCCGTCAGAAGTAATTGGAGCACAGGAGCTGTGGCTGAACCGCACAGGAGCGCCGTGTAGCTGCACAGGTGGCAATTTTTTTTTTTTTTTAATGCGATAGAAAGGACGAGAACACACATGCGCGCCTGCTGACAGCGATAGCCCACCTATACATCTCAAACCGCTTCTTTTAACCCGGTTTCGAGCATTCTTCGCAGCATACTAGTCTTGGCGATGGCGCTGATAGCAGAGACACATCTGACAAGGTCTTTGGCACACTTCCAGTGCACGCGAGCTGCATAAGCTGTGGCACTCTCACAGGGATCTGCAGTGACAGTTTTTTTTTTTCTTCAAATACTTTTAGGTGTGTGTCTGCTATCAGCGCTATCGCTGAGACCAGTATGCTGTGAAGAATTCTCGAAGCCAGGTTAAAAGAAGTGTTTTCAGATGTATAAGTGTGCTACCGCCGTCGCCAGGCGCGCATGCGTGGTCTCGTCCTTTCGTTTGCCGCCGGTGCAGCCACGCGGCGCTCCTATGGGGCTCGGCCACAGCTCCCGAGCTCCAATTACTTCTGACGGCACCTGTACATCTAGTTTTTCCATTTTTGGTAGATTCGGCTGGCAGTCCAGATCAACTGATGAAGTTTACTGCACCTCTGGCTACTTGGGAGGAATGGATAATAATTCTGTTCTGTGTGTTTTCCAGTGGCTGTTTGCAAACACCACTTGTTTCGAAATTAGTTTTGAAACACTGGTGGCTTGTGGAGGGAAAGAACTCAGTTGAGCTGTTGACTGGAAAACCGTCCAAACCAAATTACTGCCTGCACTTTGTTTCACTAACCTTGTGCAGCACTGGTGAGCTTACTGCTGGGATCAGCCACTGAGGAGAGAGGAGCCTGATGCTCCATTAAGGGGGATGGGCAAACTTTCCCACTGACTTCCTCCACTACTCCACGTCGTCTGTTTTCACAGACACCTAGCCAGCATGTCTCGGTGTTTATGAAAACAGACTCATGTATTGTGTATGTTTCAGTGTGCCTCAAAGCTTCAACACCTCTGCATGAAGCCGGTGAAATGAAGTACAGTGTCTAAGTCCTACTCACTCTTGATGCCTTGGAGTTAGAGACTGAAGTAACCGAATTGGGGTACTCTACTTTCTATTCCTTTATGTTACCAAAGCTTTAATTGTATCAGCACAGTAACATCACCTCAAAACAGTCTGAGCTAGCCAGTTTGTGGTATTTGTGCTTCCAATGCAGCCAACAGGGAATGCAAACTTGAACAGCTGAGTGTCAGCATGAATGGACACATTTTAAAACTTTGGTTCCTGAAGGTAAAAGGATAGTCATGAACCGCACTAACTGGCAAAGTGCAATAACTGTACCTAACTATGGTAGGTAACTGAAACATGCAACATTAATTTAAAGTGTATTTAAAAGAATGGCATATTCAGAATCTTATGGTTCACATTTTGGAGTCAGTTTGTAATTCCTTACTCATGCTTACGTCATTCACTCTCGTTCAGTCGAACTGTGCATTGCCATTCAGGGTTTCGGTTTGTACCATTGGATCTGCTGTTTGGCTGACTAGGCATGCCTGGCCTCCCTTGTGCTTGTGAACTTAACACCTCAGCTTACTCCATAGCCTTGCTCGCTTCACAACTGGGCTTAATCTCACACTTGTTGTGCTTGCAGCAAAGCATAAGGCTCAACGTTTGTGTTGGCAGTGCATGATTACACGTGCAGGCACTGTGCGTTTTGATTCCCTGCCATGGATTTTAATAAGTGCTACAGCCAAGCAATCAACACGAGATGTGCCTGAAAAAAGTTATGCAGTCGAGTATTTTTGAAGTTGCATAATTTGAACCAACGGATAAGTCGAACTGGCCCTGTAGTCCCAGCAAAGTGAGTGTATTTGAATGTAGAAAAACTCCTTAATTTGAACCTGAAGCGCGTGCCACGGCTCATTCAAACAAGATTGCCCGTTCAGCACAAATGAGTTTTCGTGCAATCCAAAGCCGAATGCAAATGTTCAGCTCGTCACCACTCCATAAGCCCGTAAACCCGTAAGCTAGTAATGGCTCGTTAATTTATGGGGTATGGGCTCATGAGCTTCTATGGAGTATGGGTTGCTGTTCTTGGGAAGTGCTTGTGACCTTTAGCAGTCAGTGCTACCGAAAGTATGTGCCTGCTTCTCGAGGTTCCCATCTTCAACGGTTCATTGCAAATGCCGTGCATGCACAGCACATAATTATTGACATCGCACTCCCAAGAACATGCAGTAGGGCTTACTTTATCCCATATATGTTTCTGATATTGGGTCTTTTGTATGCTTTACTACTATCAAATGGACCTCTACTTGTTCAAATGTTAGTTACTATCCAAAAAAAAATTTCTGTGCCTTTAGCTTGACTGTATTTTAAACTAAACTAGGCTTCCAAGCAGAAGTGTGTATTGTGCCACTTCCTGTAATTATGAACATCCTTGATTGTGTTCATTGTGGCCCCTGATGCAAATGCTTTATACAGACCATATTCCGATTAGAAACATTACATGGCTCGAACCAAGATATAACTACTTATGTTGACCAGTGTACTTAACACAGGTACAGGTATCTTTATATGTTGAAGAATGTGTCCTGGAGCGCACTGTGGGCTTTCAGACACCTGTGCAATATCTATTGCTTAGCATTATAAGGGTGTGTGGACTGAATGCCATTTTGAACGTTGCTTGGGCGGATATATAGGCCACTACTTGCATGTTCACACGCAATGGGGCATTCGGTGAAGACATACAGTAGGTATGGTAGCGCAGGGCTGGATCTATAAATGCAGCTGGGTTGGTTGCAGTAAAGTATGTATTGCTGCTAGGATTTGGAATTTTTCACGATATTTAACGAGCCCAGCTTACTGATACTGATGAGGGGATAGTGCGTGGTCACAATAAATATGCTTGAGTAAGGCACCAGTCCTTGATTTTCAAGTAAAAACAGGAGGAGTGTGGAACTGAACCTCATCACAGCATGCTTAACAGGCCAGTAGCGAAAGCATTTACAAAATTGAAGCGACGACGTCTGTGTTGGAGGAAACGCATAAAATGTTGCTGTGACTGCAGGCTAATGTCGGCAATGTTTGACGGCCATTGATGAAAGAAATCAGTCTTTCAAGTTTTGCTTCCAGACTTTCTTCTTAGTTGATTGAAACTTAGAAGTCTCACTTTAAAGGCCAACTGCACTCAAATTTCACCTCGACCAAATTTATTTGTAATGTGTAGTAAGTACCACCAAATCAGCTGGGACACGAGTGGTAGCCTCGTGAAACACCTCGTTAATCAGTCAGAAGCGTTTGAAAAAGCTCCGCCGCAGACCACGCTTCACCTGCCGGCGGATCGCGTAAACAGCCATGACGCACCTGTGACGCTCCAGCCGGCGGGGGCTTCTTCCTCTGGCCTGCCATGCAGCTGGGGAACCAATCGAGCTCTGCTGCAAACGTTTCACCCATTTTCTGCCCCGTGCGTGCATAGAGCTTGTGCACAGGCTTGCTCCCGAGCTGCTGACCATTCGGTTGCTCACTGGATGACTGCAACATCAAATCAATGGCCACGCTCTTCTCGATTTCGGTTTCAAAATTGCTGCTTTTTGCTGATCGCTTGTGGTGTCCACACGCGTATTTCAGCTGTTGTATTTTGCATCTTGCTTTCTTTTTCAGCAGACTATACGGAAATAGTGTTTTCCAGTGGTCGAAATTTTGAGCGCAGTTGGCCTTTAATGCTTGCCACTTTACTGGGTGCATGTAGAGAATATTTCAAGCAGCGTTTTGTTGTTTGAATGAGGTAATCTCCACTTTGTGCTTGAGAATAATTCTGAACAAAGCACTTCTCATTTGGTGTTTCTCGCAGCTTGTTGGCCCTTTCTGCTGGCGCGGACAAAGTATACTCTTGCGAAGTGTCCCCCACGTCGTGTGAAATGGCGCACACCGTTTTCGAGGAGAACAATGTTGCCTCGCAGGCTCGCATAATTAACAAGCATTCCACTGACCTCACCGTTCCTGGCGACCTCGACGAACGGTACGTTGTAGTGCTTTCACTCGCCTTCTGCCATGTTTGCGTACTAACCATATTTCTTTTCTTTGTAGCGTTACTCTCATTGTTACGGAAACGTTTGATTCTGGCTTGTTTGGAGAGCACGTCTTGAAGAGCTTGGACCATGCCTGGGAACACCTCTTGGACAAGGAATCACGGTAGGCACTCATTTTGTACCGTGTGCCTGCTTTCTACAAAGGCCTTTTGGGGTAAGAGTGAACTGCTGCAATGGCCGAAACGAATGAAGGCATCATTTCGAACGTTTATTTGCCAAATACGAGATGTTTGGCAATTTTTGTGGCACAGCTTTACCTGTTATTAATTCCTGGAGCCTAACCTGCCACAAAAAGATTCCGCTTCAAAATTAATCATCAAATATATTTAGGTGAGAAGAAGCACTCTTTTACAGCTAATGTGGAGCTAACATATTGCAAGTGGTCATGTTTTTTTTTTCTTTATCAGAGATTGAATTGATTGATTTTAAGGTTTAACGCGCCGACGCAACGCAGGCGATGAGGCGCGCCGTAGTGGAGGGCCCCGGATTAGTTTTGACCACTTGGGGATCTTTAACGTGCGCCGAAATCTACACACAAGCGTTTTTGCTTTTTGCCTCCATCAGAAAAACGGCCGTCACGGCCGGGAATCGAACCCGCGACCTCGTGCTCAGCACCACAACGCCTTAGCCACTAAGCCACCGTGGCGGGTGCTCAGGAAAATGAACTACTGTATTTTTGCGCTTATAACCCGCACCAAAAATGCGACAATTTTGATGGCAAAGTAGGGGTACAGATAATACGTGGGGTTTTTCCTTTAGTGAAGCTTCACAGCAATGTCTTTCCGTGAAGCTGCACTGCGCGTTGTGCCATGAAGATGACCTTGTGTACAACAGTGAGTGATAGATAGCTCTAGCGAGAGCAGTGACACTGATTAAATTGTCACTTTTGCCTTGCAGTCAGTGTATTCTACTTGCTAAATATAGGATTTTTCTGTCTACATAGTACGTGATGTGTTGCTTGAGCAGTAGCCTTGGTTTAGCCTTTCGCGTAGCAAATGTGCGGGCAATGTGCGACGATTTTTTTTTTTTCTTTTCCGGTGGGCTGAAAGTGAGGGTGCAGGGGCGGGCTATATGCGCGAAAACACAATACATAGACGTCTCCAAAACTCCTGCCTTTGAAGGTCAACTTTACAAAAGCCGAAATTGGGTTCTCGAGGCCTGTGTGACTAAGCCCACTGTTATGAAAAAATTCTTGCACTCGAATCGTCCTACAGCTGGTGCTGGTTATGGTAACACCAGGAGTGATTGCTTCAGATTTTTCTGTTTTCTTTCTTTGCGCAGTAAGGTGTTAGTATCACGTTTGCTGGCGTTTTTCATGCCCTTGTCATAGACACGAAAAATGTAGGCAACAAGATCATCCTTGTTTGGAACTGGCTGAGTGCGCGTGTAGGCTGCTTTTTGTCGTCGGGTTGGGCTACGCACTTTTCAGGGAGCTTCAACTTCGTGAAATGCTGGCCATGTAGACTAAGAACTATGATGATATTGCCCGATGGTAACTGTATAAATGTGAGTGCAGTAGGACACAAGTCATGCAGCTGTTCAGGAAAGAGCAGTAGTTGCATATGTTCAATCTAATTTTGTTGTGGTTAGGCTGTAGGTGGGCTGTGTACAGTTAGGACTTCTGAGGGGCGTCATGATTATAATGAGTGGTGTGGGAACAGAAATGTCTGTCGGTGCAGTGGGGTCATGCCGATGAAACGATTCTCGCCCAAGAAGCTGAACAGAAACATCAGGCCTGGCAAGACCTGCCAATTTGGGCCCAAGATGTGGAACAAGAAGAAAACGCTTTTAATTATCCCAGTAACAGCTTCACTGCACAAACGTTTGATTCCAGGTCAGTGTCGGAAATTTTTTGAAGCTAAGCTTGTACGGCTGGGTTTCATTTATTTTTTGTGTCCAGAAACGAGAACTCCTGAGGTTGCTCATGTCTTTGAAGCGTGGCGCATTCTATAGCATGGGTCATTGTAAAGCGAACGTCCCTGTGTGTGCACTGTTAGCTCGCAGTCGCCATTAAAGCTGCACTCCGATCAAAACATGGCTTGGACTTCGAACTTACACCTCTAATCATTTGGATATACATTTTAAAGGGGTCCTGAAATACCTTCCGCCGATGCATGGATGTACATGTAACCAAATAAGACAATGTATTAGCAATCTCCTCCCGCAAGAATTTTGTTAAAGCGATGAGTATTAGCTGAGAAATCGTAAATCAAAAACCGCGCATTATCGTCGCGCCGCGTTTCCTCCTCTTTTCAACTGTTGACGGCGCGCGAGCACTCCCTCCCATGATGCTGCGCTAGTCAGCGTTGACGTACTTCCGCATTACGCTCCTCCGACTGCCGTCTGCTACGGGCAAGCTTTGTTGACACCATGAATTCCGCACTCCGCTCAAGGATGGATAAGCGAACGAAAAATCTGGCCGCATGTGTGCGGTGGCCTGGCCTTGCCCTTTCGCGGTGTGCGTTGCTGCAGTGCAGCACGTGACTTTTAATCGGCGGCGAACTCGCAGCCGCTCGGGGTGGATCGTGCGCTCGGTCCCTTTCATGCACCGCGCACTGTTTATCCAAAAGGCGCCGTATCAGATGTGGCCCCGCTGGTGCCGGGTCTTATTTTGCGGTGGTGGTAATTCCTGCCGGCGCCATGTGAAAAAGGCATTTTAAACCGATACAGATACAAAACGCTTCAATCATGTGACCAGTTTAAGGTCCCTAAAATTATTTCAGGGACCTTAGACCAGTTCAGCTTGGGGCGACGCGTGGTGGAGAGCGGCAACGTTGGCAAAACATGCTCCGGCGCGGCTCTGAGCTTTCTAGCGCTGGAGCGAGCGCCTTTCTTTGACGATCTCAAACATCGGTTGCCTTGGCAACAAGGCACAAACCGCCCCAGAAGTCAGTTACGGTTGCGTGATCCCGGTTCAGCTTGGGGCCCCATCTCGCGACATGTGGGCACTGCAGGCGTACCACTCACTCTCATTAGGAAGTGTGAGATGCGTTTGGCATTACAGGAGGCGATGGTGTGTGTGTTGTGGACGCCTTTGTTTCGCGATGAAATGCGACGTTGTGCTTCTGCGGGTGGATAGTGCTTCCCATGGTCTGGATTATCTTTCTCGAGCGACGTACGACTCAACCTCGCATGGGGTATGTGCAGTGTGCGTGGCTAAAAGCCATCTCGGCTTGCGCGCCAGAGTTAAGTGACTTGCTGTTCGTCCCCGCAAACCGCGCGCGAGGTGAGTGCCGAATTTACGACGGGCAGGAGGAGGCAACCCATCGTCTGTCAATCGTGGTTCAGATTTGCAACGCATGTTGTGACGTTGTATTCGTTTGAAACGCATCTCTGGATTGTTTTGAAGTGGAAAAAAATGTATCCGTCAAACCCGGGCATTCGGCTCAGGGCGTTCTCTGCGATTGCACGAAAGAAGTGCCACGGAGCTTCAACGCTTTCTTTATGGAACGTACTCCGGTAAGAGAATATCAATGTCGTGTTATGGCCGTGTTGCATTCAATACGAACGGATAAGCGTTTGTTTACACTTGTGTCGTTTGTCGTAAAATGTCCAAGCACTCCGGCACTACGCTGGCAGATCAGCCGGCGAGTCGACGCTGAGCAGACGACTCATCTCTTTGCCGGAAGTGCGTGAAAAAGCCGCCCAATAGCAGGATGTCTAGCTCATGACGAACATCTGGGAATCGATGATGTAGACATGTGAAGATGGCGGCGTCCAAAAACACGAAGGAAAGGGTGAGAAAACAGCGACAAACTTTGCAACAAAAGTGTGAGCTTTCCGCTGCGCGTAAAAGAGTAATACTTGGCCCAGATGACCTTGACGACCCAATCTAACGATTGCGCTACTTCATTTAGTGTGCTCAAAATGCCTTTCAGGGCCCCTTTAAGTAGATTAATTAGTTGCCAATAGGGGCCAAAGTCAAGGTCGGTAGAGTCGAAATAAAAGTGTGCATGTGTGTGTATGCATGTGTTTCTTAGGGACGACTGCCTTGAGTGCTCAAGAAAAATAAAATTTCTCACACCTTTCACCTAAATTCTGTGTCACCTCTATTTGATGTGCTAAAAATCTTGACTGGTCATCCAGCTTCACAGAGTGGAATGGCTTATAACTTCCTTCCTTTTTTTTTTTTTTTTTAATATCCTGGATGTTTGCCTTTGCCCAGTGCTCTGTTCCTCCTTTGTCCAAAACAGGCAACCCGCTGCTGCTGTGATCCCTGAAAAGGCTGAAGTCTTTGCTTGCCTCATCGAGAGCAAGTGGATACGAAGTGGCCAGAGGTGGGTGGAAGATCGCCTTCGTGGGCAAGGTGCATGATGGTGCAGTGCACATGGTGTTGTTTGTCTTGGTTAAAGGAATTTTTTCCGAAAAAGCTATTTTACGCATTTCCTTTTTTTTTTTGTTGGCTGTTTTCACTCTACATGTTATACCAGTAATGACTTGCATAGGTAGTTGCTGCTTTAATGAGTTGGTTGCTGAGTGCAATCATTTTATTTTCTTTCTTTTAGCTTGTAATTGCACTTTCTAGCAGTTTTCTTTTTTTTAAGAGGCAGTGCGCCAGCTTTGTAATCCAAAAAGGCTTAGGTTTGAATAAGTGTGAATTGAAAAACCAGTTTGCAAAAAGAAAAAAAGAAAGAATTAATGGGCGGATGCGGACACTATGGTATCATGCACTTTTGTCATTAAGGAGCAGAGTTTTAAAGAGTTGAAAGCATTAACAATATTTATGGTTACATGCGACTTTCTTCCCTTTCTACTTGTAGCGGTCAGTACAGCAAAGATTGTTAATTCGAGCTCGGTTAATACGAACTTGTGGTTAATTCGAACTGATGTCCTGGTCCCGGCATAGCCCTGTATATTTTCAATGAGAGAAGGCTCCCAATAATTCGGACGCGTCGGTGTCCAGAACGGTTAATTCAAACTGAGATCGTTTGGTTTCCATCGCTCCTCGCAGAAGAGGTCGGCCAAGTGGGATTACAATGTGTTGCAAATCCAAACCAAACCAAATTTACTAGACATGCCAAACAACAAAACAAAAAAAAAAAACGACAGCGTAGCGTGCACACTACGCTGCCACGACAGCTTATTTCGCTTTCGCAGCGGGCGCTGCACCGTCGGCGCCATTGCTCCTGCCACAAACGTGTCACAAACCTGCCACAAACGTGTAATAGCGCCTAATTCTGGATAACGAGTCCATAGGTGGCTTCTTTGTGTTCTGCCCGCGCAGTGTGGCGCGATGTCCATTCATTCTTACTCCCGCCGGCCAATTCGAACTCCGCTTAATTTGAATAATTTTATGGTACCCTTCGAGTTCGAATTAACGAGGTTTAACTGTATCACCATTTTTACATTACATGCGGAGCACAGCTTCCCCATAATGCATCTTAAGATATCTGTTCAGCGACGCTATGGAGTCTCGTGCTCTTGCCCTGCTCCTCGTTTCAGAGTCAGCAGGGCCATACTGGACGGCGACCTGGGTCTGAGCGACGTCGAGCTGAATGCCGTGTGCAGCGACGAAGAGCCGTATAACTCGGAGAAGATGAGCCAAGTGAAGCACGGCTTCTGCAGGCTGTGTGAACCTTTTCGCCTGCTTTCAGTGGACTTCAACAACCACCAGGTTGGTTGGCTGTGGTGATGACTGCATCGTACAAGTGGTGGTGCACGTGCAGTCTTTCGCATAGGTCATTTTCAATCGCCAGCAATTGAACTAAGAGTACCTCAAGATATTTAGGTCCTAGTGTTAGAGGTAATGTTTTAATTTTGGGTAATTTTACAAGAATGTGGCAGGTATTTTCAAGTTTCTGAAATTAATTAATTCACATTTTTTTCCAGTTTCTGAAATTAATTATTTGCATTTTGTTTTAATTTACATCTTGACGTTTTATGCCGAGGGAAAAAACTAGTAGCTGTCTCTTATTTTAGTCTACAAAGTGGTTTATAGAAACTTCATAACGAATCTTAAATAGTAACCGTTGGTAAAAAAATTTTATAGGCAAGCAGCTTATAGTAATTGAATCAGTCTCTGAATTGGTCCACCAATCAACCTCTTGACTTCCACTATGACCCACCTCGTAATCCAACCCACCTAGTGTAGCTGTAACACATTAGGCCCGAGTTTGAACTTTCAATTCCTCTAACATAACTCCTGTCACACTGGCTTCATGGACCGCATTCACAGTGCATAAAGTTGTTTGCCATAGGGGTGGGCCATAATGTAGACCACCTTGGAATCTCGGACATGTGGTGAAATTTCGTATGTGTGGGTGTTAGTTTGTTCCTCATCTCCGTCAAAAAAACAGTCACTTTGGTTTAGAACCAAATCCATAGCTCTGTGTGCATGGTAGCACAGTTAGCATTAAAGAATGAGGGGGGGTGGAGGCAGTCAGGCTCTATTGTAAGCATGTGAACTTGCAGTCAAAGTTCTTGAACTCTGCTGGACAAACTTTCTCACAGCTGTAAACAGCAGAACCTCGTTGATTGTTAACGAGGAGAGTGTTAAGAGCATAGGTGTTTTCTTACAGGCATGAAACCACAATTGGTCTTCTTCGCCATACTTTGTGGCACTTGTTTCATTACTCTTTTGTGAAAATTCTCTAATCGTAGCCATAGGCTAGGAACTTAAAGCGAGGAGCACACAAACCGCATTACATGCAGACAGCTTCACATAAATGCTGATCCAAACAGATCCAAACTGCATCGGAGTTTTTGTGCACGATTGCAAATTTACACCTTTCTTATCACACTTCGCACTGCACGCCCAGTCTCTCTTTCCGTAACCTTTGTCCCACCATGTTAGTACTTCCACCACAATATTCAATGCTGTCCTATGTGGATGTCAAAGTGTAGTTCTTTCTTGTTAACTGATTGGTTCCATTAGAGTCTACACACTTCACTTTTAGCACGATTTATGCCCAATGTGATCATACCGAACTTGGTGCTGCTAAAGTTATCACCATGGTGCAGTTTGTCTTCCATCGCTGCCACACGAAAGGGCGAGACAAAAGGCCAGACATGCTGGGACACCAAAGGTAAAATAAGGTCAAGAAGTTACTGCCTGTAAAACTCTGGAAAAAAAAATACCTGCACAATAGCAGCAACCTGCCCTGACATCTCAAGCACAGCTACAATAGTCGCACTGCCCTCAGCAACTGATTCAAAGCTCACCCGCCGCGGTGGCTCAGTGGCTAAGGCGTTGCGCTGCTGAGCACGAGGTCGCGGGTTCGATTCCCGGCCGCGGCGGCGGCTTTTCTGATGGAGGCGAAAAGCAAAAACGCTCGTGTGTGCGAGATTTCGGCGCACGTTAAAGATCCCCAGGTGGTCAAAATTAATCCGGAGCCCTCCACTACGGCGCGCCTCATCGCCTGCGTTGCGTCGGCGCGTTAAACCCCACAATCAGTCAGATTCAAAGCTCCTCAACATTTTTGGGAGATCCTTGTGCTGCCTTGTTTGGGTGGTGCGCCCGTTACGTTGATTTATGTGGGCTACGAGTTGCCCTAGAGTGCCCGATGTCCCGTTTAGAATTATTTTGGAAGTCGTTCTGTTGCCCACCAATGTTCCTTCAGGAGTTCTTTTGATCTTCTGTGAAGCGTTGTGAGTCCTGGAGAGCTATTTCGAGCCACCGGCACATCAATAACTGGGCATGTTGTTTAGTACAAGGCTCGCTCTGCGCATATACAGTGAACTGTAACTACACAGTACATTTAGTTCACTGGATAATGGCAGTGAATTGTGATGTAGTAGTAGTAGTAGAAGAAATGAAGTGTGTGTGTACGCTTTTTACTAAAGAGATACCCTTTTTAGTGATGTGCTACCACAGTTGCTGTTTGACTACGGCCAAGCTTTGACTGTAGGCAAGTCGCAAAGCTCTACGTATTCGTGCTCATGCGGAAAAACAACGAAAAATTGGCCGCGTATCTGCTCCTTTCATTGCCAAGTAAATGCCTCCCTTCTCTTTCTGCTCACCTCTCGTGCTGTTCCTCTCCCATTGCACTCCTCTCAAGGTAAACATGCTAGAGGTTTGCTCAAGTCAATCTAAACTTACTGCGTTTCACTGCTCCAGGCCGGGTGCCTCGATGCTAGCGCTGCCGTACGGCGGAGATGCGCGTGAATAGGGGTGCCCTACTACAACTTTTATAGAACCACGTTGCCCTGCTCCACGTGTATTCAAAGCAGAACGTGGAACCTATCTAGTGGAACCTTTCGTTACTGTTGCCGTTTGGTTTCTTAAAATTCTGCCAGGAGCGACAATGGGCATGGGCGACAGCAGGCAGCGGAGTGAATTTTTTTTTCTGTAGTATTTCATTTCGTAAAAATTCAGCATCCACGAATTTTCTAACAAAGGAACACTGCAGATATCACTTATGTATTGATTTTTTACCTCATATTTGCGTAATGTTTTGTTCTTGTTCAACAATGTTGACAAGTGTGAACATTAGCACTGGACTTAGACGTCTAGATTTGGCATTGGTTTATAAACTTATTGTGCAGATTGTTTCACTTTGGCCGGGCAGCTGAATCGAGTGACAGACAGAAAGACATTCAGGCAGACCAAAATTTTTGCATTCACGTAGCCCAAGAAAAACTATCGTCTTTAAAACACCAAGCTTAGAGGATACGTTAGCATTTAACAAACTCCTGTGACCAAAACCAGAAATCCACAGAACAGCAAAAGATTTTGTGGCTGTAGAGCAACCAGTCGGGACTAACACAGAGCCAATTTCATAATGCCTCACATAAATAAATCAAGCTCTTGCCATTTGCCCTGTGTTTTACTTTTTGGCACCTTGAAATCATTTTATTCCTCGATTTCGGTCAGATACTAGTGCACAAACTCTGGCTGTTGTTCTAACATTAATGCTTGCTGTGGAGGGGAGGGATTGCCCCCACAGATCCTTCTCGTCCCTAATACCACTTATCTTTGCAGGAAATTCGAGATCTGATCAAGGGGGTGCAGTGGATTGAGAGAGTGCGCTGCACGTGGCCTGGCATCCTCGATGCCATCTGTGTGTGGTTCCGCCTCAAAGTTGGTGACACCTGGTTGGACACAGGACCTGACTCAAAGACCTGCTGGGAGCAAGCCATCTTCAATGGTGATTGGCCACCTGTAGGAATGTGCTTATACTGCATTGCGCAGCCTTTAGAAGTTGTTCACATCACGGGCAAAAGTGTCGAGGCTTGACGTCCTATCATGGTGTTGGCAGAGGAATCGAGGGGGGGCTGCTGGTGTGCCCTTAGAGGGGGAGTGTGATCCAAATATTACTCGTCTTTTTGGTGCTTTCTGGTCATGCTAGTTAGGTAATGAGTGTCATGGGAAGTCAACGGTTCAGTGGAAGGCTGCCTTGAGGGAGCTGGTACCAAATTCATTTTGCCAAGCTGCTGTGAATAGCTAAGGTGTGTGGAAGTTAACATGATCTGAGCACATATGGAAACGTTGCTTGATGCAAGCTGAAAATCAGCAAAGTTTTGTGTGAATATGTGGAATAGGTGCAGTCTGTCAGTCATCCTACTGAGAAGGTTAGGTGTTGCCAAAACTCTTGGTAATTAAAGTGCCTGGCCGCTAACTGCTCCATTTTTACAGTTATTCCAGATAGTGCAATAACTATACCGGTTCAATTCCCGGCCGCCGCGGCCGCTTTTCTGATGGAGGCATGAAGCAAAACCGCCCGTGTGTACGAGATTTCGGCACGCATTAAAGATCCCCAGGTGGTCAAAATGAATCTGGAGCCCTCCACTACGGCACGCCTCATCGCCTGCGTTGCGTCGGCGCGTTGAACTCTACAATCAATCAATCATTAACTATACCAGTGCCTCCGTTTTGCGGTTCAAGGTGAGACTCAGCCTTTTGAGATTTTTATTTCAGCATGACAGTGCTTTTCCCCGTGCCGTTCTGATGTGCCAGTGTGCGGTCAATGGAATTTTTTATTCCCCTCATTAACCTTAATTGGTTATGAAACCGCCCAAGTACGAATTGTGCAGAGCAAGGAAAGTAAGTGTGGTACGTTGTCATTATGTAATACATTGTTGATGAGTTAACCTGGTGCTGTGGTTCAACTATAATCCAATGACTTTTACAGCGAATGACATTAGCTGTATATGCCATTTGTTTGGTACTACAGAAGAATATAGGATTAGTTCGGAGAGCACATTCGCGCTAGCTTCCAAACCAAATGAGTAGCCTCGGCAGCAGTGTCCCACCACTTAACAAGGAAGCCTAATAATAAACTGAAGAGAACTTCATCTAAAAGCTATCGGTAAATCAATATTTTTTGCCTGAATGATGTTTTACAAAGAAAAAAAGAAGGTAAACGACACCTTCGCAAAGCTTCACCGTGTTGCTGCTACCCAAATACAGATTCACTGCTGACTTGTCTCAGCTTGTGGTGTCTAACTATGTCACCAAGAACACTGATACAGTCTTTCTTGTCGGAGAAAAGTCGATTTGTTTTGTTTTCAAAGTACTACAGGGTATAAGAACACTATGGAAGCATTTGTATTATTATTTTGTAATTCTGCGACTTTGCTAGTCATCACTGCTCTTATTATCAAATGACATTCATTTTTCCACAAAAAAAACCACACTGCCAAATGTACTGTCGTTCACTTTGAATGACATTAGATTTGCAGGCTGCAGGGGTATTACGAGCTTTCTCTGCTTTCTTGAGCCGCAAGATCAGCTACTTTGCGCCCGCTATTGGGCTTCACTGCCCTGCATTCAAGTAGTGGCTAGAAATTTTACTGGTAGTGTGTGTTACCCCAACCAGAAGCAAGATGATTTTCGGTTACTATACCTGTGGTAGCATCACTTCCAGTGGTGACAGCTCATCTGCCACAGAAGAATTCCACCAAGCCCCGTCCTGCAAAGTTCTGAGCATCCCTCATAATTTTTAGGGGCGAAGCCCTTTAGTGGCTGGGGCTGTTGGCGTCTCCTGTCATCTGTCGTCGTCGTAATCGCTGTCTGATGTAGTCACGGTACTAAAACACTGAGAAACTTGTTTACGCCTCACGCTAGAGCGTAACACTTGCTAAAAAACACCGGGGCGCTCGTTTACGCCTTGCGCTGAAGCTCTTTGTAACGCGTACTAAAAACAATACCGGAACACTTGTTTACGCCTTGCCTTGCGCTAGACAGCTTCGTGCTTCAAAGTCAATAGACTTTTACAGCAAAGCTCTGTACCTTTACCCCCAAACGGTTTCATCTCCATGGGCAAAAACGCCAAGGCGCCAAGAATACACTCGTACACTGTGTGCTTCGCCCCTCCCCAGGTTTCACGTTAGGGGAGATGGCCCGGGATGTTTTTCTTTCTGAATTTTTGCCCCTACTGTGAACCCACTATCTAAAGCATGGAAGAAAGGAGGGGCAACTGTGGTCCTTACATCCACTTTCATCCCTATACTGTGCTGAGGGCTAGTGTCTATGAGGGAGAGCAGAAAGGCAAAAAATCTATTTGAATCAGTACCTGCCCAACATCTTGGGACAGCCACAATGTCCAGCTTTATTATGCAAGCTAAATATTAGGCATTAGGTATTTTAGGTTTGCCCCAGGGCCTTATTTTATGTTCTTAGTGTCATCACTCTCAAGTAAATAGCAGTTCACGGGTATGTTTCAATCTGAAATGCCAGTGTTTACCTGTGAAAGGAATTAGCAATGCTGAACCATTGATGCTACGCCAGAGAAATTTGATACAATTGGTGGCTCGATAGGGTTTGTCATGATCACAAACATAATTCGCATCATATCAGGTCACTGGTACTCAGCAGTCACATTTTTTTATAGATTGTGTGTCAGATGTTTTTGCACCAGGTGTTAATGTCGAAGGAAACTATTGTGGAAGCAAACTGCATCCCGCATGCAACAATGCGTATTCATCTGTCATACGGAACATTCAAGAAACCAATAAGAGTACTGGAAACTTGAAATGGATAATTTCAGTGCTTAATAGTATCTAATTCAAATTTGTAATTGCAGTATCTTTTTACCCCATGCTGATTATCTCTGCTTGTATAGTTACCTGATCCAACATGTGCACTGTTTTCATTATTTCGGCGCCCCTGATAAACGCAACACATTTTACTAGTTTTTTTCATAGTCATCAAGAGAGAGCCCACAGTACCACGAAGAGTATACAGAACTTGGCATACTCTAGGATTGGCTTTTACTATTAAAATCTGACAATACGCTGTAAAATTTTGCTTATGCTACCACTGTATATAAGTTTTATTTTGTTTCTGCCTATAATCAATGACTTCCAGTGGCTTATGTGCGCATCCTCCTTCGCTCTTTCTCCCATTACACAGGACCTGGTGCTCGCCTGCCAGCCGGTAAAGTCGTCGACCTTGAGGTGTCCTGCAAGGGCCATCTGACCATGAGCTGCATAGATTCGTCGCAAAAGGACCAGTCAAGACAAGCAACCTGTTTGACACCTGATGCCATCCGTGCAATCAACGGACAAGCACCTGTGATGACCCGGATCTCGCGACAGCTTCGCGCGTCGCTTCAGGAGTGTTCTGCAGAAAAAAACGTGCTGGACATCTCACACATTCCTCTTCTCGGCCTACTACTAGTTCGAAATCAGCCAAACACAAGGCTTACCTATGTGGCTGCCACTCCAGATTGCGCTGACTTTGTGGCCTGTTTTGCAAGGTCCCATCGGCTGGAGGGTGGTGTCTGTAAGACGGCGACCTTGGAAGAACTGTACAGCTGGGAATGGCAGCAGTACGACATCTTCATTGTGAATGTTTTCGAGCCGACCGGGTTGCTGCGACGAAGCGTTTTTGAAGACATTGCTCTGCTCAGGTGCGTAAAAAATGTGCTGCAGATTTATCTGTTCTTGGATTCCTACCAGCTAGTTTGTTGTGATTTTAAAACAGTAGGAAACAATTTAAAATGCCTTTTTTTTTTTTTTTTTTTTTTTTTTTTTGTAACAGCTGCTGTTTTACATGAATGTGACATCTTTGACTGCCGCAAAGTTTGCGGGGCTGAGACTGCCGCTTTGTATAGTTTTTCTGCTGCTTTACATTAAGCTTGCCAGTGAAGAAAACTTAGGAATGCACTTCATACAGTATCAGTTTTAAGGGGGGACATGGTCTTAAGGACCAAAAATTTGCCAAAAAATCAATTTTCTGTATTAATTTTATTTGCAGTCTACAGGTCCCAAAGAATGTACCTGCAAAATATCATAGGTGTATCATAAGTATTCGCAAAGCTGTTGCCCTTTGAAGTTGCCTAAATGACCATTTTTGCCTATGTTTGCAAACTTCGTGCCCTGTTTTCTCAGAACCAATTTTTTTCCCACATGGTCAGCTGTCGGGTACAATATCTGAGGATGTACTGATTCGATTTACATCATTTTTGCTGCATTCGAAAGCTTATGAACTGAACAGTGCAATAAAGCCACAAAAGTAAGGAATTTCTTTTGCTGGGACACGATTTTATGCAGTTAGTTTTACAAAAACATTGTAAATTGATGACCTGACATTTACGAATTTTACAGCGTTTGCAGAAACCATGCTAAAATTACTGCAGTGGTATAGTTGCACTCCCTGGTCCTTCTAGAGCACAAAGGGATAAAAGCTATTTGAGTATTTCATAGGTACATAATGAAAAAATTGCCCGAAACAGAGTGACATAACATGTTGCACAACTCTAAACTTACACGCCATAGACGAAAATTGATTGCATATTTGTGCTCAGGATGTTGAAATACACTCAATGTGTAAATCTCAAGCACATAAGTTACCTTAAATTATCTAGCTGCAAAAATGGTTTCGTAATCCATGAGGGCTGTAAAAAATTGGCTGGCGATTACGGCACTCCCTAATGCGATATTTGGGCGCAGCTGTTTAGCTGTTTTGACTGTGCGGAATATGTTGAGGCAAAGAGTTTCAGGCAGACATATTGGTATGGTTACAGAAAACTTGTATTTGCACTAGCTGATGAAGCACATGCACCGGTTGCCTTGCTCATTGTGCCCCCGCAGGGGGCACCTTGTGTACTCAAGGTGTTTTGGTGAGTAGCGCCACCACGGTCCCGAGCTCCGCAGGGGTGCCTACTGCCATAGGCACTTGGTGACTTGCAACACCACGGACCCGAGCACATGTGGGTTGGACCCACCCACGCCCCGGCTGTGCGTGGCTGAGCCGTGTCCGGGGAAAAGGGAATCCTGGTGGCTGAGCCAAAGCCGGGGTTGTTTTGGACCTTCATGGCCCCCCGGTAGAGGCAACACACCACTTTGGCCCCTGCTTCTCGCAGACGGTGCCCCCGGTCTGACCCGCCCGGGGGGAACCAGCCAGTCGCCTTTTCCTGCCTCCCTCTCAGCTCTTTCACCTTCCTGTCTTCTTTTCTACCCCTATCCTGTCATCTCTTCTTTTCCTCATTTCCACACATTTCCAGGCGGCGAGGGTTAACCCTGGGTAAGGAATCAACCTTGAGGACTTAAACAGGGTTATAGCAGCTATGTATGGCTAACGCGCATCTAGCGCGTTCCCAGGTTGGGCTCGGTGGTGGGCGGCCAGCATAGCTGCTGAATTGATTTCACTTGTTATGGCAACAAGATTTTCTGCATCCCATGATCGTCCTCCAAAACGGGGACGCAACGAAGCAGTCCAGCAGTTTTTCACTCCTAAAAAGTCAGAAAATTTCCTAAAGTTTCACGTCATGCACTGTGAAAAAGAAGGCTTGTCAATGAGACGTCTGTCCCCATTCTTGGTAGCCAAAGTTCTAACGAATGAGCTAGGCGGCGGTTATAAAGTAAGCAAGCTGGGAAGCGGTGACCTTCTCCTAGAAGTACAAGATGCAGCTCAGTGTGCCAAGTTGACGAAAATAACCACTGTTGGCGACAATCCTGTGAGCATCAGTCCCCACCGATCCATGAACACTACCAGAGGTGTTATCTCTGATGAAGACTTTCTGAACTTGTCTGAGCAAGAACTCCTGGAAGGGTTCGAGGGCCAGAATGTTGTGAATGTTCAACGAATCAAGATACGTAGAGATGGGAAGGAAATTCCGACCAAGCATGTAATCCTCACATTCTCGACCAGTGTACTGCCCGAGTCTGTCGAGGCAGGCTACGTTAAAATCCCTGTGCGTTTGTATATTCCAAACCCCCGTCGCTGCTATAAATGCCAAAGATTTGTCCATGGTTCACTGAGCTGCCGAGGCAAGGCAGCATGTCCAAAGTGTAGCCTCCCCGACCACTCGTCTGACACCTGTGAAGCTCCACTCCACTGTGTAAACTGCATGGGAGAGCACGCCGCGTACTCGCGCTTGTGCCCGCAATGGAAGAAAGAAAAAGAAATAATTGCTCTGAAGTATAAGGAAAACATTACCTTTAGGGAAGCACGACAGAGACTGTTCCTGACACACACTAGCTTTGCCGATGTAGCGCGACGGGGGGCGGCGCTACACTCGGTTCGAGTTCCCCTTGGAACCCTCCCAGTGAGGCCCCAAGGGACACCCCAAGCCCCCTCAGTGCCGGTGGCTAAGGCCACTGCACATGCCACAAAAGAAGCGTCAAGGGCTGCCCCAGCACCCCTTGATGCCAACGCTAGGCCCCTTGCTGGCACTGCACTGCCGGTCCCTGCTGAGAGGCAGGCTGCCGCAACCAGCCAGCCTAGCCCTGCTGACGAGGCTTCGCAAGAAGCCATGGACACAACGCCAAGCCCTCCGTTGCGTGGTACGCCGATAGGGCGCGGCACGTCACTCGACCGTTCAAAGCAAAAGACACCTAGGGTCACGGCTCCTGGGAAGGTGTCTTGAGCCTGGGAGGGTGACAGCATGGCACTTCCTTAATCCTTGTTCAGCATAAGCTGATGGTAACTGATAATGTAGTCCAATGGAACTGCAGAGGCCTCCTGAAAAACTTGGACGATATCTATGAATTGCTGTCACAACACCAAATAAGTATTATGTGTCTCCAGGAGACACACTTGAGGATGAACCAAACTAACTTCTTAAAGAACTACTCTGTATTTAGGAAGGACAGGGATGGCTGCATGCATCCCTCTGGAGGAGTTGCGATTATCGTGCAAAAATCAGTGGCATGCCAGTTCTTACCGCTACAGACCAGTTTAGAGGCTGTAGCCATACGAGCCATTATCTTTAATAGACTGGTAACAGTATGCTCACTGTACATACCTCCAGACCACGGGCTCTCCAGTATGGAGTTTGAAACATTAGTTGATCAGCTGCCAGAGCCGTATCTGCTAGTTGGGGATTGTAATGCTCACCACCCACTCTGGGGTTCTGCACGCACGGATGCTAGAGGACGCCTCGTTGAAAAGTTTCTGCTATCATCTGGAGCATGCATACTTAACAAGAAAGACCCAACATATTATAACACAACACATGCCACGTACTCCTGCATAGATCTCGCCATAGCCTCTCCAGTTCTGTTTCCAGCACTCCAGTGGAAGGTCATTAATAACCTGTACGGAAGTGACCACTTTCCAGTGAGCCTCAAGCTTGTAGACAACAAACAAGACAACACTCCATGCCCACAAAAGTTCAAGGAGGAGGCCGCAGACTGGAAAAAATTCAAAGAGCTCTCTGAGTGTCACTATACACTTATAGACAACCTTGGTATTGATGAAGCTGCTGAGACTCTGACCACCCATATAATTGAAGCTGCGCTGAGGTCCATCCCCCAGACTTCTTCTAGTAGGGTTGCTAAGCCGAAACCTTGGTGGAATGATGATTGTAGGCAGGCCCGTAAGGAACAGAATAAAGCATGGGGTGTCTTGCGTAGGTGCCCAACGACTGAAAATTTGGTACTTTTCAAGCGGGCAAAGGCCAATGGCAGACGGATTCGGCGTATTGCGAAAAAAGAAAGCTGGAATCGTTTTGTGTCATCAATCACATCATATACTGACACGCGGAAAGTATGGAGGAGAATTAAAGCACTCCGAGGAAGTAACACTCTTACGTACCCTTTGGTCAGCACAAGTGGAGACACTTTACAAGACCAAGCGAATGCTCTAGGCAAGCATTTTGAGTATGTATCAAGCTCAGCTCACTATTAAAATAACTTCCTGAGACACAAGAATGCAGAGGAACGGAAGATTGTACGTGACAAACGGCAGTCTGAGGTAGGGTATAATTGCCCCTTCACTATGCAGGAGCTTAAAGTGGCACTCACTACTTGTGGTAAATCATCACCAGGTCGAGACCGAATAACATACACCATGATTAAGCACCTGCACGACGACACGCTAGAAGCGCTCTTACTGTTGTTTAACAAGATCTGGCGTGCAGGGCAATTTCCAAAAGTGTGGAAAGAAGCTATTGTGGTGCCGATTCTAAAGGAGGGGAAAGATCCATCACTTGCAACTAGTTTCAGACCGGTCGCTTTAACCAGTTGCTTATGCAAGGTCTTCGAAAAAATGATTAACCGTCGCCTTATCTATTTTCTTGAGTACCATGGTATTATAGACAATCGCCAGGCGGGATTTCGCTCTGGTAGATCGACAGCAGACCACCTAGTGGCTATTGAATCCTACATCAGGGATGCATTTGTTCATAAGCAGCATTGTTTATCAGTTTTCTTTGACCTCCAGAAAGCTTACGACACAGCCTGGCGTTACGGTATTCTTTGCGATCTTCGCCGCCTTGGAGTTTGTGGAAACATGCTGAACAGTTTGAAAGATTACCTTTCGGAGCGCACCTTTCAGGTTAGGGTTGGAAATGTCCTCTCGAGGATGTTCGTCCAAGAAAATGGAGTGCCGCAGGGTGGTGTGCTCAGCTGCACCCTTTTTATTGTTAAAATGAATTCCTTAGGAACTGCACTGCCTCGCTCCATATCCTACTTGCTATATGTTGATGATGTGCACATTGCGTTTAAATCATGTAATATGTCCATTTGTGAGAGGCAAATCCAACTAGCTGCAAACAAACTTACAAAATGGGCAGATGAGAATGGCTTCTGTTTTAACCCAGAAAAAAGCACGTGTGTGGTCTTCTCTAGGCAGCGTGGTATCCGCCCAGATCCTGTTATTAAACTCAATGAAACACCCATAGCAGTAAAAAAGGAGCACAAGTTCCTTGGGGTTGTGCTTGATGACAAACTTTCATTCATTGCACACCTCAAACGCCTTAAAGTTAAATGTTTGGATACAGTCAGGATCCTGAAAGTCCTCTCACACCAGTCTTGGGGTACTGACACAAAGTGCCTATTGGCCTTATTTAATAGCCTTGTGAGGTCCCGCATCGACTACGGGTGTCTTGTTTATCAATCTGCCGCGAGAACAGCACTAAAGATGTTAGACCCTGTCTACCATCTTGGCCTTCGTCTGGCTACAGGCGCTTTCCGAACAAGCCCTGTGTTAAGCCTGTATGTGGAAGCCAATCAGTGGTCTCTTGAAACACAGCGGAAGTACACTGGGTTGAATTATGCTCTAAAAGTGACATCCTTGACCGGACACCCGAACAGCACTCTAGGTAACCAGGCAATCAAGCTTTTTGAAAAGCGACCTGCCATGGCTGAGCCATTCCTTCTGTCGGTGAGGGCACTGGCCGCAGGCCTGGGAATATCCTTCACTGACGCTCAGAAAACCAGCTTTGCTGACTTTGTCCCTCCATGGGATCTCTGCCCTATCTCTTATGATCTCTCTTTTATGAAGATTGACAAAAGAACCGCTCCAAAGGAATTAATTATGCAGCATTTTTTGTTTTTGCAGAACAAGTACAGAGCATCTGAGTTCTACACAGATGCATCCAAGTCAGCTGGTGCAGTATCATGTGCTGCACATGGTCCCAACTTTTCCACGTCAAAGACTATGCCTGAAGCCACATCTATATTCACTGCTGAAACACGCGGCCTTGTATTGGCTGTAGAATATATTATTGAGAACAATGTCTCAAAGTCAGTGATATTCACGGATTCTCAAAGTGCTGTGCAGGCTTTAGCGTCAGGAAAGTTACAAAAAAATCCAGTCTTTAATCAATTGCTAAAACTACTGTGCTCAGCCCACAAACAAAAACTTGAAATCACTGTCTGTTGGGTCCCAGGTCACTGCGGCATAGCCGGAAATGAGCAAGCAGACAGGAATGCTGTAACTGCAGCTCTTCGGAATGATCTAGATATTCAAAGCGTCCCGTACGAGGATCTTAAAGCGTACGTACGTAAGAGGCTGCGAGACCAATGGCAGGAAGATTGGAATGGGGAAACAGCAAACAAATTGCACATGGTAAAACCCAAGTTAGGTAGATCGATCTGTGAGAAACGAGACAGGATCACAGAGGTTACTCTCTGTAGACTGCGCATAGGCCATACCCATGCTACACATGCGTACCTATTGAAAGGAACAGAACAGCCACGCTGCTTGAGGTGTGGAGGGTCGCTATCAGTCATTCACGTACTGGTAGAATGCAAACTACTTGAACCGCAAAGAAAGCTTCATTTTCCAGAATTGTACACACGCATGATCCCTCAACACCCATTGCTGTTTTTATCAGACGAGCCACTTTTCTCTACTAACCGTGTTTTTAAGTACCTCTCAGACGTAGATTTTTTAAGGTATGTGTCGTATCACCCGTGAGCCGAGCCACCATCGCACGCTAGGACCCGGTAGGGCCACTCATTGCTACCGCAAAGACGGGGGCAAGGGGTGCACGTAGAAAATGCCTGGCATAGTGTCAAATGTTTTTACTTGGCCCTCTACACCAATTCTTGGCCCTCTACACCAACAGAAATCTGAGATACCTTTTATTATATATTCTGTACTTTATATTCTCACTTGAATAATCCTCACCATAGTACTGGCGCTCTTTGGCCTTGATGCCCTTGCGCCAAGAAAACCTAACATCATCATCATCATTGCTCATTGTGCAGCACTCAGGGGTTCTGGCATCGGCGGTGCTGAGCCTCCGCTCTGGCAGCTCGTTCAGCTGCAGCGCTGATGAAGTGCACGACTGGTTGCATCACTCGCAGTTCAGCACTCACTCCTGATGGCTGCAGTGCACTGAAGCAGCACTCACTCGTGGGTTGTCTCGACGGTAGCTATGGCGAGCCTCTGCGTTGGCGGCGCGAAATGCGTCTCAAGAAGGGACTGTAAACTGCGACTTAGGAAGTGCCCCCACATCATTGTCACGCGCATGCCCCCCTCACATTTTCGCCAAGCGTCGTGCAATCAAGCGTCTCGTGCGGGCACAGCATACTGCCCCCCCCCCCACTCCGCACACTTTCAGAGGAGCGTCTCGCGTTGCCACGGGGAGCCGCCTTCCCCTTTCAATTTCGCGACAGTCTCCTCCTTTGCTTTCTTTCACTCTTCGGTCTTGCCATTGTTTACTCGGTTACGATGATGGCGACGCTGCTCAACCCAGGAACGGACGCCAAAGGGCTGCGCCCTAAAATGGTTCAGGCGATTAAAATAGGACTTGCCCAGCCCTTGCAATAACAGATGGTTGGGGGTGTGTGGTGCAGGCTTTGCGCCTAAACCTCCATTTTCAAGAAGTAGAATGCCTATCTAGCCACAAAGGCCGCATTTGGCTCAGAAATATGGGAAAGCTTTTCGAAGGCTTACCACATCACCGTGCAGTTGTTTCTGCTTGCTCATTTTTTGCTCACTATGATCCTTCTCAAATTTCAAACCAGCATTGCAGAAGTTGCCACAGCAGGGAATTTTTGTTTTGCTGTTGCTAGAATTTTGCTGCCATCAGTATTGAACAGTACGCGTGAAATTGCCCCATGGAAGTCTCTTAGTTGTGGTAAATTTTTTCTGTTCGCGTCCCCGCAGAAAGTGCTGCCTGAAGCCCGACGTCACCATGGTCCCTTCCTCGGTGACGCTGCGTGGGATGCTGGTGGAGAGTGAAGTGCTGGAAGAGCAGTCGCACCTTGTGTCAAACAGACGAACCCTTGGCTTCGCGATTGCACCAACCATCAATGCCTTCCAGGTAAGCATCGCCTTCGTACAGTAGCGCCGAATTTTTCTCTTCTACAGGGGCCGTGTAGCTGCCCATCTCTGTATGAACCGCCAGAGGCACCGATTGTTTGTGAAGTCGCTGCTACCTTTTTGGTCGATGAGAGCTTTTCGGTCGACCAACTGGTCTACGGTGAAATGCATTACAGGACGCCATCGGTCCCATTAAGAAAGCTTTCGCTTTAATAAAGGGGCCCATGCAGACTCCTAGCAACCCCCAACGATGGCCTCTGGGCTTGGAGCCCTAAAGAAGAAGGCATCGCCCTTCATAACGCTCGAAGACAGCATGTTACGTATTTTTATCTTTCCAAGTGCAACCTTCCCCCTCCAACCCCTCCTTACACAACGTATTCACATTTACCAGGTGCAAACACTCCCCTTCTCATGTAGTCTGATTACCCACCATGTCATGAAGTTCTTTCTCTCTCTCTTGCTGGACTGAGAAGTTATGTATGGTGTTTAAGTTTCGCCACATGCTTCTGGCAGCTCCCGCCTCAATGAACATCTTGAAAAAGTACACAAACTGGCCAACCACTTGGGGCGCATTGTACTGCCATTTCACCTGCATTGCCCTTGTTGCTGACATACAGAAGGCGGTTCTACAAATTGAAGTTCGGCGGGAGGCTGAGATAGCTCAGATTTCTCTGGTACAGCAAAACACCTTCCAACCTTGAGGCATTACGAAACAATGGGGAATGGAGAATGACTAGGGCGCCACTCATCGTCACAGTGAGTTCTTACCTGTGGACGTGCGCCCCTACGTACCACCTTGGAAAGCAGAGGGCAATTTATGGGAGACATTTGAAGTGCCACGAGGTACCTTTTACGCGTGGGTGACATGGTTACAAAGGCCAGCGAAGCTTCGAGATCTGCTACCAAAGTGAACGCTGTAATGACTAAGGCTGGAAAGTGTCTGTGAGAGAATGGACACAAGTCCAACCCTAGACAGTGTAGATTGCAGCGCTCAAGAGGGAATGCAAAAAGGTGCTGTGACTTTGTTGGACTCCCATAGTGGGTGAGGTGACCGTATCACTCACTGGTGTGAACTACCTTAGCAAA
This sequence comes from Haemaphysalis longicornis, assembly GCF_048455015.1. Taxonomy (NCBI): domain Eukaryota; kingdom Metazoa; phylum Arthropoda; class Arachnida; order Ixodida; family Ixodidae; genus Haemaphysalis; species Haemaphysalis longicornis. The sequence continues at coordinate 55,927,730 of NW_027526335.1, forward strand.
GAAGGGAGCAATGAATGCTACAAATGCTTTCAAGAGTTTTTTAGCCTTTAGGTCTCTAGTATTTGTCTTCCGTGCCAATGTGCATTTTTAACATAGCTTTGAGAGTGACATTGGTAGGTACAACCAATTGCCAAGTGACCTGGGCGTGGATGAAGCGGCAGCATGCTTACCTTGTGGCCTTGGCGCAGATTTGTTCCTCACATTTAGTTGGAGGCAACGAGACATTTTCCTGGCAGATCAGTGTATTTCGTGACACAAGAGTTAGTGCCAACGGTACTTACGCATGCCTACAAATGCAACAGCATGACAAAAGGGAGAGTGTCAACCTCATCTCTGCTAAGTCACGCGTTGTGCCTTTAAGGAAATTTCCTCTGCCGAAGCTAGAATTAGTGACTGCTCCGATTGGAGCTAGCATAACAGAGCAACTGTACAACCAACCATAATCAATCCATGGTCAGACTAAGTAATAGCTGTGAGCAGTATTTGAAGCACTGCCAAGAACTCACAAATCAGAAGCGAGTCAGGGAAATCTGGAACATGAGTAATCCGGAGAGCTTGAGGCACTACCCAGGGACACGTGATCCCTCTGGACATCTCTCACAAGGAATGAAAGGGGATGGTTTTTTGGCAAGCAAACATTTCTTGCACCGTAGGCGGGATAAAGACCACACCAGTGTTGCACCATTCCGGTGTGACATAGTGAATGGCAAGAGGCCCTTCAGGTGGTAGGAACTAATTTTGCAGCTTCACCGTACTCCGGGACAAAAGGAGCCAGCTCAGATTGCGCAGTTCACCGGTGGCACCACGAGGGCCATTCGTCTACAGCTAGTTTCCATCCTGGCAGCTGAGTGTTTCTTGCTTGCACTGTGAAGATCCATCTCTTGAAAGGGATTATTTGGCATTCGAGAAGGCGTCGGGGGATGTGCAGATCTTTTGCAGCACTCTGTGTAGCTGCAAGACCTGGGACTAGTGCAGCGTGCGGCAGATAAGCTTGAAATTTATTATTGATCGGGCTGCTTGGTGCTCCGTACGAGTGAATTATTAGAACAGTAAAGACCTGCTTGGGAAGGATTCTTGTGTGACGGAGCCTCGTTTTTCTAAGAACAGGTCACGGTGCTGGCAGATGGGGAGGCCAAGAAAAATGAGAGGAGGACCCTCTGAGGGTTGCCCAGGAGGTGCGAAGCATGTGATTCATCAGTCATGTGAAGACATCTGCTGTAAATGATTGTTAGTGGTGTTTTACAGCACAAGTCTGCACAATATGATCACGTAGTGTGAGTTTATATTCATGAGCTTCAGCACGCATCGAGGCATCTTTGGTTCGAGTGAATGAGGCTTATGGCATCGTCATAACAGGGTGTCAGAATGGATTGTTAAGCCCATCGCCAGTGATGAGGGAATGTCACTGTTAAGAGTGTGTCTGCCAAGAAAACAAGCCGATCACCAGTGATGAGGGGAGGCTGTCTGGTGCTTTGCTTTCACCCATAGTGGCAGAAAGGATGGGTCCGAGCTTTTAATTCGAAGCCAGCTCTGAATCCATCACAAAATAAAACACAAGCAAGGCACAGTGCATGCACAAATGTATAAACATATCTGGGATGCAGTGTTAGGAAATTCAAACACATGCGAGGGGAAACATTGCAAACTAGTGAAGTTAGACAAGGCGGATACAGTTTGGTAGATATTTCAAGACACTGGAGTCTTAAAGTATTCACTGACCGGGCTGCTGATGCGCCAATGTTTTGGAACATAGTGTGTACCTCGCTGGGATACTTTCTGGGTAGCATTGCCTGTCAAGGACAAGAATGGAAGTTGGGTCCCAGGAGTCAACATTGGAGTCTCTGACGTGGTCTTATAGCGTGCTCTTATGTACAGTACAGTTATTCCCCCCCCCTCATAATGCCAAGATGAACAACAAAACAAAGCATTTGGCGCAGTCGGGCTTTCTAGCTGTATCTCTCCATTCTCTTGAACCATCTCTGCTTCTGTGCTTCTATACTGTTGAAGCTATGCTGCATTCTGGAAAACTCACAAATGCTCTCAGCGCTGTGAAGTTGTGGCTGTTTGTTGTATTGACTTTGGCCTGGCACACGGGAAAAGAGACGAGGCCACTGGTTGGTGATGTAGGGCATTGGCAGGCACAGTTTTTGTTGTTGCTTTTTGTTTAGCCTTGTCAGTCTCAGATTCCTTCGGCTGCTCCCTGTGCATAAAAAGGGTGGACTCAAATAATCAATGCTGCTGTCCAAGAGAATTTGTCACGCATGGCAAAGTAGAATAAAATTATACAGCGCAACGCCCGCAGCTATTCAAACTCCCAAATGTCAAGACAGCCACTTGCAGCAGTGGCAGAAGTGTGGCCACATCAGGCAGTGGAGCAAGCGGCAACGTGATTCACATCCCCAATATGCCTTGTGGCGCTAGCATTAGCATGTGACAGTTTCCTTTTTTTTCTTTCTTTCTTTCTTTTTTGTATTAATCATAAACGGTGTGGGGCTGATCAGACATTTGTGGATTAAGCTGGCTGAACGTAGTTATGGGTGCGTGACGGTGGGGTCTCACGGCACTGATGCGAGCCCACAGCACGAACCAGCGTCACATATTGATTTTGTTATACCTATCACCTCTTGAGGTGACATCTCAGTTTTGTTAGGCCCTTGCTCACCTCTTTCTGATGCCTTTTTGCCGTTTTTTTTTTTTTTTTCGTTTTCGTTAACCAATGTAAGATTAATTTTTGATTAAGAAAGCATTGAAATGTTCATTTATGAACTTACGCCCCATCTCTATACCTGCCAACTCTTCCGAATTTTCTGTAAAATGTACGAATTTTGCCGCGTCTTACGATTTTACGAATCGTGCCTGAAATTTTACGATTTTTTGAAAAAAATTGGACCATCTTTTTTTTAAATGACACTGTGGTACCTGCGCCGCCACGAGAAAGCAATACGTAGTATTGTTATCACCAACTGCGAAGCAGCGATTTCTGTCTTTTTTTCGGAAGTGTGCTGCTGCCCCCAACTTCCCCCAGTCCGCGGTTATTACGAATTTCCATGTCACCAGGTTGGCAGGTATGCATCTCAAATAGTATGCCCGACATTTGCTTTCTACTAGACAATGGAGAGTTTTAGCTCTCCGCATGTTCCATCGGTTCCATTCGTACCAAGACTTGACTGCGTCTGCACGCCCAGCCACGGTGAGGGGGGGGACACCCCCCAGCCGTAACGAATGCGCAGGAATGGTGAAGGCAGTCCCACGGAAATAATCCACCATACCGGAATGAATGCGGAAGTGCCCAGTCGGGTCCCGGTAAACACGGTACAAACGGAAAGGATGGAGCATACGAAGTGCTAAAACTCTTTAATATTAACAAGTCTGGGCCATGGCACTGGTGGTGGTAGTTTGGAAATGTCTTGCCTATATACCATATTTGCACGAATAAAACGCGAATTTTTTCTCGCAATTTGTGCATCCAAAATGTGTATTGTGTTAATTCAAGTTTGAACATAGCGCGAGCTTTCTTTTTTTTTTTTTTTGCCTTGTTTTCTTCAAATACCTTCATCCCTGGCATACACCTCGTACTATATGCCTGGAATATGAGCCGCAAACTTGCTGCCCTACCCTCGGATTTTTGCCGCCAAGAGCTTGCTGCTCTCGGCGGCAATTTTGGCGCCAGCTCCTCCCAATAATGCCATTGGCTATGCCGATAGTGGTCACGTGTCCAGGCGGTCTGGTCCGGAAGCGAGCGCTATCGCGCGCGCGGTGCAGCATTGGCTTCTGATTGTGCTTTGTTTTGTTCGTACTTGCTTCTGCCTTTTGAGCCGCTGCAATGAACAGCTGAAATCAGTACACCGCCACACTTAAGAAATGGCGATCCTGCTGTCCGAAGAACAGGGAAATTCAAGTGAGGTGCGGCATCTTGGACACAATGAGTCAACCATTCGAGGTTGGAGGAGGTACCGTGATCGCATCTTTCAAGCCGCATCGACTCGTAAAGCGTTCTGTGGATCCGAGAATGGCCACTACCCTAAACCCGAGAACGACTTGGCAGAATTCATTCATGAACGTCAAGGCCAGTTTTTGCCTGTAAATGCTGAGCTTGTGCAACTCAAAGCCAGAGAGCTTGCACGGGGGCCAGTGTGCTTTGCAACAACCTGAAGACCAGTTGCTCTTGGGTACAAAAGCTCATGTGTCGCGTGGGAGTCACACTTTGCTGAAGGACGTCGATCTCCCAGAAGCTCCTGGCTGGGTACGGAGAAAAACTGGTCAAGTTTCAGTGCTACATTCTTAAAAGGACAAGGGAGCGCAAGTACCCCATAGGCCACATTGCAAATGCGGATGAGACTCCATTCTTTCTCGACATTCCGGCTAGGCATGCCATTGATGAATGCGGTGCCAAAGAGGTACACGGTCGCACAACTAGCAATAAAAAGACCAGGGTCACAGTGATGCTAGCATGCACGGTGGAGGGGTGTAAGCTGCCGCCTTTCTTTATAATTTAAAAGGAAGAGGCTCGGCAAGAACGAAGTTTTCTGGCCTCGGATGTACGGAAGGTGCAGTGACACAGATGGCTGGATAATGCCATGATGAAGGAGTGACTCTGTGTTGTGTGGGGAAAACGTCCAGGCGCGCTTCTCAAGACTCTGCAATGCTCGTGCTGAATGCATTCAAAGGGCACCTCACCAATGAGGTCAAGGGCGCGCTCGCTAACGCCAACACCGACTTCTTTCTCATTTCTGGAGAAATGACGTCGCAGCTCCAGCCAATGGACGTCTGTACTTAATAAGCCCTTCAAGGACTTCGTACGAAGGGAACGCGAGCAGTGGGTGGAATATAGAAATCGCCCAGTGACGCCGTCGGGTCGCATGAAGCAAGCATGAGTTGGCAAGGTTTCACGGTGGATAAACAATGCTTGGGAGGCCTTGCCATCTGCAGCACTGTCGCGGGCATTACTGAAGTGCTGCCTCTCCAACAATATGGGCGGTACCGACGACAAGGCCGTTTTTGTCGACAGCGACAATGACACGAGCAGTGATGACGAATGATCGAGCATGCACATGTTTATTTTCTTATCATTTTGTGGTGGCTGAAAACAATGAATAAATCTTTGCGGGCAACTACATTTTGATTGCTTTCCACTTGTTTCTACTTCTGTTTCCACTTGCATTGCTTCACATTATAATGGTAATATGTATTTTTTTGTATTTTGTAGAGATCAAAGGTGCCTCCCTCGAGTTATATTCGAGGTCGCGTTATTTATGTGCAAATACGGTATACTTTGTGTTTGTGTTGTTTGTCATGGCAGAAATGCTTTTGCACACAGAATGGCTTCAAAGAAATGGGGCAATGCCTAAGAATCGATAAAAAGAACTTGCAATGGTTTGCTAAGGTGTGCTTCATGTACAAAAAGAGGGGAAGAAACGTTCTGTCCAGAGCACCCATCGCCCATAAATCAGGTCAGCAAAAGGTGGACACTAATGAGAAAAGAAAGGTCAGAGAGAGCTCTCATGAGAGTCCGGTGAGAGCTGCAGGAACTGTTGGGCTGTGTGGTTGTCCCTTGTACTCTGTATACTACAATGTAACGTGGTGTTAAGAATTTTTTAAAGCTTTTTTAACAAAGCCTAACTCTTTGCATGATTGTTGTGAATTAACCCTCAGTTCACATGTGCAAATAGCAAAGTTCGTGGTCAAATGATGAACAACGGATTTGGCGTCTCCTCCTGTCGGGCTCCCAACACAATCTGATGGTACACAGCAGCAACCTCCGCGCTTCCTTCGCCCCTTTGTTTCTCAGTACGTGGCTATTGAACATGCAACTTCCTTGTCTCGTTGGGTTCTTGCCTTTACATGTGTATTTCGGTGGCTTTCACTCAGGTGCAGACTCAGCAGGAGGTATGCCTGGCCACGCTTCCACACCAGCCGCTGTCTGACGCCTTCACCCTGCTGGAGATCAGCCTGTCGAATGTGGGACTCGACCTGCCCGAGATATCGGCCGTCCGGTCCGTGCCTCTGCTGCGCAAGGGGCGCATATCCGCCTGCTGCTACTGGTTCGAACAAGAGTGCGGCGAGGGTATCACTGTGAGCAGCTTCTCCCCCGACGACAACACCCTGCAGGCCGCTGTGGTGTTCTCAAGCAACGTGTGCGGAAGTGCAGGAACCACCGTGAGAGTCGGGGCATCGTGCGTAGACAGCAACATCAACATCTGGCTGGACAATGCTAGGTGAAATTTCAGCAGAAGTGAACAGATTTGATGTTTCCATTTTTTTGTTCCTTGTGAATTTTCTTGCAGGCAAGAAAGACTGTATTTATGTTTGTGCCGTGCTGTTAGTCTGTAACGTCTGTAAATTAAACCTGAAATTGCGGCGGAAATGAATGTTTTTGTGTATTCATTTGTTTGATCTTTGTTAAAATATTTTTTTAAGTGAAGAGAGACTGTGTTCGTGTTTGTGCTGTACAATTCGTATATAAATTAAATACCTGTGAAAAGGCAAGGATAGTTTTAGCAGCCGGTCTTAGGAAGGGAAAAACCAATTAACAGAACACTGGGCAGCTGATTGTGGTGTTCTCAGTTGGCACCTTTGCTTTCCTTTATTGCTGTAAAATCTCCACTCGCAGTCTGGCTTGGGAAAGCAACATTTTATATTTACAATTTTTGTTCGAGGTATTGACTGAAACAGTTTCTATGGGAAATTTGTTTTGTGTGGCCGATTTTGGGAATGCACTAATGGTCACTCAAGGTTTTATTGTTCTCGCTCCTGTTTTGTTTAAGTATTTTTTTAGAATTCATTCAATATCAGTTTCTCCAAGAGCACAGAAAGGTCCTTGTGAGTAAGGCACTCGACGTGCAGTCAGCTTGGATTAGAATGCAAAAGGAAGAACTCGAGTGAAAGCAATGCAAGGATGCTCTGCTCTGAACCAGTAGCATTGAGGACAAACTAAACTTTATGGCTTAACTTCAAAGAAGAAACACTTGCCAAATCAGACAAGTATGCTAGAACAAGAAAAAAGGAACAAGTCATCTTGTTGAATTTTAAAGTGCAAAATGCTTTTAAATCTTGTTCCTTCAAGTTTTGTCTGATAAAACCTAGTGCCTTAGAGCTGCGCATCCATCATTTGTGTTGGCCTGAATTCTGTGCCTTTTTGTTAGCTGGCTCAACTCTGCAGCTACCTGGGAGTGAAGGGAGCGGAAGTGGGTGGGAAGGAGAAATTGTATTGACTTCAGCATGAGCCTCCCACCAGCATCTCAGAATTGCCATGGATGCGCAGTCTCTCCCTTGCTGTTGGCGCTTGCAATATGTGAGTAGTGCCTGCTTCTCTGTTGACAAGAAAAGGTATCTCGACTGAATTATGTGCCTAAGATCTTGTTTAGGACATTGGGGTTGCGAAAAATAATACCTAGCTCTAAATCGAGGGAGGGGGCTGTGAGGGACATGTTCTTCTAGTTTGGTAGGATATGCTTGAAATAGTTCTCATGGCGGTAGCATGTGATTGGCTATACATGCCACCCAGTGCACTCTTGAGACAAGTGCATTGTGAAAAGCCTCTTGCATATCTGCTTCTGCGGTGTCATGCCACAATGCTTGCTTGAGAATGGGGGACCCTGTGTTTGAACTTAAGTTTCATCGAGGAAGCGGTAGTGGTTGAGCTGTCACTGGGTGGGTATTGGGTAGGCGAGATGTAAACACCGTCATCGCTATGTTATGTATGCATGTTAGGACAAACTGCATGCTGGGGGGATGAGCATGTAATTAGCTTGGATAAAATTGGGTTGGAATAGCCAGTGGTATGACGTCCCACAGAATTGAGAAGTGGAAACTTATTATTTTGAGAAACAGGAAGTTGATAAGGGTTCAAGCAACGTGTGCTAGCGTCGTTGGTCTGTGTTGCATATATCCCATCTATCTCGCACAATTTCCTAGCTGGAATTTGCACAGATATATCAAATTTTGAGAATGGGACAAATTTTTCTTCGTTTTGTTTTCTTTCATTGGATAATGCAGCCTACATGCGGGACTTGGGTTTTGTGGGTTTGCGTTACAGACGTTGTGTTTTGTTTGTTGAGGTTCACGCAAGAAAGCCGATTTTAAGCCCTGCGAAGTTCAGGGCGAGCAAAGCTACCTGCAGCGTGAAAAAGACACAGGTTCAGGTCTTTTTGGCTTAACTCAGGTTATATTCAGAAGCTAATTCAAGCTTGACAAACCTTTGTAGAAACTGAGTTGAGATTGTGAGGGCTAATTCTACCGGACCAACAGCCGGACTCCGCCTTCTAGTTTTCTTCTACCCTTTCTCCCCTTTTACCCCAGCCTCCAACCCTGTTCCTGCTCCACATTCCATGGCGTAGTTGGAGGGTGTTCGTTTTATGTAAGCGTTCAATTTAATCTGCATGAGGCAAAGCTACACTGATCTTGATGCATGTGAAACAAGCGTGGTTGTTACAATGCAAGTCCTCCAACTTTCTTGGTGTTTCTGCAAGTTGTTCTTGAGATGACTGAATTTATTTCGTAATTGAATTTTGAAACTTGACTAGAAAACTTTACCATTCCTTCCTAAAGAAAGTTGAGAGAAACGCGTGAGCTAAAAGTGCGTCCAACGTTTGCTGAAAGTGCTTCCAGTTGATTATCAAACCTTCAGGGACTGAAATCGCGAACGAACAACAAACCCACACGGTGATTTTTTGCGCACTAAGTAAACACATCTGTGAACAACTTAAATGTATACCGACACATGGTTTATGAGATAAAGGTATATACTACTGTACTCCCTCATGATCGGTACATGTATTGTCTTATCCCTTTTCCACAATTTTCAAGTAACCATTTTGACACAGTGGAAGCCCGGTTTTACACACGTGCGATGTGTCTAGAGCAGGGGTTCTCAATCATGTTGGTCCCGGGGAACCCTGCTAAGATCCGTTAAGTGCCAAGAAACCCCCCCCCCCCCCCCTCCTCCTCGCCATTTTTCATTCAGTTCACGCTACATTCACATGCAATAAATTCAAAAGGAAGCAAGCTTGCTTGCTTTTGAATTTATTGCACGTGAATGTCGACTTAGCGCGGGCGCATACGCTAGCGGCACCTATCTCCAAACAGGAGAAATGCACACGGATATTCCACGCGGCCCGTTTTCAGTCTGGCTGGTTACAAGCTGCTGGCGGGATTTATTGCAGAGCTCGCGCCTTTGTGTTATGTACTGAGATGTGCTTACTGACACTCGGGCATGAGTAATGGAGGTTCCTTAGATTGATCGCACCTCGGGTTCGCCATCTAAGTTACTTGGCGAGTGCGGAACCAGGGAAAATTTATCAGTGGCTCGCGGAACCCTGAGGAGGGGGGCTGCGGAACCCCTACCCACTTTGAGAAACCATGGTCTAGAGATCTTAACAGAGCTTTTTAGTGGGCCAACTGGTTTATGGGGAAATGCACTAGCTTTTTGACAGAATGCCATTGGTCCCACTAAGAAAGCTTCACTTTAAAACCGGGAAGCATAGTGTGCAAGCATACATTGTTTCTGGAAATGGGACGATGTGCATAGATGATGCCATTTGGAATCAAGCTTATTCTAATCTTCATTCTATCCTCATGAACGCAGTTTTCAAGATGAAGTAGCGGCACACTGCTTCAGGGATGCTGGTTGTTCATAATCTGGAAACGGGTTGTAAGGGCCAGTCAAGTTGCTTATGTGCAACTTTTTCCCTTTCTTTCCCCATAACCTTGTACAGTTTATGAAAAATAAACTATTACTAAATGAATGTGGATGTTCTCTTTCTTTTGTTGTTTTTTTGTAACCAAGATGTTTTTAAAGCACAAATATCCCTTGCTACCACGCACCCCTAACTTACCTGCAGTAAGTATGCAAAAAAAAAAAAAAAATAGAGAGCCCAAATATAGTGTAAGCAGCCTTTGGAATAAGAGTGAGTGAGTGAAGGTCTTTTATTAACACAAGGAGGGCCCAGGGACCGGAAGGGGGAAAGGGGAGGGGGGAGGTGGTCACGAGGTGATGTTCATTTGAAGATCCTGGAGAGGAATAGTCAGTTCCTGAATGCACACATAGGGGTGGTAGACCCCGGCTAAACTACTTTTGCGAGGCCACTCTCGAGAGCGAAGCGCCCAAGGGCAGCAAGGAAATCTTGCAAATAATGCAACAAAACAATGAATTATGCAATGATCGCTGAGAAATGCGAGCCATGTGTAGGCTCCACCAAGCAGCACATTTATGAAGGAGTGTTATTAAGTGCCCTCACTACGAGGACTCTTGTTGTGTATCTATGAAGCCTGTCAGTCAAGGGTGTGTGCCATTGAAAAATTACTCCCACCTTCCCTCGCGGGAACCGCTGTGTAGATGCGACGCATAGGGGGTTCCGTTGTTGTTTCCGTTGGGTTGATTCTCCCATCGCGTGAAACGTGCCGTGAACCCCCTGCCGCGGCTATGACGCAATGCAATCCAATACAATCCACTTTAATCCAATCCACTCCAATCGAATCCAATCCAATGCCCCTCGCGAGAGAGTGTTCGCTATCGGAGAGGAGAGGGGGTGAGCGGCGGAGAGCGCACCTCGCGCGGCGAGGAGAATGGGGGAGGGGTGTGGACGGACAATGACAACGCCGTATGGAGGGACAAGGCGAGTGAATGAGATGCCGTCGCATCTAAAATGGATGTGCCAGTGCTCTAAACCGTCCGCCAGCACTGCTGGCAGCCATGGGAGAGCATCGCTAGACAACGTCGTTGTATCACAGTTTGAAACCTATCAATTGAAGTACTTTAAATTTGCTTATGCGTTTTGAAGGCGAAACTTCTTTACTGCTGTGTCGTATTTGCGTGTCTCTGCTGTCCTAGCTTTGTCTTCTGTCTCTCTTTGCTGCTTTCTTTGCCCTTTGTGTTTTGTTTGGCCTTGATGGCGTGTTTGCGTGGTCGAGTGTGTTTAGCCGGAACAGAAACGGGTGGTACAATCGACGTAGAAGCACTTCCCGTCATGAAAAGCAGAGCAAATCACTTTGAGGTGCGGAACGCCACTGCTTCCCCAGAATCGGTGTTCTTAATGGCTGGGATGCACTTGTTCATCTCATGTCCTGTTATACGCACCTTCTCCTGACTGGCTGCACCACCACGCCCCAATCACACATGCACTAGGCACGCCTGTAGTCAACAAGAAACTGGAGGAGAGGCATGTTGTTGGGGTATAGTACTTGTCTCTCAGACCGGACACCTGTGTTCAATTTCCATCCAGGTTGAAATGCACCTTTTTTTTGTAAAACAGTTTGTTTACTTTGTTTACTGGAACATTCATGAGAAATCTTCGTGTCAATCTGAGCATTTTTTATGTGTTTTAACCCGTGCGTCGACCATATGTGGAACCATCGCTCGGTTACCGCAGACGCCGTATCTGCGTCATGGAGCACTTAACGTTTTCGCATTAAAACAACAGTCTAGTAAAAAACTAGGAATTTCAGTGTGTGCGGCTGCAGGTCGAAGCAGAAGAAAAGTAGGAAATAGATAAGAGGGCAGGAATAGAGAGAAAATTATATTTATAACAGATAGGGAGGGTGGTGTAGTAAATAGAATTACGTGGGATGCTTAGAACTTTCTAATTTGAAGGCTAAAGACTAGTTGAACCTTGTGTTGATCTGTTGAACTTTCTGTTGACTTTGTGGCAGCGCCAGCTGACCAGCCCTCTGGACAGCACCCTCTGAAGCTTGTTCCGCTCGCTCGCCATCGCCAGGAGCACTCTGTTCGCCCTCCTTGGTTGGTACCTTCACTTCTCAAGACGTCTCGTATTGCTCGTCCGGTGCGGCCTACCCTCCTGTGATGCTGCGGTTTCCCTTTATCAGCGCGCACTGTGTCATCCTTCTCAGCGCCCCCCTTTGAGCCTCCTCCCACACTGCTGTTTCCCTTGCGGGATGTGCTATCTCCGGCTCACGCTCCTCAACTAGCGACCGTTGCTGGGCAGCCATTCACAGCTCAGGCTCCCCGGCTCGCGCAACTAAGCGAATCTTATACATTACTGTATGTACATACACGGGAAACGCCTGGTAGCATCCCTTTGACCTCCGAGCAAATGCCTCGTGCGCTCAAGGTCATGCAAGTGCACGGGCATTTCTCCGCGCTGACGGAAGCGCCACTGCCCACGTTTCAGCCGCCAATCCAAACGATTCGCGGCGGGGACGGCTTTAGCAGTGAAAACATTTGATTGCTCGGCCGTTCCAAGGGCAGGGTTGCGAAGAGGGGAATATAAAGGAACGTGCCACCACAAAATGATACAAGGAGGCGCTGGAAGGCCCGTAGGCATCAAGCTTCACTGCGCGTTTGCCCCTACAGTGCCATTCTTCCGAGCAGCATTTGTGTTTCTTGCCACGCAAGTGTGTGCGTGTTCATTACGTGCTCCTTGAAAACTGAGCTTTCGCTTGACTAACTTGGCTTAACCATGTTCAACCACGGCAAAATTTATGGCATGCAGTTGGATGCATGTGCAGCCGGTAAAATGCTTGTCTATAACAGCGATTTCAACTTCAACCAGCTACACCCGAAAAGTGCCGAAACATACTCGTTCCAAACATGTCGGAGGCAAAAGCGAAGGGCTAAGACTTCAGAATTCCGCAGTAGTTTTATTCAAATCCCGCTCCTGCGGGGCAGGATAGGGCTGAGAGTACGAACGCTGTGTTATAGACAAGCCTTTTACCGGCTGTACAGTAATCCTATTTTCGTTAACTCGAAGTCGTAGAATCCGCTGAAAATTTTGAGACAAGCGGTGTTTTGAGTTAAGCGAAATGCCAAAAATTTGTGGCCAGGCCACTGATATAAGATCTAGCTAGTGCTGATAAGAAAGCAGCTCCACTGCACAGGGGAGCTTTCATAATAAAGGCAAAGTGATTCGCTGAAAAAACAAGTTTTTATTATTGCGGAAGAAAGAACTGTGTGATGCTCGCCTGTTTCGCGCTTGCATTTCGTCACAGACCAGCGCTCTCGAGCTGCTCAATGCATCGCATCAATCTTAGGTCGCCGCCGCTACATTCTACCTTGTTGCGAAGCAGGCGCAGCATGTTTCTTGTTTCGACCGTTGTAGGCACCTCTCGAGGCTCCTCGTCATCCGCATGATCAGCCAACGTTCTGAGATTAGCTGCGTCGTCCACAGCTCCCTCAACGATGTAGGCGTAGGACAGCATTACAGTTACGGGGGAATTCGCCGTGCACGACTGCGTTCGGCACGTGGGATCTAAGCGTTCGAACGGAGACCTTATCAACTGCCTGCAGCGGACTTTGCCTTGTGTGCTGTATGTCACCGTTTCAAGATATCCGTGGGTCCCCGAAGTAATGTTTAGAGCAGTGGTTCTCAACCATCAGTGTACCGGGGACCCCTTTCGGACTTGCCAGGGTGATGGGGGACACCACGATGAACTGTGTCATAATGTCAAACAATTTGCACTTTCAGCCAAAGTCGCCAACATACTTATTCAATGCCCGCCTTTTATTTCTGACTTTTATGCTTATAAATGTAAAATTTCAAACAATTTGCTTTTGCGGCTGTCAACGAGCCTTTTGTGTGTCTGGCTTTACCGCATAGCTAGTGTGTAGTGCAAAAAGACAACGTCAAAATATGTGCTGCGTGGAGAAATTAAACGTAGAAGTCATGTAGCAAGGCCACCTTTTGTGCAATTCCAGCAAGGTCTAGCAAAAAAGAAAAATGGATGGGGGTTGTAAGAGTTTCGGGTAGGGCTTCGCGGACCTCTTCAATGCTCTCGCGGACCCCCATTCGAGAGCCACTGGTTTAGATCTAAAGAGGGGAAGGGGGGAGGCAAATACAGTACCTATGGGAGCTAAATGCACGACGAGAAAAAGTTTCGACTTTACCTATATTTCGAGATATGCGAGTTCTAGTTAACGAGGGATTATTGTATATGTATCGTGTCCGAGACACAAAACTCTTTTTTAGGGGAGATCGACGACCACCATCCACGCTCGAGGGAAATAAAATTTGCTCATTCATTTTGCCTAAATTGTGTGTGTCGCGGGCTAGGAAGCTCCGCTGGAATTACCCCCTTCACAAAGTGGAATGGGTCCGGATTGTTTGAACCGCCTGTTTTCTTTTCCTCCCAACACGCGTGCCTAAAAAAGAGATCTAAGGCTTTTGTGCGAGGTAGGTGAAAGGTACAGGGAGGGATGAAAATTGAAACCGGGGGGGGGGGGGGGGGGAGGAGGAGGATGAGGGGAGAAAGAATCCACTAATCAATAAAATGGGGACTAGAATAAATATTTTAATTAAAACAGGCAAAGCGGCGGTTCAGAACCGACGTCCCTAAGGGTACACGTTTAATCAACATCGAAGCGCGTCACTGCTACCGTGCCTAACCAAGCGGCGTTCCGCCGGCTGGAGCGTAACCGCTCGCATTCTGAAACGGCGTTCAATTTCCCGCCGTACACTCTAGCCACCCCAACCTAACCTCGAAGATCCGAGATGCAGGTATGTAGAGCCCGGCGATAAAAATTGGCACAGCGTTAAGAATGAGGTCGGCGGTGCAGCTGTCGCGGTGGAATGAAAATTAATAAGCAATGAAATACACAATAAAATGATAAAGCAACGGCGCAGATGAGAAAAAGCTCGCTCACACGAAATACGGGTTCGCTTCGTGGAACAACTTGCTAATTTGTTTTCGTAGCACCGAGTCCGCTTGCTGGCAGTTGCTACATTGTGCCCCATAGTTATTAATGAGGGGTAGAAGGAAATGTAGAAGCTGAATTACGTGCTGATGGTTTTAGGAGGGCAAGAATTAGCTATAACGCAACAAACCTCGATGAACTGTTCCCTATGTTTATTAAAATAACATGAATGTATACTATTATACGTGAAATCGCCGCCTTAGCGCAGAAAAGGTACTTCCTGTAACACAAACGTAACTAGGTGTCGGTGATCTGACGATGCTTAAAACAATGGTCGGCTAAATAGACTGAAGGCATGCTTAAAAGTATTTGGCTTGCCAAAATTAAATTGAACAAGACTTGCCAATGCTGCTTTCTGCTGCTGCTCGGGTGCGTTGCGACTTACTCATCGCCTGTGGCTTAAGGGCATGTATATTTTCCACAGTAAAATATGAAGGCGTGCACCATCCCATCTTCTTTGGTGTCCCCCCCGTAGCCTCCCATTGCTCTAGCGTTGTAAGGGGCTGAGACAGAGTAGCATGGAGGCCGTTTGCTTGGAGGCGCAAGCGAAAGGCACGCCGCACCACGTGCACGTGTGGCAGTCTCGCGTGGGGAAGTGGAGTTTGCAGCCGACGCCACTGAACAGACTGCCTGCGTTTTAAGGTGGGAGCGGGGCCGGGGAAGTGTGTCTGACTAAGGCGGTAGTGCAGCGTGATATCCCGATAGGTGACCAAGCGATCCCTCTCTCCCACCCGAGGTGGAGAGGCAGCATCCGAGGCATCCCGGCAGCAGAAATCTCAGGCTACCTCTTTAGCCAGCTCGTTACCCGGAAGGGACGGAGGTACCGGTGTCCGCTAGTACAGGTATGCATGCAAAATTTTCGCGGCGCTCTGTTCATGTTCCCGTCACTCTGTAACCACAGGGAGCGATAGAGGGGTACAGAACCTCGGAGTGGATACGACGCGCGGGAAGCCTTAGGAGCGCTGGCCACGTTGCCACGATGACAAGTCGAAGCACGGAGCGGCAAATGTCGCTGCTTCTACGGGTTTTGCGGCCCCCGCGACCACTTGCGCGCTTTTAAAATGGAGTCTGCTGCCAGTGCGGGAGGCTAAGGGGAAGAAAGGGAAATCTTCCAAACGAAATGGACAAGAATATGCGACAGCGCGAGATAAACAAATGGGGAGACACGGAAGAAAAGATTGTGAAAATCTGTGCGCGCATGCATGCGAGAACTCAATTTCGCGTACATTCGAGGACCCCTGTAGTGGGCCAGCGAAATTAAAGAGTAATTTCATTCTTACAGCAGTTCGAGCGTGGGCCAAAAAAAAGAAAGAATTATTTCAACCGATGTAAATGTGCAGACACAAGAACATTGGCTATATCTTCGTTTGCCTGGCGCATATTCTGCGGAACCCAACGCACGAAGTTTGTTATTTGCTGGCAGCCATTGATTAAAAATTTTCCCTGTCGTGCGTTTGATAAGCACACAAGCAGGCTGGGATTCATAGAACGCGAAAAAAAAAAAACAAACCCAGAATGAGCATTTCTGGCCATTTATTGATCGGCTTGTCTACAGCAATGAGACTGCTCAATGCACGAAAAATTGGCGCATTATAATAGGAAATGTGCTGGGCCCCGTATATTCACATTTCTTGCCGATTGAAATAATATTCCGAACTCGTGCAATCTCGGCCGTTGTTTCCTTCATTGTTCTTCTGCTTCCAATGATACTAAAATGTTTCCCTGCCTCTCTTTTTCTGTCCACCCGACATCGCAAAGACTGCGCTTCATATATGCGGAAGCAAACTTAGCTGATTGAGGTGCACAGTTCGTCCTTCATTCGGTTCCTTTTTTATTGCTTTGCGAAGTCGTTCTAATCAGTCAGCCTTGTGGAATGATTGAAATTCCTTGTACGGTTTTCCATGTACATGGAGAACCCTAGGACGCCCACAAACGCATGCACGCAAATAAAGGTTAAAGCTGCTCTGACTACGTTTTTAACAGAGCGAAACGACTTATTACAAACGAGTCTGTCTGTCTGTCTGTCTGTCTGTCTGTCTGTCTGTCTGTCTGTCTGTCTGTCTGTCTGTCTGTCTGTCTGTCTGTCTGTCTGTCTGTCTGTCTGTCTGTCTGTCTGTCTGTCTGTCTGTCTGTCTGTCTGTCTGTCTGTCTGTCTGTCTGTCTGTCTGTCTGTCTGTCTGTCTGTCTGTCTGTCTGTCTGTCTGTCTGTCTGTCTGTCTGTCTGTCTGTCTGTCTGTCTGTCTGTCTGTCTGTCTGTCTGTCTGTCTGTCTGTCTGTCTGTCTGTCTGTCTGTAAGTATACTTGCATGACCGTGCCTACCTACTAATAGTGCTAACATGGCGTGATCAAAGAAAACCCGCAGGCTTGCCTTTATTAGCTCAACAAAAACAGTATCAATAGACGCGGCCGAGCTAATTAAAATATATGTAAGGAAGCAGCATGCATCAGGATTCCTTTGAAAAGGTCGCCGAACGTATTCAGGCACGCGTTTCACTTCTTGAAAGGCAACGGACACCGCCCACAAAAACGGACGGCGTTCAATCCTTGAACGGTTTGGGTTTTCTTCCTTGTGGTTGTCGATAAGCATCCGTGAGATCAATTGCTACACACCGGCAAAAAGCAAAAACGCCCGTGGGTATTGTGTACGAGATGTCGGCGCACGTTAAAGATCCCTGGGTGATCAAAATTAATCCGGAGCCCTCCACTACGGCGCGCCTCATCGCCTGCGTATACGTCGGCGCGTTAAACCCTACAATCAATCAATCAATCAATCAATCAATCAATCAATCAATCAATCAATCAATCAATCAATCAATCAATCAATCAATCAATCAATCAATCGCTACACACCTTTTGATACTCCTCCAGTTCTTTATGAACAATCGATCGTTTGAACCGTTTGAAGCGACATAGCGGACTCCGGCGATCATCTTCGCGTATTGCTGCATCGATCCGCGATATGGCTTCGTCTGAACATACGCTGCACTGTCTTGCATGCCTTGCACTGTCGCGGCAGATGTTTTGTTTCCACTCATTCCTTCCGCAACATTGACACCAATTTGATCGCTGTTGAGTTCGACACACATTTGTCACCATTACAGCCTGCACATGGCGAGCCAGCCTAGAATATGGTCCTGGCAACGTTTAACACTGTGGAACAGTGGTAGCTTAGTTGCGCTACTACATGAGATCTCAGGCGTTTAGTGGGATATCGTATACGATAGGATTATAATTGGGGGACGACACCGCAGCTGTAACACGGACAGACAGGAAGAGAACTAGACAGACACAACCGCTGTGTCTACTTCTCTTCCTTTCTGTCCGTGTTCCAGCTGCGCTGTCGTCCCCTAATTATGTTCAACCAACAAGCCCAAATAGCCACTTGAGTGCATTTCATTCGATAGGATTAAGCGAGGTTGGAATACGAGGCTATAGCTTTGCCGAGTTGAAAACTGGACATAATCTGGCATATCAAGTCTCCCGAAAAAAAAAAAAAAAAAGGAGCATGCGGTTGAATTCCTATCCACACATGGCAACAAATGTGGAGGAATTCCAAAGCATTGGCGGAACGGTCGCAATTTGAACCTTTACCCGCCGCGGTGGCTCAGTGGCTAAGGCGTTGCGCTGCTGAGCACAAGGTCGCGCGTTCGATTCCCGGCCGCGGTGGCCGCTTTTCTGATGGAGGCGAAAAGCAAAAACGCCCGTGTGTACGAGATTTCGGTGCACGTCAAAGATCCCCAGGTGGTCAAAATTAATCCGGAGCCCTCCATTACGGTGCGCCTCATCGCCTGCGTTGCGTCGGCGCGTTAAACCCTACAAACAATCAACTTGAACCGTAGTTATCAAGGTATACAAGTTGAATATAGTACAATCCTATGCACCAACAACCGGCTTACGACAGTCGAACCGCCAATAAATCATTCGAAACATGTCGAATCGGCAAGGAATAAAGCAAGGTATATATCTACGACAGTGACGGGAGGCTTTAACTCTAAGGCAGGAAAACGGCAAGTAAGCCAACGTGAAGCAGAGAATACGTGACGGATAATAGGCAGAACGTGCAATAGATAGTCAGAATATCCGAGGAGATACAGTGGTTGGGTTTGCGGAGAGAAATATAACTGAAAAGTAATGAAATAATTCTTCGCAAAAGAAAGAATAGGAAATGGACATGAAAAACACAGAACGGCGAAACTAAAAAAACTGAAATTGACTTCACTCGAAGAGGTAAGGCAGGTATTGTGCAGGAGGTTGAGTTGTAGGCAAGATCAACAGCAGTGACTGCAAGTTGGTGAGGAACATAAGTTGAAGCACAGCGCAAGCAATCGATACAAAGACGGAGGATGGAAAGACGAAAGAGGTGCCGACTTACAATTGATTTTATTTTCTAAGGAAATGTAATATATTGTCACAGGGAGCTTGCTGTTGTTGTTGTTGTTGTTGCGCCTTTTGGTATGGCACATACCCAATCAGGGGATCGGCCAATCAACAGAGGATGGTTAAAATGAATGGAATTCTTATCTAATCACGAGACGTTTAGGAAAGATAATTTAGACCGGTTTGAAAAATTTTTGAGAAAAAAGGAAAAAGAAAAAAAATTATGAAAAATCAAAGCGAGGGTGACCAATCGCAATCATAAAGAGAATCGTTTTGAATTTTCAATGTAGCGCAGGAGGGCAGAACATACATCCCGGCGGCAGAACCCAGTTTCGGATGCCCCGAACGATAGCTTGCCCAGCTGGGTCTTCTTCTTCTTCTCCGGAGGTTGGGCCGAGAGCTCTCGTTTTCTTCTTCCCGTGACAATATAAACAAAACCTAGAAGAACAAAAAACTCAAAACAAGACATCAAAAAAAGAAGCCACACAAATATCAGTTATCGGCACGTGCCCTATCAAGTTGCCCGTTTCTGTCTTCGTATAAGTGTCATCGATTCCACTGTAACGCTTTGCTTGCCGAGTAAGTGACAGAAATTAGAACGTGTTTGCTGTAGAAATTACCGAGGCATGCCTCAACGCGGCACCGATCACCAGGAAGAAAGAGGCAGCCTTTGGCTTAAGTGCGTACCGAGAACTGGTATAGTTGTGTGGCTTCTCCTTCATGTTATGTTTTCAAGTTTTCGTTTTCTCTCTTTCGTATTGCGTTAAGTCAGCGCCTGGTCCATCCTACCATCTGATGTCTTCGTTTCTATTTCCTAGCTGCGCTGTGGTTAAACAAAGTATTTTTGGCTAACTTATCGGTGTCCACACGATGAACACTGCGTAGCGTTGACTGCGGCACCACTCCAATCCCACAGTGCGTTTCTGTGCCTCCGGTTCACTGCGTTCCTTCGGCCATCTTGCGCCGTCTAGTAAATCACTCATTCAGTGAATCTCACAAGCACATTTCAATTTTTTCGTAAGTGTATACCCAGTGATACTTTATTCATTTCATTCATTTGCCCATTCAAAGCCTGAAAGTATTGTTTATGGCGGAGGCTTTCGCCGCAGTACAATCAATGTACGCCACGGAAACAATACTTTCTTCATTACGAGACAAATTTAACCACGCAAAGGCGCGCATAGAGAGTGGGTTTGCCGTGATACCACTGCTTCAGCAGGCGACCACACTGCAAGCTAGTAAACATTAATAAAGGGCCCCGTGCGGTGTGTCGGGTATGACCAATGTCCTATGATTTGGTCTGATTTAACGGGCGGGGACATCGGATAGGGCAAGCCTTGGAAGAATCAGATACATATTACCAGCGAAAAAACAGACAGGGACGAGGAAAGAAGCAGACGGGACACTCGCTAGTCCCGTCTGCTTCTTTCCTCGTCCCTGTCTGTTTTTTCGCTGGTAATATGTATCTAAGTCAACACCAACTAGCCTAACTTTCAGCCTTAACTTGGATGAATCAATGTGGTTCCTACTCGAACGTTCAATGCGCAAACTACACGAAGTCGAAGAAAGAAGACGAGGCAATGCGCAAACTTGCAACTAACTTTATCAGGAAGGAGGAGAAGGAGGAGGAGGAGGAGGAATAAACTTTATTTCTATATTAGTTCTGGAGTAGTGGCAATGGGGGGTCTTCTCAGTCCAGAAGTCCCTGGGCGGTCGCTGCCAAGCGGGCCCTTTCAACCAGCCGAAGCTGATCGCCCGGGTCCGGGTTGGCTAGCATGCCTTCCCACTGCTCATGGTTGGGGGAGGGAATAGGGGGAGGGATGGTGTGTGGGAGCACGCCCAAATCATGTGGTAGAGTAAACGCGCTTTTACGTACGCCAAATAATCGCGTAACCTTGCACTATCTTCCACACGACACTGCTGGGGAACGTGTTCCGACTGTTCAGTCATTCAGTCATTGCAAAGCATTACATTGTCTTAAAAAGTACACTTCTTTCTCGGTGAGCGTGAGGGAGGGTAGTCCTAACGAATGACAAAGAGGGATTTAGCCCTGGCCAACCCCTTGAGAGGGGATCTTGTGGGTATGTGCCAAAACATTGAGGGCATCGTCATCACCAAATGCGGTCATCGGCATACAGTACAGCAGTGCGGGGAACACACAGTTCAACCAAAATGTGACTATACATGGTGAAAATTACTCTTCTTTACTGGTGGCGAGGGGAGGGGAGAAAGAAGTATAGAGACCGTGGAGGTCTGGCGATTTTAGAATTGTGCGGGTCGCCTCAAGCAGCTGGGACGAGAAAGAAGAGGAACCAGGTGTGAAGCGTGGCGTCTCGTGGTCATCAAGCGCGAGCCCCGCGTGCAGTACAGAAGGCTTCGCAGAAGCTCTCTTGCTGGCCCTCGGTCCGGACATCTTGGAACGCCGCCCGCTCCACCGGTCCGCTTATGCCACTGCCGAAGTCGGGTGGCCAGCCCTGCGGAAGCGTCTCCTTCTGGCTCCTCGTCGTGCTTAGTGGCCTCCTCTTCTCCTCCGGCCTGGCCCAACGGAAGCCCGGAAGCCGCCCGCGCAAGACCGTCAGCTACTATGGCCACAAAGAGGTAACCATCCATCTGCACTTCTCTCTCTCTCTTGGTCTCTCTATGAGCGAGTGTTCGCTAGCGCCTTTTCATGCTTCTGAGACCCGTGGTCACGATGAATCGTTACCGGCCGCCATCAAGAGGAAGGTATAGGCTGCGGACGAGGGCGCTGATCGGCTTTTCGTAGAATTATGGCTGATTGCGAACGCCACAACCTGTAACCCTCGAATGCGCCTTTCTGGAGCTTCTTGTAGCCGCTGTCCATTGACTTTGTTGCCGCAGTTGTCGCCTTTTGCAGTACAACGGCAGCTCACGTGCCCGGTGAACTAAATTTAGCTTCAGGACAGAGAATACACCACGAACACCTTGCACGCAGGTTCAGGAGGGCGAGAGCTTCATCGTGTACTGCTTCGCCGACACCAGAAGCAAGATCTCGTGGACCAAGGACGGCTGGCCGCTGCGCCACTGGTCCCCCTGGCGGGCCTACTACGTGTCGGAATACGTCCGCCAGGACTTCACGATATCCAGGCTCGAAGTGCCGGCGGCCGACGCCGACTTCTCGGGTGGCTACAGCTGCACGCGAGACTCGACCACCAAGCACTTCGTCCAGGTCACGGCACCGCGCGACCCGGCTAGACCGCAACCCGCCTGTCACGTCCTTGTGAGTGGCCGCGCTGGGGGACAAATTTCTATGCAGTCGAATGTAGAAACGGCCGCAACTTTGGCTGAACTCAACGTTGAAGTGAAGCATATACCCCTTGGACAGTTTGTATCGTGCGAAATGCGCTGCACGGTTTTGTAACGAAATTGACAATTCGTTTGTTCGGAAAATATGCTCTCGTTCTGTCACTCCTAAGAATGACCGATTCGTTGTAGATAAAAAAAATTAGGAATCAAGGATGATCGGTTGCAGATCCGCATAGGTGCACCCTTTGCAGAACTCGCTTACACAAGGCCTAACAAGCGCAGCGCAGCGCCGCGCGAGCAGCGCGGTGTCATGTGCGCACAACAGTGCTGTACACGTTCCTCTAAAACGGGAACGAAAGCTCGTTCTTCGTTCCTTCCAAATTTTGAAACGAGTTCCCGTTACAAGTTCCTTTATATCGAAAGGAACGCGTTTCAGTTCCACGCCAAACATTGGAACGCGTCGTTACATTAACGTTACATTTCATTTTTAAAATTAAAATACGGTGTCGGATTCCTGAGGCGAAATAAAGTGATAAATTTAAAACTCGCATCGAACTAAGTATATTATAGGAATATGAACACCGCCGGCAGCAGTTTATCTGTAGATAAAACGAATAAAAAGAAAAACGCTCCTCGACGATTTTTTTTTTCAGGGAGCACCCTGACAAACTCCAGACGTGTCTAACTGCGATTTTGGTGCTCGTCTATTACAGGTGCGACACATATGACACTTCCCACTTCGGTCTTACAAATCTTACAAATGCGCAGTGAGGTTACCGTGCGCTTCAAATATGCGAATAGAAAGTTACTCACATGCAAGAACGTAATTAAATGTCTTTCATTAAAAACCGCGCCGAAAGGAACAATACATAATCTTTAATGAATGCTGAATTAAAATTACAGTTTATTTAAAATACCTTACAGCACCTTTGCAGGGGATTTAGTAAGGGGCTTACAAAAGTGAAGCTTTGCGGATCATACAGCATAAATTTGCGAGTAACAAAACACAGCAGAACAAGTAATGACTACGAGGTTCGCAATCCAAGTTTAGGTCGGGAGACGATAAGAAGAAAAAAAAAAAGCCAAAAGCGTAGTCACACACGAAATCTACGCACAAAAATTACAACGTATGCCGAATACATACATCAAGGAAACAACCAAAGATAAAGGAGACAACCAAAGATAGCCAAGTATGTGGACGCGACGCATAAATCAGTTGCGTTGTTTAGAAATACGCATAAAGGAAAAGCACAGGAAATAACGCGGAGCCTAATCACGTGCGTAAAAAAACATTTACACTACGAAAAATATAGTCGGACACAAAGTGCGACACTATAAAGTGAAAGAAACAACCACAAATAAATAAAAAGTGATGAGAAAACAAGAAAACACGTGCCGTACAGAAACGACAGATTCTTTGGTTCTTCAAACAGAAAAAAGTTAAGTACATAACAAAGTTACAGGATATGGCAGAAGAGAAAGAATGAATAAATGAAATAAATGTGAAAACAATTAGTGCGAGAAAATGTCCGAATGCATAGTCGCAACTAAGTAGAGTCCCTTGTCTGAACTCAGCAAGAATTGCATCTCGATGTTGGAGTCACACAGACGAACCCGTTGTTTTCGTCAACACTTCGTTGGCAATGCTGAACAGCCGTTCCACGGAAGAACTTGAGGGTACTGCCGGGTTGTACTTGAAGAAAAGTTGGTTCAGTCCCTCGAACTTCCTCGATCTGCGACAGCGGGTAGTCAACTGGTACCAGCAGGTACCGCAACAGCTCATCCTGTGCCTCGGCTGGAAGGGTGTCATGTGTCATGGCACCCCCGGAGAGGGGATGCACCAAAACCCCCACAAAAATGTAAGAAAAGAACAAAGGAACGGAAATTTGAAGTGCGCGCCAGGAGCGCACCAATGAGCCAACGCCAGCGCCGAAACACCGATGCATCATGGGCAAATATGGCAGCGCACTGAACTGGAAAAATCGAGGAGGCGCCTCGTGGAAAATAGT
Organism: Haemaphysalis longicornis; assembly: GCF_048455015.1. NCBI lineage: Eukaryota > Metazoa > Arthropoda > Arachnida > Ixodida > Ixodidae > Haemaphysalis > Haemaphysalis longicornis. The sequence goes on from NW_027526335.1 coordinate 55,952,024, forward strand.
TTGTGCGAACAAGGAGGGAGCGTTGAACCTGCCGCACGTGACAAGGGGTTTGCAGCCCAAAGGAAAAGAAATCCTCGGGCGCGGACGAGGTGGCAAATTCTGCACTGGGTGGCTCGGTCACTGCAGCCAGCTTTGTTTTTATGTCGTTGGTCGCCTTGTTGCGCATAGAATTGGCTGGGATTCATGATAGTTTAAACCATGGGATTAAGAAACTGGCGACAACGAGCTCGCGCTTTCCTTTGAGGGGTCTAAACCTGCAATCCCGAACAGTCCCCGGTGACCCGGTGACCCTGCAATCCCGGTGACCGTTCGAACGACCTCACAGCGAGAGCTACTCCCTCGACAACAACGCACCCACGGCTTGCACGCACTAAAGCGGTAATTACCCCTCACAATATACGGTGGTTTCTACCACCTAATTCTGTGCCCCTCTGTGCGCAAGACCTCACTGTAGAGGTGGTCTTCACGTAAATCTAAGCGCCTAATAAAAAAAAAAAAAAAACCTGTCGACTTAATTTTGGTCACCCTGTGTATTGACCTAAGAGTCGCACGAAGCAAACTTGACACATGCGGGCCGTGCAACTGCGGATGGAGTTTGCCGCAATCCGCATGTGATTTCTTCAGTGGATGAGGCTTTAGACACAATGGGATAGGGTGTGGAGCACGTTCGGGCAATAGGCTAGCATGAAGGAACGCTTGCCCTTGCTAATTGCGGGGTGGTATGAATGGTTTGTTTGGTACGATGCGGTGCAGATAAGGAAATCGCTAAGGACGGGGCTAAAATAAACGTTACAGCGTTTAAAGGCACGCAGTTACTGCGAATAGTTGTATACCATATCAACGAGAGTCATTATTAGTATCATCATAACCACCACCAGTCTATTTATAGGTCCTTTTTCAAGATAGGTTCGCGCTACCCGACATCTCGAACGTCACCAATCACCATTAACCCCTCTCAAGCCGCTATCTGTCGCAAAACGCACAACTGAATCCGAGACCTGGGCAATTGAATTGTAGTAGCATCGCACGCGGCCCAATAACTACCTAGTCCCGACAAATCCACATTGAAATCACCGGCTACGACCACCGAGGTAGTGTCACCGCAACTCGCTGTCTTGATGACGGTCCGAGGTACACAGGCGTTGACGGTTACCTTTCGCTACTGCTGAGTTAAAGAGCGTGCTATGGAACGCCTCCCGCTCTGAAGCGCTTCTCGCTTCAAAGACGTGGGGCTGGAGAAGTTTTTTTCTGAAAATTTTGACACGGGCAAAGAAGTACAAAAAACTAGGCATTATATTCGTGTTTTTTTTTGTGCCACCTGGGACTTTACGCTGCAGGCCGTGTTTACGAGAAAATTTTGTCCTAGTTTTCGGGAAGTCATGATAATTTGGGCAGTAAACCGACCTTTACCTGCTTTATCCAGCTCCCTCCACCATTTGCACTTTAACTTGTCCAGATAAGGCTGACAAATGCGCTGCAAGGCACTTCCCTACTTTTCCCGGCCGCGGCGGCCACTTTTCTGATGGAGGTTAAAAGCAAAAACGCCCGTGTGTACGAGAATTCGGCGCACGTTAAGGATCCTCAGGTGGTCAAGACTCGAAATTAATCCGGAGCCCTCCACTACGGTGCGCCTCATCGCCTGCGTTGCGTCGGTGCGTTAAACCCTACACTCACTCACTCACTCACTCACTCACTCACTCACTCACTCACTCACTCACTCACTCACTCACTCACTCACTCACTCACTCACTCACTCACTCACTCACTCAATCAATCAATCAATCAATCAATCAATCAATCAATCAATCACTCAATCACTCACTCACTCACTCACTCACTCACTCACTCACTCACTCACTCACTCACTCACTCACTCACTCAATCAATCAATCAATCAATCAATCAATCAATCACTCACTCACTCACTCACTCACTCACTCACTCACTCACTCACTCACTCACTCACTCACTCACTCACTCAATCAATCAATCAATCAATCAATCAATCAATCAATCAATCAATCAATCAATCAATCAATCACTTCCCTACTTAACAACTGAACATTTTGACAAGCAGCGTGAAGGGCCCATCAGATCTACCAGGATGGATGCAGGTGCGCGTGCAAATCCAGCTAGACGCCAATGCGTACGCATACCTCATAGACAGCCCAGTGATGCTTGGAGCATTAAATTAAATTAAACACCGAAATAGCCGAGTAATGCATACTGCGTGAAAATTCGATTGATGCAAGAGGTGTGTCAGAAAGTTCTGTCGCTTTCAACTTCGCACCGCAGCGTGGCCTTGTGCCCACTTTAGCTGCACGTTTCTTTGCAAATGGCTGTTGCGCAGGTTCCGGGGGAATCCGTGCGACTACGGTGCCAAGCCGCTGGCGCGGACGGGGACAAGCCCGACTGGTTCAAGGACGAGCAGCCGCTCCTACCCAACAACGATCGCTTCCTGGCCACCAACAACACGCTGGAGATCCGCAAGGCTCGCGAAGACGACGCTGGCGCGTACGGCTGTTCTCGCGGGAGCCAACGTGACGCCAATGCGTCGCTCGCGATCACACACGTCCTGCAGCTCGTCACACCCGTGCGAGTAGAACCCGTGCACGCGACCGTGGATGCTCCTATGGGTGCGCGCATACACCTCGAGTGCCGGGCGTACGCCCGCCCCGAGCCCCGCGTCAGCTGGCTGTTCAACGGCGGCTTGAGCCACGTGCGGAGCCCGCTGCTCAGCATCGAGAACGTGTCGGCCTCGCAAGCCGGCTCGTACACGTGCTCGGCGTCACACCAGCGCTGCGAGCGACTGGCGGCGGAGAGCGACGTGGCGGTGAATGTGTTCGAGTCCACCATTCGCACCAATGAGCGCTTCCCCGGTTCGGGCATCACGCTCACACCTGGCGACGAACAGCTTCGCCTGAAGTGCGACTACCCGGCCGACCGTAGAGCCAAGATTATTTGGCTGAAGGAGAACGTGAGCGTGTCTGGAGGCAAGTACACAATTGACCGGGAGGACCAGTCGCTGGTGATCAACCAGCCCGCGGCTGGTGATGTCGGCAACTACAGCTGCGTCGCGCTCGGGAAGATAATCAACGAGACCGCCGTCATCGTGGTTGGGCTGAAGGTGGCCATCGTCACAAGTCGCTCGAGGGAGTTTAGAGCGGGCAAGGATGGTTTCCTTTCCTGCACGGTTGACGGCTTCCCCAGGCCGAACGTGCGATGGTTCAGGAACGGACACTTGCTCAACGCTTACGGAAGCACCAAATTCAAGTACGGGGGTCCCCACGGCCATGATTACGGCACCATCGTCATTCGCAGGCTGAACAAGCGCGACGACGCCGTGTTCACGTGTGTCGTGGACAACGGACACAGCCAGGGCCGCGCGGTGTTTGAGATCATTGTCGGCGCCGCCCAGTCACCCCTGTGGCCTTTCATCTTAGTCCTCGCCGAGGTCGCATTCGTCACCGGCGTCGCGTACATGTACGAAAAAGACAATCGCGAAGCGTTCATAGCGGCTTTCACGAAACCCCGGCGAGAAAGCAAGCGCGAAGCCTCTTTCACGAAACCTCGGCGAGAAAGCAAGCGCGAAGCCACGCCCGCAGCTCCGGAGAAAAAAGGCTGCAGCGATTCTGACATCTTCCGGTTCGTACACAGCGTAGAGTCCTCGGGAGGCGTTTTCATGGATGATTTGCGCCATCGGCGTCAATCCGCGAATCTGATACCGCGGGCGGACATAGATAGCGATTCCAAGCAAGAGACGCCGCCTCGTGATGAGCAAGCCACGACAGATATGGACAAAGAACCCCGCGTCGATTTCCGTCCTGCGCAGAAGACACGAAGAGGCACAGAATCTCCCGAGAAAAAGACCAAGGAGAAGCTCATGAGCGAGGAGGAACGTCGGCGGCGTTCGTCCGGTGCGGAGTGGGCTTTAAAGGAAGAGAAAAGCGCGCCGGAGCCACTTAAGGATGCCACCACAGTGTTTCCACCGCCCGAAGAGGAGCCCAGGAAGGAAGCGGCTGGGCAGGTGGTGCCGCAGGCTGAAGAGGCGATGGATCAACCGAGATTTCAAGATTCAGAAACGTCGTCGATGGGCGCACCAATCATGGAGCGAACGAAAGTCGTGAAGAAGCGCCGCAGTCTGCTTCGGCCCGGACATGAAACCGTGTACGAGGAGATTCACAGAGATTCGGTATTAATACCGGTTCGACAGCCCACAGAAGACCCTGGAGTCCCGGGAAAAAAGCGCGCCTCTAGAGACGCGCAAGCATTCGGGACGGGGAATTTTCTGTTGGAGGAAGAGCCGTCAGAATGGGGGCCTCCGGACAAGGGCGCTGCACAGCACGGGAAAGATGCTGAAATTGTTGGGATCGGCTACGATCGACTTTCACTGGGAGGGCGCACGGGTGAGGCCGACATGTTTGGGCCACCGCGAGCTGTGGAGTTTATCTACGATACGATGAGACAAGCGCGGTTAGGGCGTGATAAAGGAAAACCCAAAGCGGAAAGCGAGTATTCTCTTCCCATAGTAGACGAGGAGTTCTTAGCAGAATGGCAGACGACCCGCTTGGTTCCGCCAGGCTTGGCTGAACACATGGTAGAGAGAGACAAACCGCTTGGAAAGAAACAATCAGCCGATCGTCTTGAAGTGGATCAATACGAGGGAGCCTTCCGAATTCCTCCCACCCACGAACCAAAACACATTGAAAGCTCAGAAGCAGGAAAGCGTTTGCCTACAGTCACAAGAATTATATGGCGCGAGAGGGGTGCCCAACCGACAACGCCACGTCACACAGCACCACAAGCGAAGAAAAGCTGCACAGAGTCCGACGTTCTCAAGTCTATAAGCGTCGTAGAGTCTTTGGAAGACGTCCTGGCCGATTTGCGCTACCCGCGTAAATCGGCCGATATGACCCTGCAGGCCGATGAAGAGGCCTCTTACCCCAAACTACCCGGCCTTAAGGAGTATGCATTCCAGAAAAGACCCTCGGACGCATTTCCTATGCCATCTGAGTCAGTCAAACCTGTGTCCGCAAGAACGACTGTAGTAGGGGATTACTCTGACAAAACACGCCCGCACGCATTTCTTGTGACTTCTAGACCGGCCAGCGCAGTTCCAGCAGGAGCAACTATAGTTCCGGAGTACGCCGACAAGAAAAGGCCTTCGGAAGCATTTACTGCACCTTATAAGCCGGTGAGTCCTGTGCACGCAGAAACGGCCGAAGTGCAAGAGCATGCTCGTAAGAAAAGACCTTCGGATGCATTTCCTCTGCCCTATAAGCCGGCTAGACGTGAGCATGCCGGAGAGGTGGTTCAGGAGTATGCTGACAAGAAACGGCCTTCGGACGCATTTCCTGTGTCATCTAAACCGGCCAGACCTGTTCCTGCCGAAATGACTGAAGTACAGGAGCACGCTCGTAAGAAAAGACCCTCGGACGCATTTCCCGCGCCTTATAAACTGGCGAAACCTGTGCCCGTCGAAGAGACTGCTCTTCCGGAGTATGCTGACAAGAAAAGACCTTCGGAAGCTCTTTCTGTGCCTTACAAGCCGGCCAGACCTGTGCCTGCAGAAGCGACTACGATTCAGAAGCATGCTGGTAAGAAAAGACCCTCTGACGCATTTCCCGCGCCGGCAAGGCCTGACCCTACCCGAGAGACTGCGTTTCAGGAGTATGCTGACAAGAAAAGACCTTCAGGTAGATTTCTTGTGCCATATACGCCATCCCCTCTTGTTCTCGCAGAGGTGAATGCAGTTCAAGAGTATTCTGACGAAAGAAGACCTTCGGGTCCATTTTCTCCGCCATCTAAGCCGGCCACACCTCCGCCCGCCGGAGAGACTGCAGTTGAGGAGTACGTCGCTAAACCAATTGTCAAAGACCACAGGCGTTCCAAGCCGAGCTTGACTCTGCCAAGCCCTATTATTAGCCCTCCTTCCGGTCTTTCGCCGTTACCTGAAGAGAGAATCCTTCGCCAAGACAGTACTCCGGGCACCGCTGTGAAACGGAGTATCAATGGCAAAGACGTAGAACCAAAGAAGAGAGGGTCCTCTTCACCAAGATGGGAGCCTGAATCGACCCTTACTAATGTGCTACCAAAGACACCTTTTGCAAAACCATCCGACACACCGAGACGCGGAACACCGGGTTCGTTGAAGGAGGAACGCAAAGACCTCGATGAAATTCCTCCGAACAAAGACACAAGAGACACCCGCCCATCAAAAGCGTTCGACCGAGTCGATTCGTCACGGTCTTACGTCGTGCCCAGTGAACCTTTCAGCAGCGAAGGCACTAACCTACCAGTACAACGGCATGGAAGCCTGTCGCCACGAGGCGGCGCAGTATCTACTGCAGGCGCTCCCGAACCACACAGCGAGCCAAAGGAGTCCTCAGAGGAGCCGATGCCCGTGGTCCTGCATGGAGATGAAAGTCTCGCGGAACCATCAGAACAAACTGTAATAAGAGAAGCCACTTACCCGGTATCAACTGTGACAGAGAGCGAAATTTGCGAGAAATCGGTGCCCCAAAGCTCCCTGTCCGGAAGAACTCCCTCCTCGAGCGGGCCGCCGAAGGAAAGACCGCCGAAGCATGCGACACTTCTGGCTCATGCCCCAGAACGCGCGCTAACGGAGTTATCGGAAGAGAGCCTAGTTGAGGAAAGCGCAGGGTCGGAAATCACGCTTAGCCCAACCGAGCCAGAGTCACCGGACGGAACACTAGCACAAACAGCAGCAGACAGCACTGTCCAGGAGAGCAGCACTCGGCCGGGACCATCAGCGACAGAAAGTTCCCTAGTCGAGAGGCGAAGGACGGAAGTGCAGAAAGTTTTGCCGTTGGAGATGATGCCACTCGTACGGGCATTGGAGCACAGCGTTGACAGTTTTGACGAGAAGAGAATCTTGTACGAAGGCCTTGGTATACCCGATTATTCGACACCAGTATCGGTCCCGTCGCAGTCCGAGCCCCCCCTACCGAGCCAGCTGTTCACCAGTTCATTGTCGCCGGGCTCTGATGGTCAAAGTAAGGGGGAATATTACTACCTCTACTTCCCTCCCTTTCAGTTTGCTATACCAGCCAGAGACGTCGACGGGCAGATGGAAAGCTCGCCGCAGCATCAACAGCGACGGGGCAGCAGGTACAAGCTACCCAAGAAGCCCCGGCGCACTAGTCGTCACCCTCATCACCGTATGCGGGACCGGACGACTTCGCCTACATCGCCCCCGCACGATGTGGCCGACGAAGCAGGCACCAGCAGCGTTGACGAGCCCTCAACGAGCCGGGGTGCGACCCAACGAGTCCACCGTGGGAGGGATCGAGACAGAAGAAGACTCGAGGGGAAACACTCGCCGCCAAAAGAGAGGGGACAATGACGAAAAGGACGCCGACAAGGGTCACAAGAAGAAACGGCATTGAGCTGCACCCGCACCGAACATTGCGTGTTGTGTTTTTTGTCAATATAAAGGTCATATACCGCGCCATGTAATTTGCAAACTCGTTTGCTTTCGGCGGTAACATACATAAGTGATCACAGCAGAAGACCCTCGTAAATGGCACATACCGAGTAATGCTGGAAAACACAAGTAATGTTTGCTGCACAGCAGGTCGACAATCGAAATTTAGAAAGACTAGCTTTCGATCACTTTGCCCGCAGCCGGCAATCCGATTGCAAATGAACTTTTTCGAAATTCCCTTTGAGAGACCAAAGCTATGTTCTCGACTTTTTAACAGCGAAGATGTTTAGCAAATCGTAATTTTTCGCGTCCACAGTTAAAAATCGACAAACACCACTTACCATCTAATATTCTCCTGCCCATACTCACCTAACCCCCTCCCCTCACCCTCCCTGGAGCAGTGGGAGACTGAGCTGACCAGCCCGGACCCAGCCCGCCAGCAGGCCCTGGTCTCCCGGGCTCTCCAGTCAGCGCGGTCACGAGGCCTTCTGGACTAAGGAGGCCTCCCACACCCCTTCCCCTTCCCCTGTTGCTCCAATAAACGTTCACCACCACCACAAACTGCCGAGCGCGCGCACGGGAGTCCGGGTCTCGCGGCGACCGCCCGGCCATTAACAATACCAAGAAAACACCTAGCGCTCGTGTGTGCGTGCCTCGCAACGACCGCCCACCCTACCCTGTGCCCGTTTATCAAGCCAAGCATACCAACTTGGGAAGATTTGCCAATATTGAAAAAAAAAAATAACCTCCAGCGCTCACCGTAATCATGGCAACACTTGCTCGGAACGAGAAAGACAAGTAATAGCGCACGCCCCTCCAAGGTGATGTCCAATGATTACCACTTCCAAAAAAATGAAAGGAGCTCACGCTTATAGCGACAAAGATGGAGCAAAAGTCGTTGGGGTCGCAAAGAAGATGCAAATCGGCTGCATTCGTGGGCTTAAACCTTCGTGATGGCCGTGAGGGCTGCGCGCAGCTTCGCTACCTTCGAGTCTTGCGCTTTAGTGTGATCTTCCTTCATTTTTTTGCCCAGCCGCACTGTCGACGTGCTCATCAGGCTGGGAGCACAACACAAAAGCAACAGGGCCTCGCTGCCGTGTACATGTCTAGGAGCCTTCTTGGACGCGATGTGCAGTGACGAGTAAGGATGAGGAGTTCTTGCGGGGGCGCGATAACGGTTCTTGTGGCACTACTGTGGGCAGCCCCATTGTCAATATAGGACAGAGTAATGCTGAGCTGACTTAGCGCGACAGCCGTGACATTACTTTGTCATCCTTCGCGCAAAGTGCACAGTGGGAAGGTAACATCTCAGGAGGTGATCTCTAACGGCCGTCATGGTATGTCAATCATGTGCAGCGATTCAGACGAAGGAAAATGATCTGTAGCGCAGCTGCATAACCCCTATTGCGGAATTTTCGTGTTGCGTGTCGCCGAGTGCGCAAAACTGGAAGAGCTAAGCGGCAAAGAAACCGCGCCTAAAGTAACCATGGAGTACGCGCACGGAAAGTAACCGCACCCTCAGATGCGGCAAAAAACGAAAGTAACCAACAAGGCCTATACCATTATGTGTCACTCGCCTTCCCGGGTACTTTCCATAAAATGGCCCTTGGCTGTTTGCCTGCGTCAACCACAGAAGGTCGTACGAAAGTAGCAGGCATTCATGCCTACCATTGTAGGCATTAGTGCCTACATTCATGCCTACAATCATACCTACATTCATGTCCAATACCACAGTGCGAGTATGTACTACGCTGTGCGCACGTAGGCTCCAGAGTACCCACACAGGTATTGTTGTGCCAGAGCTCCCAGCCCAAATTCGCTTCATCTGGCGGCGCACGACAGCGGGGCTGATCCGCGCCTTTGCCAAACCGCCCGCGGCAGACGTGCGCGAACTTTCAGGCGCCGCGGAGTCGCCTCTCCTTTTCCATTCTCAACGGCTGGGCGGAATCATGCCGCGGACGAACGGCCCGAGGCAGACACGCAGCTATATGCCTGGAGGTAACGCTTTGGCTGACGCAGTCGCTTCGCCTCCATTCGTCGGATTCAAACTTCGGCCAGCGAGAGTCATGATTCGAATCGCTCGAATCATGACTCTCGGCTGCAACGGACCCGCGGACGGTTGCAACGGACGGCTGCAACGGACCCGCGGGGGTATAAAACCAGCCCGGAAGCACACCGAGCGCGGTACTTTTTGGAAGCACCGAGCGGAGACGTGCTGTCTCCCTTGTGCGAGCCATGTAACGCTTTTGTTGCCCTTGTACATACTGTATATAAATGTTGCTTCAACTTATCGTCGGCTCGAGAACTTCATCGCTCTGCTCTGCGCTGCGTCGAGAGCGGACGGAGCAATGCAACGTCGCAGCACAGGTGACTGCGCTCGGATGGCCAGCCGCAACAGTGGTGGCTGCGGTGACAGCGTCCGGATGGCTGATTCATAACAGTGGTGGCTGCGCTGAAACGGCCCAGTCCCAACAGTATATGGTCGCTTTTTTGCTGTGGTCAGCTCTCCCAGTGTTTTCGCTGTAATTGATTCAATCAATCAATTACAGCGAAATCAATTACAGGCCTTGCTGCAGGCCCAGCAAGACCTGCAGCAGCGCGTACTGCAGCAGCGTACGTTCCTGTTCGTAAACCGTACTCCAGTACCCCACCGCGGCATGTGTAACTTTGTGGGTATATTGCTACTATAGCGGCAGCAAGCTGTCCTGTATACGCCGGCATGGCATTCTCCTTCACGCCATGTATCCCAGTACCTACCCCTCCACCTGCAAATTATTCTCCCTGCCCTGCACTGTCTTCTACCACATGGCTTGGGAGTGCCAACACACCCTAACCCTAACCCTTAATCACCACTGTACATACTAGCAGTGGGCGGGTCAGCTGACCCATAGAGTTTCATACTAATAAACACTAGAGGGAAATGTGGCGCCACCGTCTAGGGGAGCCGCACTTCGGCGAGCGTGCCGTCATGTACCGGGCAGGCACGTTCCACTTGTCCTTGGCATGGCTCACGAACAGGCTGAAAAGTTGGCTTGGGCAGCAAAAATGCAACAATATTACTGCAGAAAATTAATCGAATTTGTTCGGTTATCAAAAAATAAAAGCTCCATAAAGACTGATTTGCCAGGGATTACTTAGAAGCTTCGTGAAAGATGAACAGAAAAACAATGTTACCCTTTTTGGCTTCAAGACGAAAAAGAAGCCATGTGGCTAACCAAGCCAAGGAGGTGAGGAACGTCGCTAGCTGCAATGGCGCCACCCACGGCGGCACGCGAATGCAGCGCCAGATTTCCCTCTAGTATATATTAGTATGAAACTCTATGAGCTGACCAGCTCCGACGTTGCACCCCAACGTCACCTGGTGGTGAGGACCGGGATTACCTGTGAGCTCCGGGCTACCTCGACTAGGAGGCTTCTCACCGGGAGGGCGCCCCAACATCAACGCTTGCTTCAAATAAAAAGTTGTACTCTCTCTCTCTCTCTCTCTACGGAGTGCCGGAGATTAGGCGTAACGTTTTGTTGGAAGGTTGTACTCCGTCAACCGGCGCCCGCAGCTTGAAGCAATGTGCGCAATGAGTATTTTAAATGCGGAGCATTTCTTAGGCTCGCGATGTCACTTGTCGATGTTGTCGGCGCCGTCCACACGCTCACTGCGCATGTGCGTCACGTCGAGGCGCAGGTGCGCGTCTCTCCCCCGTACCCTCCTCGCTCTCAACAACAGGTGCGGCGGTGCGGGAGGCGTGTACCCCGTGCGCTCCGTCGCTCTCAACAACAGCTGCGGCGGTGCGGGGGGAGCGCGTCTGTGCGCGCATGCGCGCATGCGCATGCGCGTTATCACGTGTTATCATGCGCGTTATCACGTGTACATGCGCGCATGCGCGCATGTACACGTGATAACGGCGTGGTGGGTGAGTGGAAAGTTCGTGCGCTTGTGTACGGAAGTGTGCGCATGCGCGTCTCTCCCCCGTACTCCTCTCCCTCGAACGCGGGCGGTGTGTATATAAGCGGCGGAGCGCGCGTTCGGAATTCAGTCAAGGGCGTCTTTGCTTGGCTTTCGCTTGACTTGACGCTTTGCTTGACGGCACCTAGCAATAAAGACAGACTAACTTTACACTCCTTGCCTTCGCTTCTCCTTCATTCAATAAATAAGAATAATAAAGACGAAATAACAATTAAGCATTCCCAAACCATACCCAATTACGCAACATTCACGCGACACGCGATACACTCTGCGTCGCATTTACTCGAGTTCCCCCCGTGGGAAGATGCGGGCGGGTTTTTTTCCCAATGGGGACAGGTTGACGAAATTACCCCTCAAAGCATAGCGTTATGACAAAAGGTCCTATGTTTACACGCAACGTTAGGTAACCTTCAAATTGAATATTATAACATACTAAGCGCGGATAGCAGTTGACGACGTTAGACACCAAAGCGTGACGTTACACCTAATCTCTGGCTCTCACACACATGCCCCTCTACTGTGCACTGCGCAGCAACTTTCACGCAAGTGAGTTATAAACTGGAAAATACATGTGCTTTACCAAGAGTGCGATTTCTACGTCCGCAAAATCGGCCGAGGCAGGCCTAGTGCTCCACGATTAAACAACAACAAAAAGATAGTTTGTGTTTCCTTCAGGTTAAAGTGTCCAAGGCATGTCTGGCGCATATTTGGGCGACATCTGTAACCCCCTTTCACCCTCCTTTCCTGGTCATTCCTCGTACAAACTGCACTCGGAATAACTGTCATGCTTACGATAATGTTTTGCTTTTAACGCAAAGCTTTCTACCTCTACCAGCCAACGGTTCTTTCGCGGCGTGCGGGACAATCAACTCCCAAAGCGGCGGAGGCAGCGGCGGGGGGGGGGGGGGGGGGGGGGGTGGCGTAGGGTTTCACTCACAGAGCACACTATTGTAGATGGCGCGGCGAATTTACCCAGCGTTCCCCGCGCGGACGTGCCTGCTCGCCGGCGGGCGCATAGGCGGTACAGCTTTGTCGTCTGTTTTAGCGCGACGGTTGTTTTGGGCCTGTTTTGGCGCAGCCTCGTGTGCATTGCGCGCTTACTTCGCACGGTTTAACTTGTTCGACAGCACCTCCTGAATCACCTGGATCCGACGGGATTAAGTGGTCGTGCGGCAAAGATACGTTAAGGATTGGTTTGAAGGGCGGGGAAACAAAACGTAGAGACCCACGTACAGACATCTGGCTGCTAGAGAAACGCTCCCTTTTGCGCACTGCATGCCACGAATGGAACAGCGTTTTTAGGGGCGAAGCTCCTTAAGGCGTGGGTCTGTCCATCCTCGACGTATGTATGTAGCCACCTCTAGTTTAGTTCTTGGATTGTTTACTAGATGGCGTGGCTACCTCTAGTTTAGTTCTTGGATTGTTTACTAGATGGCGGTACTTGTATATGATGAAAAGATGCGCTTGGATTGTTTACTAGATGGCGTGGCTACCTCTAGTTTAGTTCTTGGATTGTTTACTAGATGGCGGGGAGCGTTGTAATAAAATCCGTTCGCTGTTGGCGCACGCTCGGAGTCGCCCGATGGATAAGGCTGCAGATGTGCGAGCCCGCGAGGCAGAAGCGCTCCGTGAAGCTGCGCGACGCCGCCGCCAAGATCCTGCCGTACGAGAGCGGGAGGCCGAAGCGTGTCGTCTGGCTGCGCGACGCCGCCGCCAAGATCCCAGCGTTCGAGAACGAGAGGCCCAAGCGTCACGGCAACGGCGCGAGGACCCTGCCGTACGCGAAGCGGCACGGCTGCGGCGCGAAGAGGATCTCCAAAACGTCAGAGAACGGGAAGCGGCGAGAAAGCGGGTGGTGGTAAAAACATTTATTATGTATGTTAATGAAAATACATGAGAGGTATGCAGGGACCACTCCTTAAGGGGGCGACCCTTACAAATACTAGGTGGAGGTCTCTAGTACGGAACCCCATTGGCGTCGGCCGCTGCCTGGGCCCGTCCGACCAGGGCCTTTTGGGCCTGAAGGTCAGAGCATGCAAGCTGGGTCGCCTCCCAGTCCTCCCGTGTTGGGTTAGGGATAGGGGGTATGGCAGGATTGGAGGGGCAGGCCCACACCATGTGGTAGGTGTCCGAAGACTTCTCCCCACAGTGCGTGCAACTGCCGGAAAAGGCGGGATCGAAGTGTTTGAGAGCTGCCGGGCACAGCATGGTGTTTGTGTAAAGTCGGAGTAGAAGCCGCTCCTCCGCTTTACTTAAGCCTTTACACGGGCGTGGATAAAGGCTGTGGCCGGATTGATAATACTGAATGATTTCTCGGAAGGAATATACCGGATTGAATTCGAGGTCTCCCTGTTCGGTGGAGTCGAGTGGGAATGCCCGGTAAGAGAGCGCGCGGGCGGCGGCGTCGGCTGCCTCATTCCCTTCTAGTCCCATGTGAGCAGGAGCCCAGACTATACGGCGGGTTGCGGGGTTCCCTTGATAGTCGGTATGTTTCAACAGTCGGTACGCTAGGTACGCCACACAGCCGTTTTCTATGTTCCGACAGGCCCCTCGTGAGTCGGAGATGATAGTTTGCGATGTGGGGTGGCGAGCTGCCAGTGCAATGGCGACTTCCTCCGCGTGTGTTATGTTCCGGGCTCGGAAAGTGAGCCCGTTAACTATTCGGTTCTCGTGGACGACAGCAGCTGTATACCATCCCCCATGGTGTGGGCCGGAGGCGTCCACGTAAAACACGCCGGTTTTCGATCCATATTGGCGGGCCAGGGCTTCCGCCCGCGCCAGGCGCCGGCCATTATGGTCTTCTTTAGTCATGTTGCTTGGAAGAGGGCGCACATGGAGGGCGCATCTCCACTCGAATGGGAGTTGAACGCGATCTTCCGTGATGGTGGTGTGTTGGATGTGTAAGCGGGCTAATAGGCGGCGACCCGCTACCGTATTTGAGAGACGAGTGTACTGATTTGCGAGGTGGGCCTCCCGGAGCTCACGAAACGTGTTCACCATGCCCAGGCCCAGAAGGCGCTGGTTTGAGGTGTTCACGGGGAGGTCGAGGGCCCGCTTTACAATTTTGCGGAGGATGACTTCAAGTGCATCCTTGTCTTGCTTCCGTAGGTGGAGGTATGGAGTAGAATATAAGATTCTACTGGTTACAAATGCATGTGCCAGCCGCAAGGCATCCTTGCACCGTAGCCCTCCGCGTTTGTTTGAGACCCGGCGGACCATTCGGCCTACCTGGTCTCCCACCTTACGGAGTTTGGTAAGTGTAGTGTCTGACCGTCTGTTTTGATTAATAAAAAGCCCCAGTACCCGGACTTCTTTCTGTTCAGGGATTGGTCCTGTCTCCAGCGAGAGTTCGATTTTGGCCGTGCACTTTGGCGAGGGGCGTATGTGCACGAATTCTGATTTGGAGGAAGAGCATTGGAGGCCGCACTGGCGGGCATAGCGTTCGACTATGCGCGCGGCTTGCTGCAGGCTCGCCTCAATGTCTCCTAGTGAGCCCTGCGTGGCCCAGATGGTGATGTCGTCAGCATACAACGCATGTTGTATACCGGGAACATCAGCCAGCCGAGCCGGCAGGTGCATCATGGCCAGGTTGAATAATAGAGGAGACAGCACTGCACCTTGTGGTGTGCCTCTAGTTCCTAACGGGAAAGGGCCGTGTTCCTTATCCTGTATACGGATGTAAGATTGTCTATCGGTTAAGAACTGCCGAATGTATTCGAACGCTCTCAAGCCGCATCCGGTTTGTGATAAGTGTGTTAGAATTGCCTCATGAGTTACATTATCAAATGCCCCCTTTAAGTCCAAGGCGAGTACGACCTTGTCGTTGTGGGGGCATTCGACGGGGTCTAGGATATCCCGATTAAGTTGAAGCAGAATGTCCTGCGCGGATCCATGTGGGCGGAACCCGTGCATTGATTCTGAAAAAATAGATTTGTTCTCCATGAACTCCGACAACCGATCCCGTACCATGGTCTCCATCAGTTTGCCCACACATGATGTGAGAGAAATGGGGCGAAGGCTGTCCGTGCTCACGGCTTTGCCAGCTTTTGGGATAAATGTGACCAGGGCGGTCTTCCATTCTATGGGGAGTGGCGCTTCCCCTGACCAAACTGAGTTGATGTAAGCTAATAGTGATTCATTAGCCGGGTCAGGAAGGTTAGCTAGCATTTTGACAGTAATTTTGTCCCGACCCGGAGCGGTGCCACGTTTCATTTTAGCCAGGGCCTTCCGCAGCTCGAAAAGCTCGAACGGTCGATCCAGCTCAACGTTCTCCGAACCTGCATAGGAGTACGCCGATCCGCGGGTGTCCTGTGTGGAGCACAAGTATTGGTCCCTTAACTTGTGCGCCAGCTGAGTTGTATTGCCCTGGAAGCTATGAATTGCCCTTTGTAGATGTTTTTGAGTTTCGGTGCGGGTCTGCGTTGGGTCTATGAGCGCGCGAAATAGCCGCCAAGTATTTTTGCCGGACATCTGGCGCGCTGCCGTGTTGCATCTATTCACCCAGTTGGCGTCCGCGAGTTGGGCCGCATATTCGGCCGCCGTCTGGGTGAGCTCGTCGATTCGGGCTTTGAGTTTGCGGTTACGCTTTCGTCGGCGCCATCGACGAACAAGGCGATTCCGCGCTTCCCAGATGTGGAGGAGGTGGTTGTCCACGTCCGAGACCGCGTCTGAGAGCTGAATTTTGGTTTCAGTGGAGTGAAGGTTACTAACCAGGTCTTGGGACCACTTGTCGTAGCCTCGCTCGAGTATTGGTGTTGCGTTGTTGTAATTAAGCCTAAATTTCGGCCAATCTGGTAGCCGGGCCTGCGATATTGATTTTGCAAATGGTTTCGTTCGGATTGTTATGTTCAAAATGCAGTGATCGCTACCGAGGTTTTCCTCGGTGTTGATCCACTCTGCATACTGAATGTTGCGGGTAAAGGTCAAATCTGGACACGTATCTCGTGTCACAGAATTTCCTATCCGAGTTGGGTGGACTGGATCGGTGTGAAGAGTGAGGCCCAGCGTCGACGCAAGTTCCGACAGTTTGCGCCCACGCTTCTCTTCACGATGGTATCCCCAAACCCGACTGGGGGCGTTGAAGTCACCCACAATCAGAAGAGGGTCCTTACCAGCAGCTCTAAGCGCGCGGCTAAAGAGGTCCGAGAATGAAATATTACGCAGTTTTGGGGTACAGTACACGTTAAGGATATGTAACGGTGGATCTGATTTGCGGATGGGGAGGAGAGTCACCATTACGTATGAGTACTCAAGTTGTAGGTCGAGGTTGACCATGGTGGCAGTATAGTTCTTATGAACGCACAGACAAGATGAGGGGTCCTGTTGGAACGTCGTATAATTTGTTAACCTGGCACCCTTTCCTGGCTCCTGAAGGGCTACCACGGCGGGCAATTGCTCAAAAGTTGAAATGTACATTCGGAGTTCGGCCCGCTTGGTACGGGACCGGAGCCCCCGACAGTTCCATTGGGTTATTAGGGTGGGGGAGGTCAATTTAGATTTGAGGGATTGCCTATATGGAGGTTGTCCCGCCATTTTCGATTTTGAGAATTACGACTGAGTGGGCTGTAGCTCCGGAGCCAGCTCACTGGCTTGTACCTCCGTCCCAGAAAGGGAGCTACTGTCCTCTTCGTCATCTAGAATGATCAAACGACGAGAAAATTTGCTTGGGCGGCCAGATATATCCTTCAGGTTACCTTTGCGCCCAGCCCGGGCAAGCATGTTGGGAAGGGCCTCCGCTACTTGAGCGTTAATCTGGGCATGAAATTGTTTAGTGATCTTAGACAAGAGTTGACTTCCCAACTCGCTCATCATGTCTGCAAATTTGGTTTCAAGGCGGGTCTCAAGGGCGTTAATGGAAGATTCCAGAGTCGCCGGCGCCGCCGCGTCGCTCTCCATGACTTCTGCATGCGGGGAAGACTGTGGAGGCGGAGTAGATTGATTTTCAATAGCTTCAATTTTGGCTAAAAGCATCTCGTTTTGTGCCTTGAGAGATGCCACTAGGTTGAGGAGCTCAGAGTCAGCCGCTGAGCGGGAGGGGGAGGAGGGAGGAGAGGTGGAGGTGGAGGCACCCGTGCTCGTGCTGCCCTCCTTGCCATGCTTGACTATGTCTGCCCAGGAGTTTTGCCTTTCGGTTTGCTGCTGCTGGGAGCGGCTTGGGTTCCCTTGGCCGCCGTGTGGGGGCGGTGGTGGTGCCGCTGCTCCTAGAGGTGTGCGCCGTGTCGGTTTTGACCGGCGGCGGCGTGGTGGTCGTTTTTTGTCGGCGGCGGCGGCGTCGGCGGCGGGCGCCGGGTATTCATCGGCGGCGGCGCACGGCCAATTTTTGTTGGCGGCGGCGGCGCCGGCGGCGCCGAAACCGGAACCGCAAATTAAAAAAAAGGCCAGCCATTAAAAAAATCGTTCCGCTACATCCAACGCGATTTGGACAACATTCAGCTGTGGTGTCACAAGCGGCACATGTCATTAAACCTGAAAAAAACCTGTACACATGTGTTTTACGAAGAAAAATGCCTCGAAAAATTTTTACGCTATAGACGGGTACTCGTTGCAAACTGTTGGTGAAAACTGACCAACGACTGTACTGCAGCATTCAGTTCCGAGTCCGCGAGCTCCTCCAGGTCGGAGACCCGGTAGTGCACAGTCTTCACAATGTCATGGCAGTTGACCAGCAAATCGTGGAGTCTTGGGACGCTTCCAAATCCGTCCTTGATGACCAAGTTGTGTAGGCCGTGCCCAACACACAGGAACCACAGGAACCATTCGGAAATAATCTTTGACTGTCGCCGCCTTCTTGCAGTCGTCTTGCAGTTTATGGACATCCATCAAGTGTCTCTGCATGTTCGACGTGCTTACGGTGCTCGCGTAGCGTTTCACGTTGCAGCTGCGGAGGAAACAGGCGATTATTTAAACTCTCACAACTAAACGATTAGGCTGCTCACAACAAACGGTTTGGCAGGCGCCTTGGTAGGCGTTATGAAATTCCGCCCCCCCCCCCCCCCCACCCCCGGCCCCCTCACCCGAACCCGAAACTATGCTAATTCCTGCGAGGTGATATGCGCGCATTTCACCGTCAATTTCAACGTATGTGAACTCTGAACTCTAGACGGGCGTCCTGATGTACGGTCGCGAAAACGGCAGCCGGTCTCGCGAGCACAACAGCTGAGGAGCGCACTGCACGGTATTAAGTCTCACAAATTTCACAATTCCTACGAGGCGCCAGCCAACGGTTCAGTTACTTAGAGAAACAAAGGAGCGCTACTTACGATTCGAAAGGCTTTGAGTCTTCCTTCTTTGAGGAGTTGGTCAAGCAGCTCTTGCAGTAGTAGTCCGTTCCAACTGTCTTCTGCTTTCCCCCCGTGATGTATGCTAGGCGTCCAAAATGTTTCCAAACAAAACTAGACTTCCCCTTCGAATGCAAAGGAACAATACGAAAACTTCCAATCGGCATCTTAAACACATCGGGGCCAGGAATTTCTTCCTCGCAACAAGTTGCAGATATGTCGCCGATTCCATCCGCAACCTCAGTACACGCGACCGTCAAGCCGTCATTCCGGCGTTTCGAGGCCGTGGCTACCGTAGCAGAGGCCGCTGCTTCTCGTTGCGCCATTTTGCGCGCGAAAGAGTAGTTAGGCAATCCCACGTTGCTCTGGCTAGAGACGACACGCATGCGCAGATGAGCGGAGAGCAGGGTTGCTTTTGTTTTCTGTTGCTTCATTATTCTCCTACGTGACATTGAAAAATGCCCGAGGCATGAAAAAAAATTTGAACAAAACACGAAATCTCAAACAAAGCTGGATTAATTTTTAAAAGTCATTTTTATTCTATATACGTAAATGCCGCGCCGATCACGCCGAAACAATACGTCGGCGGCGGCGGCGGCGGCGCGCCGATCAGTAGTGTCGGCGGCGGCGGCGCGGCCAGAACAGTCGGCGGCGGCGCGCCGACGTCTCGGCGCACACCTCTAGCTGCTCCTTGCTTTTCGGCACGCCCGCTGGGTGCCGCCCGCGTCGAGTTGACGTCACTGCGCCGTGGTGAGTCACCGCTGCTGCCAGTGACGTGTGCCGGCTGACGTTTCGCCGGCTTCCCCGCTGGGTTCTTGTTTTTGCCTTTCCGGGCGTCCAGTTTGGTGAGCGTGCGGTATTTCGCCGCACAGTCTCTTGAGTTTGTGGCGTGGCCGCCACCACACACCGCACACTTTGCGTTGCACTCATGAGGGGCCCGCATCCCCTCCACAAAAGGCGCGTGTTGGCCACACAGACCACAACGATCTTGGTTTGGGTTGGGGCATGTGTCCGCCCTGTGTCCCACGGTGCCACACAAGCCGCAGGCAGGGATGGTCCGGAGGTAGGGTCGGACAGTGATTATCTCTGAATTGTATAACACAGTCCGTGGCTTCACCTTCCCGGCGAAGGTGAGTCGGGCCCTGTTGGACGTTCCGAATTTTCGAATATCAAGGATAGTACCCTGCCTCCATTGGATACTACCCTTCAGTGTTTCTGAAGTCTCATGATTAGCTATGGAGACGACGCCATAGCTAACCTCTTCGTCGCCTTGTTTGAGGTGGCCACGGAGGGGCACATCTCCTTTCGCAGATTTGATCACGAAGTCCCCAAGAATGCGGTCGGCCACGTAGGCGTTCTGGGTGCTTGCGAGAATAAGGTTTTGCTCTCGGGAGAGCACAAAGCTAAAGTCTGCAGCTAACTGCGCGCCGAGGTAAGTGCGCAGAGAGAGACCAAGCTCACCAGGTTGGAAAATGGCTCCGAGTTCCACAGCGCTTCGTGGCTTTAAGACAACCACAAAGTCGTCCGGGTGAAATTTCGGAAGAGGCTTGGGTTTCCATGCTGGTTTGGCTGGCTCCTTTTCCCTGCGCGAGGCAGGAGCTTGCTGCTTTGATAGCTGCTTGCCGGGAGCATCTTGGGCAGTGGCCGCCGCCATTTTGTCTTTCCGTCGTTGAGAGCGTCTCTCCACAAGTCGGAACAAATTTTCGTTGCGGAGGGGCTCCGCCGCTGCCGAAACGTCTTCCCCGGCGAGCGAGATGGTCGACCATGCCATTTCCTCGGGGTCGTAGCCGCGTTGAGAGGGAGAGACAGCCGTGTTTACAGGAGCGGTGGTTTCTCCGTGGCCAGGCGTCGGCCTAGCCGTGAGGCTATGCGTTGGCGCCATAGGGCGGGGCGGAACCGTCGCTCGAATTCGATGTCAAGTTGGCCCAACTTGACAAAAGGAGATGTCTTCGTGGTCCGGGTAACTTGCTGGGTCCGGAGGACGCAGTATTGAAAGGGTCCGGTCGAATGGTCCTTGGCTCCTGTCAAAAATTGACGGAGCCGATGTGCCATGCGTCCGCTCGCTGCGCGCGCTCGCAGCGCCCCTCGCGCGAGAAAGCGCGCGTATCGGCAGGCAGACCCCGATGCAGTGAGAGCTCGTGAGGCGTCTGCAAAACGCATCAGGCGAGCTCAGCCCCAAGGTGCCGACGCGCGGTTTAAGCGAGACTTTCTAGACGTTACGTTCGGACACAGATGTAGTGGGCGAACTTTCACTGAAGAGTCACGGTTTTACCGATGATTTCCCCTCAGGAGCTTCGCCCACTCATGATCATTCACCCCGTGGATATGCTGTGAATTTTTTTAAATTGATCAATACCAATTTGATTGAGTTTTAAGATGTATTACAAAAGGTGGAAGGAACAACTGGCGCTGATAAATAGCGTTTATAAAAGTTCCTCCAGCTTTCTCGCAATTCTCAAACTTACTAAACTAGTTTAAATCGGTATAAATGGGAATCACTAAGCTCACATGCCGCATTGTTTCGGTGTCTACGCTTGTGTCGCGCGGTGGTGTAGCACCGAGCTTGCACATCCGGAGTTCGGACACAGATGTAGTGGGCGAACTTTCACTGAAGAGTCACGGTTTTACCGATGATTTCCCCTCAGGAGCTTCGCCCACTCATGATCATTCACCCCGTGGATATGCTGTGAATTTTTTTAAATTGATCAATACCAATTTGATTGAGTTTTAAGATGTATTACAAAAGGTGGAAGGAACAACTGGCGCTGATAAATAGCGTTTATAAAAGTTCCTCCAGCTTTCTCGCAATTCTCAAATTTACTAAACTAGTTTAAATCGGTATAAATGGGAATCACTAAGCTCACATGCCGCATTGTTTCGGTGTCTACGCTTGTGTCGCGCGGTGGTGTAGCACCGAGCTTGCACATCCGGATGGCCAGGTTCCGCTGTCTCACCCTTCGTCCGTTTTCTTTTTGACGACCCTTGGCCGGGCTACAGCGGCGGCGTCCGCCGTTCTAGCCCGGCCGTGGTCGATGCTGCTGCTGCGTTCGGGACGATGCCCCCGCGAATTCCAAGTAACGGCAGGCAGAATCTCTGGTTTACCTCTTTGTAGAGCCAGGTGTGTGAATTCAAGTGACGTCGCATGGGAAATTGTTGTGGGTGTCGTTTAAAGTTTTGCTTTCCAACCACCTTCACAGCGTGGATTGGAGTCACTTTTTTTGGTTCTCGTTGAAGTATGCCATGCAACCCGGATCCGGAGGTTGTCAACCACATGCAGCCACATGCAGGGCTTGTGTTAAAACGATGGTGATTTTACGGCGCGTCCCTTTGGCGGCCGTCTCTGGGCTAAGCCGCGTCGCCGTCGTAACCCAGTGAACGATGGCAAGACCGAATAATGGAAGAAAGCAATGGAGGAGAGTGTCGCGAAATTATGAGGGGAGGGCGATTCGCCGTGCCGGCGCAAGCTCTCTCCGATAGTGTGTGGTGGGGGAGGGGGGGGGGGGGGCAGTATGCTGTGCCCGCACGAGACGCTCGTCTGCGCGACACTGGCGAAAACGTGAGGGGGCGTGCTCGTGACGATGGTGTGCGCTGCCTGCCTAAGACGCGGGCCGAGGTTAAGCAGTTTCGCGTGGACCTTGAAGGGCCGTGCTGCGCAAGCGCGAGGAGCATTGGATTGGATTGGATTGGATTAGATCGGAATAAATTAAATTGTATTAGATTGGATTGGAAATCCAGTCCATTTGGAGTACGGGTGTGTAGAGAATTGGGTCTGCACATTCGCCGGTGTGCGCATTCCAGAGGAGTGACGTCATAGGCACGGCAGACGCACTGGCGCCGGCGCGTACCTAGGTGTGCGCCTCTGTTGCGCAGTAGCAGAGTCCTTCAATGCTTTACGGTGCGCCGGAGCCGCTTGATAGCCGTTTCGCGTGGCTTCTGGAGAGCCGTGCTGCGCATGCGCGAGGAGCAGTGACTGGACTGGACTGGATTGGATTGGATTGGAAATCGTTTTAGCTGCAATAAGCATGATAATCAGCTAATCCTAGACAACCAGTTAACCTAAGAATAACCAGCTGAAGCTTAGCTCACGCTACGTATATCCTGACATAGCCGAGATAAGCCATTGCTGATCTTTATTAATTGAAGTAAGGGTTCTGTTTTTTAAGTAATGCTGGCGTGGTTCCTGCCAGACAAACACTGTTGGCTTAACGTTTATTTTGTTTTCCACATGCGTTTTGTCTTTTATTTCCTCCTTTTTAGCGGGTATAATATATGGTCCTCTTAGCAATAAACATTTGCTGAATGGAAGACAAGGCTGCGTGGGTTTTGTCTGCGTTTTAGTTTCGATCGGGTTTAACAAACCAGCTCAAACCTTTGCACTGCAAGTTGTGGGCGATTTCTCTAGTATATAAAAAAGAACACCCTTGTAAACACGTTGCCAGGCCCTCTTTACCTCTCGAAAAACTGTACAAATTCGAATAAGAATGTGGAATGTTCGAGCCTCCCCCAAGGGAATCTTACAGTGCGCTTATTGTCTCTCGGATACATTAGCAAGAATCCTCTGTGTAGGTAATAAGCTACGGCAGTACGCAGAAGCAGATCCAGTAGCTTAAGTCACTAGCATACGTGGTTGGGAAGGGGGGGGGGGGAACGTTATGAAGCCACAAATTATTGTTACCAGTGAATAACGACGACCGATAATCATTTTTCTGTCGTAAGGTACCCAACAACCTTGCGGGGCCTCGATGCGTGCTCTTAACAAGACGATCAGCCATTTTGCTATGACCCTGAAAAAAAAAAAAAAGATGAAAGAACAAAATATCCGGAAAGTCAAGTGGAGCCCGCTCCTGGCGTTCCGCAGTTTCTTACTTTCAATTCTGAAAAGATCCCTTGTTTTAGTTGTTCTTTCGTTGAGGCTGTTTTCGTCCTGTTTATCGTTTGACGCTCTCACTTTCCCTTTGTTGTGGGGTCGGGTACCTCGCCCCTCCGAAACGATAACAGTCCACCGTTGCCGTCCTCCTGACCTACCGCGCTGGGTACGGGGACTACTTACACCGAGAACTCCTGAGCTTCGTACACGGAGCTAAGCTGTTTGTATATCTGTGAACGCGTTGATCTATTACGCCACAGAGCAAACTTTCAAATTAAAAACAAATTGCTCCCTACTTGGCCCGCATCATGCAGTGCTACCGAGCACAACACTGCGTCCGAAACTCGAGACTACGGCGTAGTGTTGATAATTCCGTCAGACAACATACAACCGTAGGACAGCATATTGCGTAAGACAATGTCCGTTAAGATTCGTCGGTAAGACAACAACCGGCGGCTCCACACCGATCTGCGCTCATTCCGCCCAACGAATGGGCAACTTGGCGAGGTCCTTGGACGTGAGCAGGGGCCAGGCGTAGGTTCCCGCGTAGAGCAGCGCGGCGAGCAGGAACGCGAGCGGAAAGAGCGTCTTGCACGCGTCGTCAGTCTCGTAGGGCGAGAGCCGCACGACCCGAGTCAGTGCCACGGCCGCTCCTATCCCGGCCATGGGCGAAGCGGGCCCCGTCGAGGGCCCCGAGGCAACGGCGCCCGCGCCATCCACGTACGGCGGCGATGACGGCGTAGCGGGGGATGCGCTGCTGGCATTGGAGGTGTCAGCCTTTTGAAAAAACAAGGGGGAGGGGCGAAGACAAAGTTTGGTCAGTAGCGTGTCGTCCCCATTTCCGGCGCTCTCGACAATCCGGATAGCCGCTCTGTTGCCGCCGCACACTGCAGCGGAATGTTTGCATATATACAGTAGACTCGCGGTATGATTCAAACTCGGATAATTCAAACTTTTGGTTCATAAAACAAATTTTCAAAACTTTGGTTGGCCCGCTATACTTCCGATGTATTTTAAAGCTGCTTAATTCGAACTTCTACATTGCGTAAATTCTGTTAATTCGTCCTTTTTGCTTGTCCTTACCGGAAAATATCTGTGGAATTTGGCGCTCCTCGCTGCCCATTTGCATACGTATATCACTAAACGTCACAAATAAACCCGATTACCCGCGTACGCGGGTCAAAAGGAAACCGTGCGCGCCAGCAACGGCTTGTGAATTGAGGAAGAAAGAAAGAAAACTTTGTTTTGAACTCTCATGCAAAGATGTTCAAACCGATTTTGAGTTATCGCGAGTTTACTGCAGAACGGTTAACAGGCTAAGGGCTTTTACACGCGAAGCATAAATTAGCGAACCCTTTCAAGCTTTACAAATATACATACATACATACATGCATACATACATACATACATACATACATACATACATACATACATACATACATACATGCATACATACATACATACATACATACATACATGCATACATGCATGCATGCATACATGCATGCATACATACATACATACATACATACATACATACATACATACATACATACATACATACATACATACATACATTTTATTTCATCTTCAAAACAAACAGATACAAGATACATAAATTAGAGCTTAAGGTTACTCTAACAAATCAACGCTGCATGTAGCTCCGCTTCTCTAACTTATTGCCTTTCTTCAAGTTACAACTTCCTTGCCTTCCTTCAAGTTACAACTGCATTACGCTTTTTTTTTTAATAAGAGCCCGTACTTTCTTCCTTTTGAGCGCACTCACCGTGGCCAGGATGAAGACGTACTGGAGGAGCGCGGCGAGTACGAAGCATCGGCAGACGAGGTACCAGACGTCGATGGAGCGCACGTGGTAGTCCTGTGCCCTGGTGGCCATGTGGCTGGCCTGCTGGTGCTCGAGCAGCACGAGGGCCAGCGCCATTACCGCCGCCCGGGGCACGGGACGCTGGGGGTCCAGCCAGAAGCTGAGCCACGACAGGAACACGGGAAGGACGCTCGGCCCCAGCGGGTCCATCAGCACGGCCAGCAACTGCCGCCTAAAGGCCGCGCGGACCACCAGCCGGGTGCGGCGCTTGCCTGTTGTAAAGTCAGGTCAAGTCAAGTCAAGTCAAGTCAAGTCAAAGATTTTAATTTAATCAGAAGGTATCAGAAGGTTCAGTACATTGTGGGATATACAAAAGGAACTTCCGAAGTCACACACCGTAAGGAGACCTTCTATAAAAATAGATATACGAGCATTGGTTATGTGTAGCAATAAAACAGAAGATTTGAGTAAAATGAAACTTTTAACATAAGCCTGTAGAAAACCATTTGTTTGCTAATAAAATTACTGCAGATGATGTTTCATAAAATGGAAATATATATATATATATATATATATATATATATATATATATATATATATATATATAGGGAGTAGTAGAACTTTGAAGATGGTAGAGAACACAAGAGAAGAAAAACTTCGAACAAGGTAAAAGCACGATTGTGGCCTACGTTTCAGCAAAGAGAACTTGCTTTCCTCAGGCCCTGAGGAAAGCAAGTTCTCTTTGCTGAAACGTAGGCCACAATCGTGCTTTTACCTTGTTCGAAGTTTTTCTTCTCTTATATATATATATATATATATATATATATATATATATATATATATATATATATATATATATATATATATATATATATATATATATATATATATTAAAAGCACCAGAGAAGGTGCATGCCCTGGCGCCAATGCCTAAGCCTCCACGGCATCCGTCCATCTGTCATCTACTAATCAAAACGAGGCTTGTTGGGACTACTACTGCGCATTGCTGTTAGTCCATCTTCACATCTCGCAGATTCAACAGCCCTGCACGCCGTTGGTGAGGCGGAGTATAGTACCGCATAGTTGGAGCCATTTCAGTTAGGGTCGAGGGAAAGAAGTGTGACAGCAATAAGGGGGACAATACAGGAAACACTGATAGGGCATACAAAATCCTGGTTGCGTACTGGGCAGTCCGCGATCAATCTAGGATCGATAATCTGTGGAACTTGGTAAGAGAACTTTCTTTGTAACCATTTCCAATTTGGAGTGTACAGGCCGGAGATCGTGTATAACCGCGATCAATCTAGGATGGATAATCTGTGGAACTTGTTAAGAGACATTTCTTTGCAACCATTTCCAATTTGGAGCGTACAGGCCGCATATCGTGTATAATCGCCTATTTTTGTTTTACCTCTGCCAGAGATGTGTGTGCTAGATCGGAGATCTCACTTATAGCACACTAAGCTCTTCCCACGAGCCACCGCGAAGCATGTGGACGATTGCAGCTGTGCTGCTTAATTTAAGAACGCATTTTTTTAACTTCATTATCACCACTATCCAATAGGGAGCGCCATTCAATGGGCATAGTTTGAGAATTAGATCGAAAACCAACACATCGCACGTTGTAGCAGCTGTACACTAGAATAAATCGTTCACGCAACTGGTGCGGCGACACGGTAAGCCCCCCGTTATTTTCATCCCTTTAAAGTCAACTGTAGCGGCATTACATCAAAGGGTATACACGCAGTGGCTAATGTTTTGTGTGGCTAATGTTGTGTGTTTTGTGGCTTAACAATTATGTGTATTATGACAGTTGAGAGACATTGTTATAGTATATCTTACGGTGCTTTCGCGTTTTCGAGATGAAGGTTTTTTCTTTGGCCTATACACCGACGTGAATACGCGTGTCTTGGGAGACATTGTTATAGTATATCTTACGGTGCTTTCGCGTTCTCGAGATGAAGGTTTTTTTCTTTGGCCTATACACCGACGTGAATACGCGCGTCTTGAGAGACATTGTTATAGTATATCTTACGGTGCCTTCGCGTTTTCGAGATGAAGGTTTTTTTTCTTTGGCCTATGCACCGACGTGAATACGCGCGTCATTCGTTTTGGCAAAGGGAAAATCAAAGCCACTTTCTTAAGAGAAAGGTGGTGCCTCCCAAGAAACCTGAATCAAAGTCAAAGTCCAAAATCCAATATGCTTCGACCTTGGCGGAATGGCGAAAGCGGATAGACGTCGGCTTTATAACTCGAGGAGCTCAGTTTCGATTACGACCACGGGAAGCGTGTTTTTTTCTCTTGAGACGTTTGAGGTGCCTTTGAGAAAAACCCATAGTGTAAGTTGGCTTTCCTGCAGCGCGTTTCGCTCGGACATTGACGCTATCAGTAAGGAAAAGGAGGATTCGCTGTAAAAATCAGTCTCACGGTGTTCTTACGCTATTGTAAACGACGATATTCAAACCGCTTTACATCTACTTCTACACTGTAGGGAAATCCTGGAGTTTAGCTTCACCACAATTCGTTTCATTTCACTTTATTTCCCATTTCAACATTATAGTTAGAAAAAACACTGCTTGGATCCATAGCCAAAGGCTAGTATGGGGTCCAATGTTGCGATACAAGTCATTGTAACAGGATACAGAATACAAGATGCGAAAATATTGCGAACATAGAAGAGAAGATTAGGCCATTGTACAAACATTTATATTCCCAGACTCAGGCTTTGGTAGGATAAGAGAAGTATGCAATTTTTATACACAAACAAAAGGCAATGAAGAACAACAACTACGCAGTAAACTTAAGCTGTACGTAGTGATACTCGTAGACAAGGTATTACCGATTTTGTTACTATTTCGGGAGTGTCTGCTAGTCACGGAGATTCATTAACGAGTGCAAGGAAATATTTTTTTAGAGGGGGAAGTTAACAGCCGATTTTTATGTCACGGGGAAAACTATTCCAGATTTTGGTACAGGTGAATTGTAGTCGTCGTTCTTTATGTACGTTATTGATAGGAGGTAGGTTGAAGTTACCACCAACAGGATTTCTGGTAGGGCGGGGTAAGGAGCACAGAAAGGACGAATGAACAGGGCGGTTATAGCTTAAGATATGATTAATGGCAATGGCTGTTTTCGGTTAACGCAAAGAGTCCATAGGCAAAATTTGAATTTTGCGAAACGGGTGCGTTTGGATTATGATTATCCAAGCGCACCTCTGTTCCGCAAATTGCAAATTTTGAGCTGGTTTGAACGCGTTATTATTCTTAATGAGTGCTTGTGTAATTTTCGTAAATGTTCAAGGTATGCATGCAGTGTAAGTCCAACCCCATGAATCTATGCAGTAGGATAAATGGCAGTGAACGAGTGAAAAGTACAAAATTCGAAATATTTCCGAGTCGAAATAATTTCTTGCTTGCAACAATGCATGACAGCCGGAAGATAACCTTGAGAAAACTGAGTTTATAGTTGCTTGCCAATGAAAATGGTTGTCAATAACTACACATAGGTATTTAAATGAGTTGGTGCTTTCGAGGGAATAATTATTTATCCTTATTTCAATACTATCAAGATTTATGGGATTATATCGTGAATGAGTTATCACGCATTTTTTTTTCGCTTTGATGGTGGTTTTATTTGCTATGAACCAATTTGATATTTGATAGTTCGGTACTTATTCTTGTTTCAATTTCTTACATATTTCCACTCTCGACAATTAAAGCTGCATCGCCCGCTACAATAATAGCTCTGCAGCACTGATAACCAGTGGTAAGTAATTTACATATAACATAAAGAACAAAGGACCCAGGACAGATCCCTGCGGCACCCCTGTGCGTATCTGTTTTTGTGAAGTAGTGCCGCCTAGAGTAACAAGCTGACTACGATGAGTCAAGTAACTGGAGAAGAATTCAAAGTTCTCATTTCAAAAGCCATAGTTATTTAATTTGCTCTGAAGGATGCGGTGGTCGATAGTGTCGAACGCCTTTTGAAGGTCAATAAACACGACGGAGACTAGTTCATTGATTGATTGATTGATAGAGGGGTTTAACGCGCCGACGCAACGCAGGCGATGAGGCGCGCCGTAGTGGAGGGCTCCGGATTAATTTTGACCACCTGGGGATCTTTATCGTGCGCCGAAATCTGGTACACACGGGCGTTTTTGCTTTTCGCCTCCATCAGAAAAGCGGCCGCCGCGGCCGGGAATCGAACCCGCGACCTCGTGCTCAGCAGCGCAACGCCTTAGCCACTGAGCCACCGCGGCGGGTAGACTAGTTCATTGCTAGTTAAAGTTGAGTTGACATTTTGTGTCAATGTTTGAACTGCAGTGTAAGTAGAATATTCCTGCCGGTAACCATGCTGTTGCGGACATAATGTTTGATATTTTTCCAGAAATGTGTTGATTTCTGTAAATGCACTCCTTTGGCCAATTTATGCAACCAACAATGAAATTTCGGCAAATGAAGATGCCGAGCACACGATTTGGCTCAGAAGTTTGGTCTGCGCTGTGGCGTTCTGTAATGCAAGCATGACGTTCGAATTTTTTAAAAGCAAAAATTTATTAGTGAGACGGATGGCGTCCTGTCAGAAAACTAATGCATTCACCCATAGGCCGGTTGGTCGACCGAAAGCTCCGATAAGATCTTTGACACACGGCGCGTGCGTGAAACCGAGTTTCCATTGTGTCAGAACGGTTACTTGAAACACTGTTACGAATCGGCCAACGCCGCCGTATTTTCCCGCATCAGCCATCACGTGGGAATCCACCACGTGCGCCCGCGTGTCGGTGAACCGTACTTTCGTGTCTCGCCATGCCGGGTCAGACACCTCGCTTTGCAACGCGCCTCCGGCGGTAGCCAGTGGCACGCCCAGATTCTTCACGGACGTGCGCCCCACTGCCGTCAGGTGCCAGCCCGTCGGTGAGTCACGCCTTGACATGCCGGCTCAGAAGTTTCGCTATCGGCGCGATCAACATTCGATAGCGCGCCCCGGCACGGTTCAAGGACACTCTCTCCCCTCTCTCGGACGCCACGTGCGGCGAGGCCATCAATAACTCACGAACTGTGGAAAGGGCGTTGTGTGTGTCTGTGATGTTCGTGGCGTGTGGCTACTTGTTCGCGTTTGACCATTGTTGCTTTTGGGTATAAATAGAAGCAGCCCAAACGCTGAAATTCATTCCTGTCTGAGCAGCGAATCCATGCGGTCGCTCTGCTCGAGTCCTGTATTGTAACCTCGCCCGTCGGGGCATTGTATGTTTTTTTGGCTTCGGCTCACCTCTCGCTATGAAGTAAACAGTTACGTTATCCTACTGCTTTGGACTTCTTCACGGCTGCAACAGCGGCTGGCTGCTCGCATCATACACGCTACCCCTCGTATGTCGGAGGCCACGGAACTCGGATCGGGTGTCCCCGCCCGGTCGCAACAATACAAAGAAGGAACGGTTCTAAGTCAGACAGTACACGCATCGATAATGAAGAAGGAGCAAAATAGTATACCTTTATCTTATGAACCACGTATCGGTATACATTTATACCAGTCGTAGATGCGTTTACTTAGAGCGCGAAGAATCGTCGTCTGGGTTCCTTCTTCGTTTGCGATTTGGTTCTTTAAAAGTTTGACGATTGATTGGGCGCACTTCCAGCAAATTCGGTTTAGCTTTCGCGCTTCTGTCGTTTTTCTCGAGGAAGGGATTGTAAATTTGCTTGAGCCAAATGGCATGCACGTTGCTGTAATTCGCCGGAGTTTATTTGTTGTTGCCATGAATTCGTCAACAGAATGCAACGCGGTGAAGTCGAACCACGGGATTGCCTTAGAGTGTAGACTTATGTGACGCGACATTGAATGCAAAGTGTTGTTGCGGTGGGGCGACCCTTTCGAAACCGACGCACCGCTTGGCAAGTCGTCCACGACGAAGAGCGGGAGCAGACCGAAGAAGTGAAAGGTGCCCTCGGTGAAGTGTTTCGCGTGGAAGTGGATGCTGTTCTCAGACACTCGGAACGGGCTCTGGTCGTCTCCGATCCACCGAAGGATCGACTGGTGGTCGTCGCTCTCCACTGCGAGAAACCGAAGAAAAGTCACCAAAGGGTAAAAAGAACAATAAGACAGAAGACCATCGTTTAATCGCGTTCCGAGGAAATTAGCGAGAACGAAGAATACGATGACAGCTCCTGAGGCTTGTTTTACATGCAAACGCACTCACTGGATTTCTAGTCTATCATTCCTTTAGTTGCTTGCGAAAATGCATAGAGAGGAAAAAAAAACAACTGGCTGACAAATCGCGTTGCGACATTTCGATGATGGGAAGAAAGGAGAGCTGGATCAGCTTTCTAATGGGCTTGGCGAAAACGTTTTAGCGGCTGTAAAATTCGCGAATTACAAGGTGTCTGTTTACGCCGGTTATGAATTCTGTTTAAGTAGAAAAGTGCTTGCTTATATTGGTAATAAATAATGGTTATGTACAAATAGGGAACTGAGTAATGCGTAACTCGCTCCTTCGTTTTAAGGAGGAGGATACTAAGAACATTTATGTTTTTTGTCTGCGATTCTGCCGGATCATGCCGTTCATTAGTAGAAACCTGAAAGTTGCGGAAAACCACACAAAAACGGAAATTTAATTGTTCCACTGTTATCAAAAACATTTATTTTATCAATAGCGCCAATGATCAACGCGCGAAAGTTGCGTATTTGTACGCAGAAGGAATATGCAGTGAAGTCACCTACGGTATTCTTTCCCCCATTTTTTCTTCTATCACTAACTGCGGGTCAGAGGTTGACCGCCATCGTGCACACATACGTAACTTTTACCAGTTACTCTGATCGTTGGTTCTCTAGAAATAAGGGCCACGCGGTTGCTATTTCACTTTCTATGCGATGGCTAAAGATTTTTGTTCTAATACTTCTGTAAAAAAACCAAAAGAATGAAATTCGCACGATTTTTTTTTGCTAATTTTTACAACGTGTCTTCATTTGTTACCGATTAAATAAACACTTCTCGCAGCGTTTCTGCTGCCCTTCGTGTACTTCCGCAGTAACAATAAACATCCTCGCTCGAGCCAGGTACGAATCTAATGCGAATTTTTACTCTCTGCCTAACTCACATGAAATCACGGACACCCCCGAGCAATCAAGGGAGTCGCGCTGACGCTAGCGCCAGCTCCATGGATCTGTAGTATTTGTGAGAAACTTCTGCCCATACTCATTAGTCACTGTATTTCTTGCATTGCGGTATCTATATACCGCTCCTCACTACGCTGCTGACGTCAGGAGTGTATCGTGCCGTCGATAGAGACGGCGAGCGGGTAAAACATGCCGATGCTCTGACGTAATGTATGCATAAGCGGACAAATGTTCGTACGAGCCAGGTAGTTATCATATTATACGGTAAAGCTAGGAAACCGCACAGCAACGAAGTGCTCCAACGCTCGAAAGGAACGATGGCCTTTCAACAGCTAATTACTTCCGGCAGCCAATGATCATTCAGTGGCATTTACATTTGATTTGGGCGAAGCACAGACACTGCAACTATGTCGGAATGTAGCGCAGGATGGAACTAACACTGTCACCTTAATGGTCCCTGGTCTAACTCGTTCTCTTATCTCTCACTCGCAAAGGTCATACGCTACAGGATGACGTCTTAACGCAGTATGGCAGGAAGGTTGTTCGATAAAAAAATGTCAAAAGTACACAATAGACACCGTTTTCTAAAAACGATTTGTTTCGTTTCTCAACGTACTCTGCAGTGAAGGCCGCACACCTGTTCCACCGAGCTTCTAGTTCTTTAATCCCGTCGCAAAAACGGAAAAACGTTAGGTGCACCAAAGGCATTGACAATGGAGATATCAGGAATCCTCTCTGGACCAAAATTTTCTCCTGTCTCTCACCTTTCCAGGTTTTCAGCTTTGCAAACAGTAATGAAGTCGGACGGGCCCAAATACGGATATAATAGGGAGGAAAAGCCAGCGGAAAGCCCAGTTTTCGCAATTTAGCCGTTGTGACGGTCGATTTGTGGGATAGTGAAATGTCTTGGTGAAGTAGAACCCTCTTGCGCGCCAGTCTGAACCGTTTTTATTTCAGCCCTTCTTTGAAATAGTGCAATAACATCGCGAAATGAATGCCTGTTATTGTTTGGTCATTCTGCAAGTATTTGATGAGGATTATTCCTTGGCTGTCACAACGAGCTAGCAGTGGCCATCTCCTTCTTAGCTTGCTTTCTTTGGAGCTTTTTTACGTGACGATGTGCACTGCATTGATCCACTCTTTCGACACTAAGGCAACTAAGGTGTCGCAGTGATCCTGTTTCGCCCATGGTCGCGTAGATGCAAAGAAATTTTGTGAATTACAATTATGCATCGCCATGAACACTGGATAGAAACGACCTGTCGCTTGGGCTTTTGGACTAGAGCCAACAATCGCGGAACCAATCCCGCACACTACATTGTTTATGTGAAATGTTTCGTGCAAGATTTTGTGCACTTTTTTAGTTGAGCTGCGTACGCTTTAGGCTATCTCGTGCACCATTTTTCACCGGTCCTGCATCACAATAGTGTGTTTTTGTTTCACAATTTCCGGAGTGATGAGATTAACAGGGTGCAGAGCACGGAATTCTTATTGAGTTGTTATCCGGCCACGTTTGATTTCTATATCGCCGAAATAAACAGCTTTCAGCGCTGCTGCACAGTCCCCGCGAACTTCATTAGCTCGGCTTTGATCTGCGCAGCCGTCTACTTGTTTATAAAAGACTTTGCCACTGAATGGAGTATAGCTATTTCCATTTTCTTGACAAAGGCTTAAATGCTCGCCTCAAACGTATTCCTTACAAACATCACCAGCTTATCGATAATATCTCGCCTGAGCGAGATAATTGCCACACATGACATGATAATACATGACGTGGCGCTATTATTAAAATTTATTTAACTTATCTGGCGACACTAGTATTTATCTAACAACACAAACTCATCACATGGCACCACTCCCTACACTCCAAGTGACTTTGAAGCACGAGGCGTTCCAGTGCATACGCTTTAACTCGGCGCTAGCGAAAGGGAACGGGCAGTGGCACAACGCGCAGAAGACAGATCGAAGCCATTCGAAAGTGTGAGGCGGAAGCAGGTCGCGAAGCAAAGAGTGCCAAGCGACATGGGGACAAACCCCTTCGAGTACGCGGGGCGTAAGCAAAGCGCTTCAGGCGTTCAGTTCGACATTGTTGATCCTGCATTCAGGGCCCTTAAGGATGGCTTAGGTGTCATCGGACCGTGGTTTAGTTGCGATGACACTATTTCCGTGGTCGTATCGGAGGTTTCAATGTGGATGTGTCGCGTTTCGTGTTGAAAGCCCATTGCTTGCCATTCTGAACAAATCCGACACAACAAACCACCCAGCAGAGTAAGTCGGGTGATCTGTTCGACATTATCCAAGAATGTGACTGCAGTTGCAACATGCCTGTCCGTGTATACCATAGCGGCAACAAATGAACTGTGATTGTCGCTACTAAGTAGCAAGGAGTTCACAGCTCCGCTGGTCATCCACACTCGTGGGGCGAAGAGGCATCTAAATTTTTATCCAAGCTGGTTTTTGTCCTTATTCATTCACAAACCTGGTATAATTTTATCTGTCGTCAAACTCGGCTTGATTCTGTGTGCTAAAAAAGAAAGAGATTGAAAAGAGAACAGCGAGGCTCAACGTCTTGAACATGCGTCCATAGGAGCCGTTGCACAGTGCCGCAAAACGGCGGCATGAGCACACCATACCCTTTTGAATGTTGAGAGAACACATAGCAAAAAAAAAAAATCCTTTCGTTCGGTTATGCGGGGATGAGAGTAGTAAGCCCGTGACCATTGTTTTTGGTACTTGGCCTTACCATTCACGATGGACATATCGCAAACGTGCACATCGAAGGGGAAGTAGGTGAAATCCACGTTGCAACAGAGAGCGAACTGCACCCTGCAAGTTTTGAAAGAGTAAGGCAACAATTGAGCTGCTAGAAAATATCATCTAGAGTAAATTTGATGCAATTATAGAGCACAGAACGACGATTGTACAGGTTTATTTGAGACCAAGGTGATGGATGAGAAAAAAACAACCTTTAGCACCGCAATTTTCATGTTCCGTGTGAGTGGAGCACGAAGTCGAGGTTCCGACTTTGTGTAGTGACTCCCCATGCGCTAACATTGATATCACTATGCGCGATATCGACAATGTAATTGATACTTTACGTACACTCCACTCTTGGTACTTTACCTTGCAAGTAGCTGTGTTACAGCACGTAGACGACTACTGCTGTGATATTGCCAGAAGGACTACTTTTTGGTATACTCCGCTGTTCGTTCCTGCGTTGCACATAGCTGTGCTTAATTACTCGATTGGAGACCTGTGGATATCCTGCTATCAACGTACCCCGACGAAATTCCGCGAATGCGTGCACATTTTGGGTGCCCACCGACGCTGTCTTCCCCCTCACTAGCCTCCACTGCCGAGCTCCCAGCTTCCTGGTTTCCCGCTTAGTGTGATCCGCTTCAGTCCATACGCCATCTAACGGCTGCCGGCGCACTTATGTCTTCATTTTGTTAGCGCCCACGCATATATATTCGCTGCCACTCCCGGTGTAGAATCCGCCCCTAAAGTACCCTCTCAGGCACGCCGAGTTCTCGATCAGTAGTCGCGCCATGTCAAAAGCAAACAAACCCGGTCCAATCTCGTCGGCGCCAGTTATATTCGCGCGCAAGGCCAACAGCCTCTTCTGGAGGTCGGCGTACGCTTTTACTTTCGAGGAATTTCGCGCCTGCGTCTGTCGAAGGCTTAGGGAAGAAGGCTTTTATTAGCTAGCGCTGCAAAATGGTCGTGGGAGCGATAGTTTAGTTGGAGCTATTGAACTCCAGATATTTGAAACTAATTCGTACCCGTTCACCACTCATGCCTCTAGGCAGTGATTTGTTTTTGTTCAGCATCTTGGTTGATTACCATATTACTATTTTTCTCTGGATCATTTTATTGAATGGTAACACTAATGCGGCCGCGTTAACTTTTGACTTGCAGTAGCGCTTTCATCACGCTCCAGTGACAATTATTTCCATAAATTTTTGAGGAACAACAATTCGTATATCTCTGTTCGCCTTGTCAGTATCGTGTTCACGGGGAACAATGTTCACATAAGCTACAATGAGTTAAAAAAAATTTAACGCATAGAAATAAGCAATAGATGTTGATATTAAAATTACTAAGCTTTTCGCGGCGTTGGGAGGCATATTGGCGTAGCTTGGGGGACAAGAAAAGGAGATAAAGCGCACATTGATGGCCTAGGTTTAAAAGAGCGACAACATGCTTCAGTGAACTGCGTCGTGCACGGAGGTTATAAGCAGCCACCGTAAGGCTTAAACTGCTTAACGGCCCACGCCCAGCCCGTAACTTCAATACACGTTTACTGCCAGAATTACCCTTATCTTGTCCAGAAATGGACGACGGCGTAAAAATGCGCAGGATAACTCTCAAGATCGGTCGAATCAAAGTTTTGTTCTTTTAATATACTTACTAGAATGAGAGAAGTTTGGGCGTCAAATGTCAAGGTATAAAAAAGGCAGCCCTTTTTGTCGCTCACACAGCTAGAAAGCTATACGCCTCGAGCTTCGCGATCGCTGCGCCGCCTGCCGCCGCTTCTCCGCGGCGTTGACGGGATTTGCGCTGTGTGACTGATAGGGGCTCGTGCAGTGTTTTGGTTCTATTTCGCTTCTTTTCGCCTTTCCGCGCCCTAAAAAAACTTGTTATGGTGACGAATTTAGGCAAAGAGTATGTTTAGGTCACTTAAAAAGTAGCTGCGTCTTCGTAGAGTACGCGATCGCCTGCAAGAGCTACCCGGGGACGCGGTTCTGCGCGCTTCGTCGCCGCTCTTCCGGGCGTCGGCGACGGCAGCAACATATCACCCATGTCACCTCCAAAACATCAGGCACAAATGAATTCTACTGACGCCTCGTTTAGACCTGATACTGAGAGGTTGGCTTCATTTTGCAGCGTGGACAACAAATGCGCCTTCGTTTCGCATACATACGCCGCAGAAAAATATGTTTCGGGGATGTGATTACCCAATCCCGGACAATAACTTATGCTTTTTATAGGAATATAAACCATGCGAAAATGTAATGTATATTCCAAGCCTGTGAGTCATTAAATATGTGCCCACACACGCCATATAGCAAGAACCAAGGAAATGAAACCACAGAAAAATAAATGCTGTGCCAATGCGGAATTTAGAAACGTAATAGCTCTAACGGAAATGAAAAAAACAGTGCAGCTTCTGGCATGCTAAAGACGTTCGTCTAAACTTAAGCCAGGTAGGTTTCACTAGACCACATATACGCGAAATGCACTGCTATTTCGCGAGAATTGGGGGGGGGGGGGGGGGGGTGGGGGGGGGGGGGACGCCGTGTACAAATGCGGAGCGGAATCAAGCAATGAACTTTTAGAAATCCCACACATAAATCTCGCGTTCACTTTCCCTTTGTTTTTCTACTTCAACGAAGAGCTGATCGTTCGGCGGACGCATTTTTGGAAGTATACAGGGTAGGCTGTTCAATAAGCGATGAAATGTGTCGTTGGAAGAGTGTGGTATGTGATAAGGCCCTCTGATTTCAGTTTCTGGTTTATTCTGCAGGCTCCCTGTGCCATATGACGATATTTCGAAGAATAGTCGCGGACGCGGATTATATTGTAAGCCCGTCTCCGCGCTGCTCGCAGAGGATATATGTAGCAGATGAAGGTCTGCGGGCGCGCACCTCACGACAAGACGACTCTGTCGTGTGCTGATCGATCCCCGAGTATAATTATGCATTGTCCATCGTACTTGTGTTCAATATTCCCGAAATTAACACAGACTGGCTTGTAAATGGTGGTGATCAATATCTGAGGTATTATATTGGCAAACGTAACTGGTCTGCTGTCAGGTATGGGTGCTCCGCTGATTATATAAGCGCACAAAACCGATTTAAATCGTAGTGTATAGCCGTAGCATGAACATCTGAGGAACCGGTGGTTACGGAGACACGGCTAGTAATTTCAGGTCAGCGTAACTACAATCGGCTCCATCATACGCCGGTTCCGCGACGCTGGCCTGTGACACACACCTGGCGCTTATACAGACCAAAAATACCACACTAAGATCGCGTCGGAAACATTTACACTCTCGTAAACACACCCCATTTGCGAACAGAATGACTGCTCCACACAAACAGGAATTTCAAACGCCCACAAACGGTAAATCTCAGTCGTGAACGTGCCGCAAAAGCAGCGGCGGCACTGGGGAGCAGGGCGCGGACTCCCGCGCCTGCTTTCGAAACGGGCCGCTAGGGGGACTTCAGTGGCGCCCCTACAGGCCTCGCTCGAGGCGTATAAAAGGTCGATACGGCCGCTGTCCCCTTTTTCCATTTTCAGCGTATTTGTGCCAGCTCATACTGGAGAAAACGTTGAGCCGCATCCGTCCCGCAGATTAGGCGGCTGTCGTGTGCTCAGGGGCGCCTTGGCCACAGGGCTCCTTGTTGTCTGTATACACCAATAAATAGTGAATAATTTATGCAGTTTTCTCCGAGTGAGTGGAAACCGAAAAACCCAAATTTAAGCCGACATTGAAAGGGAAAGTAATAGAATGAGCCCCAGCTTTGCTGTGAAATTTTAGGAGATACTCTGGTGGGCTCTTTTTGGCTGCGGCGACCTGTACAGAAAACTGTCATGCTTCAGGGGAAAACTCATTAAATATTCACTGTGCGTGAATATTCCCTTATTTGTTCTGAGCTTTGCTTCTGAAGATACCGGAGAGCGTACGGGGAGGAAAGACAAATGTTGTTAAAAGCGTACCTTGCTGCGCTTGTCATCTCCATGTCAAGCGCAAATGTCGCTTCAGACTTGTGCTTCCTTAGTTGCAAAGAGCGCGCTCACATGGCGGCCGAATCGCTCGCGGTGTGCGGGTACGTTTTCCTTCACAAGTTCAAATAAACGCGGAATAGGCCGCCACAAATGAGAAGAAAACACAAGCACCGGAGACACAGAACAGAACCATAGTCATGACTCGTGACGCATTCTTAGGCGCAGTTATTTCCTTTTGATCTTGTTGCCCTCTCACCATGCACTCTGTTTTGTTCCAAATTTTGAAAATCTCCAGATGCTCTCGAATACTCGTACTTGCGGGCATAAATACGTAACGCTTGGCAGTTGCGATCGTCTACTAAACGCAGGGCGAGCAAGATCAATGCGTGGATGGGATGATTTTGCGCGCATTTCTCTTGTTTCAGCATTTTGTGTGGGGCAGTTAAAAAAGGATCCATGAAAATTAAGGCCCCACACTATCGAAAAAAATGCGGGAAGGTTGTGAGCCTGATAACCGGACTGATGGTTCTATTGCACACATTTTTGACTTCCCCTACAAAAAATCATGAACCCCTTCGTCTAACGACGGTGATGTTTTAACGCGAAGCTTTCTCGTGATGGATTGGTTGGCCGATCCCACACTGCAAGCATGTGCTGCTCTAGAGGTATGTACCGCTTTTCTAGAGTAACTGCAGCAGCTCTCGGGTATGCACTCCGTAAGATTAACGTTTGGGTTTGGGGCTACGGCGAATCGGTACCGGCTGCTTGGCATGACTACTTTTTCGAGTAAGTGCCGGTTGAAGGTGTTAAACCTCAAAATGTGGCGTTAGTCCTAACGTCCTAGGGATAACATGCAGAACAATGCCAGTCTCATCGTACGTCGAGCTGTGGGTTCCGGCTATCGACGCTAACCTCAGAACATGACGTTATACGCAGCGCATTCGCACTCGTGAGTCGCCTCCTCCCTCTGCTGCACAGCAACATTTAGCGGTGGGGCCTAACCAAGTTCTTACCAAGCTTCACAGGGAAGCGTTTTATGTTGTCTGCACTTCACCCAAGATCATCATCGCCGCCAGAGAAAGTTGGTTTTCCTGCGCTTCGTTTTAATAACTGAATAATAACTGAATATGCAGGAAAGTATGTATACGACCCGTATTTAACAGCCATTACTTGAATTCCTGTTTACTCTTCGTAAAGTACGCTCTATACCAAGAAATTGTAGGTAGCTAACAAATGAAGCTAAACAATTCATGAGAACCCAGAACCAGATTTGTGGTTGTATATGTGCGCACCCAAAATTCAGCTGCAAACACCACAGCACATTATTAGACGCATCTGGCTCCCATGCAACCTAAGCCTGTCCTGTGGTTGCGCTTCACAAAAATGCACTCGGCTGACCATTGATTGATTGATTGTAGGGTTTGACGCGCCGACGCAACGCAGGCGATGAGGCGCGCCGTAGTGGAGGGCTCCGGATTAATTTTGACCACCTGGGGATCTTTAACGTGCGCCGAAATCTCGTACACACGGGCGTTTGTGCTTTTCGCCTCCATCA
The DNA here is from genome assembly GCF_048455015.1 of Haemaphysalis longicornis. Classification (NCBI taxonomy): domain Eukaryota; kingdom Metazoa; phylum Arthropoda; class Arachnida; order Ixodida; family Ixodidae; genus Haemaphysalis; species Haemaphysalis longicornis. The sequence continues at coordinate 55,992,798 of NW_027526335.1, forward strand.
GAAAAGCGGCCGCCGCGGCCGGGAATCGAACCCGCGACCTCGTGCTCAGCAGCGCAACGCCTTAGCCACTGAGCCACCGCGGCGGGTACTCGGCTGACCAGCACATGTCACCGTCCAAACAAATTCGTTCGTTAACCGCATTGTGCGTACCATGTGGCTCAGAAATGGGTTTTGCGCTGTGCCAGTGCGAATTGCAGAACTTCATGCTCACATTACATAATCTCGCTTGGCGGAGCAAACTTCTAAGTCAAATCTTATGCTCGAAATCATCATGCCCAAATTTTATTTTTGGTTGCATGGATTGGTCTGGTCAACCGAATGAATTGCGATGGAACTTTTCAGCTAAACATCAACAAAACATAGCGGGCACTCGTAAAAACCTCGACAAAATATCGACACGAAATTCACTTGAATCTCCACTGGAACTCAACGGGAATTCGATGTAATAAACTCAACTGAAAATCGGTGAACCCACGGCGGCCACTTTTCCTCGAAAACTCAACAAATCCTCAAAAGAATTACAACAGAACTTCTTTGGGTACCCAATAATATTTGTTGAGTCAATTCAATAAAGTTTCGACTGAAACTCAACTAAAATTTTTGTACGGGCACAGACTTTTGTCTTGGAGGATATGGGCGTTTTTCAAGACTAAAGATTTTATTTTGCGCAGTTTGAGTGGATAGGACAGACGAAGAAAGCTGTGAGCGCAGCTTGACGGTTCCCCAGCCCTTCCAACGCAAGGTTGCAGCATGGGAAAGCGACAACAGAGGCATAATTGCTGAAGTGTGAATACAAAGGTGATATGCATGCACCACAAGCATGGATATCGAAACTGTAATTACCGTGTACAGCCAAAACGAAAAAAAAAACAATATCCAGGTACAGCAAAACACAGAAGGCTTTTTTGTGGATGAAAAAAAAAAGAAAATAAAAACAATAGAAAAGCTAGCAACTTGCTATTAGACGGGCACTAGACAGGTAATACATGGGCGGACAATTGAAGATGGTGCACGTACAGTTAAAAAAAAAGTTTTGTTTACTGAAATATATTTCTTCGACGGTATGACGAAATGCTAAAGCAACGTACGCCGTTAACCTGCAAGGTTCAGAAGGCCTCCACATGGGGCCCTGATTTATTTTCCCAACAGTTTTGATGCCAGTAAGAGCTCGCCGGCTGGGGGCCTTTCTGCATATTCGTACGCCCGCTATCCTGCATGCACAAATACGCGGGAAAAGGAACGCGCGTCTTCAGGAATATGCGCAGGACCATCCAGTTATATTAATGCGAAACACGAACAGCGGCACACGGTTGTGGAGAGTTGTTTACGTAACCAGACGAGTGGCCATCTGCTGGAACGGCCTACCGACGACGGGACGACGCTTATACTTGGCGGGTTCAGGAACCCCGGGCACAAACCGCGCCGTCTAAGAGGTCGGACCAGGGTCACCACACAGGTGAGTGACGCCGTTTGCATATCGCCGCTACCAATTTTTTTTTTTTGCTGCCTTACTCTTCTAGCGCCTTGTTTGCACAGGGGCCATTCCCAGTTTCGTTGGTACGGAGCGGAGATGGAGGGTCACTGACCTTCTCTGAAGGAGTGCCTTGCCTGCGAAATATTTCGCGCGTCTTGCAGTGTAAGAACCTTTTCCAGGGGACACGTTGAGATATGACCTATGACCTACGACCTGTTGGTGTGAACTGTTCGCCTATCCTGTGACCTAGGATGTATGAATACATCAACTTTCACTCTAAGGCAACCGCATGGTCCAGCTTCCTCACAATGCACTCTAGTGAACAATTCATGCCGCCACGAAAATTGGCCGAATGAAAGCAATGACGATACCATTTGACTCAAAAATTAAACCTTTTCCACTCAACGTGAAAGCGGTCGGAAGTGCAGAACAGTGATGCGTCACAAGGGAAGTGGCGCCGTTCTCCACTCTTTGCTACCACCTCTCACTCTCTTCCCATCGCTGTCTCCCTCCTCTCTTGGTGAGGTTTGTTCAATGCAATTTAATTTTCCCGCCTTCTCAGTGCTCGCATGCGTTGTCTTGGGACAGATCGCATCCTTTTCTTTATCTTTTGTTTCTTGTTCTGCCTGTAACAGCACGAGCGGGAGTTCTGTTCTTTCTGGGCTTGTTTTCATCTCGAACGTGCCGCCTTTCACCGCCATTTTGAACGCGTCGACTTTTTTTTTTTTCTTCCGCAGTCACTTGTTTTTCCCTTATTATCGTAAACAGACAACCCAACGAGCATTCCTGACTAAACGAACGCGGGGACTGCCGATTAAGTACACATATTTTGCCTCAAATATACCTGCAGTTTTCTTTACCCAAAAAATGGGGACATGTAGCCTAGTGCAAACGTTTCCAGAAGTGTCGAACGGTCCTGCGTATATAAACCTCTTGTTCAATTACCGTCTTAATTTCCTACCGGAAAGCTAAATCGAGTGTCAAGCGGGTATATTTTCGAAGCCTCGTCTGTTTAAATGCGCGACGCCGCAGGGCTCTATTTTGGGTGCGTAACATCGCATGATTGCGGTGGCTAGGTAGCGTGACATCGGACGGGCTAAAACGACAAGCCGGGCACCTAAAGTGCCCTGCACTTAAAAAGGGATTTGCGCCTTTTCACTGCGCAATGCAGAGTATACGCTTGCAATGCGTGATGCCATATCACAGACCGAACCTTTGAGTAGGCTCGACACCTTCGTTCACCGAACTTTGATTTACTTCATAAAATGGTCATTTGAGTGCATTGTGGTGAAGCGGAACCAAAGGATATTTTTAAAGAGTATGACGGCATTAACTGCCTCTATTACCTACGCGGCCAAAGAGTTCAGCATCCAGTGACACGTGCATTTATATGGCTATCGGTCTCTGAATATTTCATTGCAGGCTCCGCTTTTATCATAGACCTATCCGCGTTGTGGCAGCGCAGTGTGAAGCTGAGGTGTTTTGGCGTTATGTGTTCTGTCTTGGGTTTGATTTCACGCCGCGTTAAATAACAAAACAAAAAATACCCAAAAAAACTCGGCCACCGTCGTAATTTAGATGAGACGGCGTAAAGGTCCCGGGTGGTTCGATTCCCGGGATCGTGTTCGATTCCCCCGCACTCCCAACGAGTTAACGCGTCCACACAAGTCCCGATTAATAGAGTCGTTCGCTTCCCACTGGAACCTGCTTGTTTGCGTCTGTCACTAGACAACACTGAAGCGGTGAAAATTTAAATAGGATTGGTGGAGTTTGTCGGTAATAGCATGCCGGACATTGCGCGGCAGTGAATCTGGCCTTCAAGTAGCCGGTACCTGTATGCTCTGCACATGACATTTGCCTTCCCCTACGACCTTTGAGCGAAGCCTGAAGGCAAAGCCTGTACTGGTGAGTGAACTCATGTTCTTCTACAATTTTTGTGACGTTCGTGGGGTTGCTGTGTCTGTATAGTCATCCGCAGCGTAGTTCTTCTGGGCTCTGCTCCTTAGTGCTGTGCTCCTGCTGCCATGTGGTCAAGCAGCGTGTGCGTTCACGATTTGAAAGTGGTGGTACCGTGCATTTTGGTGGGCACGACAGGATCGGTGGCCCTCTCGTGTTCTAGCGGCATGCTTTAAGGTATTTTAGTATGGTGTACGCTCACGTTCCGTCCGCGTGTGGATGGGCAGGTGGACGTGCGTGGCCGTGCGGGTACGAACTGGCCAAATTGCTATGAACTGGCCGAAGGTGAACCAATATGTAGGGGTATTTAATTTTGCATTCTACAAATTAGCTTTTTCTGCAAAAAGTATGATTTTTGGATTGGTATGAACAGTATGAAAGTATTTTTGGATTGGCTGCAAACCTGCCATACCTTTGCTGGAGCGGGTGTTGTTCCCCAGGTTAGTCTTTTTATTTTTTGGAAGGGGGGGTGGGGGCATGGAAACAGAATTTGAAGAATTGGGCGCCTTGCGACTTAGCATGTTTCCCTCCCTTGGCCTAGCATTTACCCCTCTCCACTTCACTGATCATGGTAGGTTTCTCTTCACGATCCGCATGCTTAAACAGCTCCGCTGTTAAAAAAAATGGGGCTGCTTGCACTAATGGTGCAAGGCTAGAGAGAAAGCACAGCTGGCGTACCCTATCTCTTCGTGGGAGACACGGCTGTTCCCCATGACTAGCAGGCCCGGATCGTTTCATCCGCAGGATTTTACATCTCTCCCAGAGTGGACCACGTTAGCCTGCGCTAGAACCCGCGGCAACCGGCTTCGCGAACTCGTCGGCGTCTGTGCTCCCCACTTCAGGCGCGAACGCACGGGAACAGGCGTGGAGAACAGCAAGCTAGAGATCACGCCACAAGCGCTAGGCAGAGTGTTCTCGAAGGTCGAGCTGGCAGACGCCGGGAGCTCCTCACGAGGCGCACGCTCACGTGCGCTCGGTATTTCTACTTGCTATTTTTTTTCTGGTAATGCCCGACGGTGGAACTAAAAGCTTAAACTGTTAAAAAAAGAGCAAAAGCGCTTACTCCTAACAAGAATTGTCAGCACAAGTATACAGTATAACCGTAATGGAAGAATTTAGACCTTTTTAAGCGAAGCATGAAATAACTGACTTGAACGGGCTGTGTGTGTGTGCTAAACGCCATACAGTAAATCTCACCTGGAGCTCTGGTGACGATGATGATGAACTGAATTCCCTTTCGCAGGTCTATGGGTATGCCGCAGGTGATTCGTTCGGCCGAGGAGCAGGCGGTTATGCGGGCACGCGCTCGTGAGCGAAAAAAAAACCCAACTAACAAAATAAAAATAAAAAATGGAAAAGGATATGAGAAAGGTAAAAACAAAATAAACGATTATAAATATTAGAAAAGGTTATATTAAAGAAACGATTACAAAATTGGAAGCAACATTTAATACTTAAATCAAAAGTAACTTAAATTTAAATTTATATGAATTTAAAATAACAAGAACGTATGCTATTTAAATAGAAGCAAAGGGAAACATAGAAGTAGTGAAAAGGTGCTCTAAATCAAGCTCGGCCTTAGTTTTCGTGGTACATTGCGTGTTCATCATCAAGCTTCGCGTGTTTTGCATTTTCGTTTAGGAAAGAGATGTTTGATATTTTTTTGTTGCATGATAAACAAAATATATTGAGGTTATAATGGGTTTAATGTCGCGAATAATTCATATAACGGGTTAGCGGTGATAGGTTTTCTAACGAAGGGTTAACCTTTAGGTTCGTAGTGTGGTCATTCTGAAGTTTTCCAGAGACAATATGCCCAGACCCGCCTCGTAGTTTTCTTAATAGTCGACCTGCATTTTATGTCTTCCCTTAAGACACGACTTTGATTTGTTAATGCCTTTCCATTCAGCCTTACAACAACACAGAATGAAAGTGACTTAATACCCAACGCATGCAAGCGCTGCGGGGTTACGACGGGAGTCCCTGATAATTGTTACCAGGAGCTGAGTTCGTTAACTCTAGCAGCGGAACGCTCGTATTGCAAAGGCTAATATTTTCGGCGCTGGCGCATGCAGGAGGAAGAGGACGGGGGGAAAGAGCGTCCCCCAACCCCCCGAAATGTTTGATCCCGGGAGGAGGCTGGGAAAGACGTAAATAACTCGGTCTGTCAGCAAATAATGAGTATGAATAATTGTTTTTTTGTGTGGATAAGCTACGCACCAACCATATGTGGCTTCGACGCATGTTCTCACCACGCAGGTGTGCAATTTTTCAATTTCAGTGGAACCAAAATAGATAAAATAATCGGAAAGTAATCCGGAGTACGACGTCATCTCGAAGTATTTGTAATTTCAAATTGTGTAAATTGTGTGCTTTGGCTTTTTATTTTGTTTATGCGTTCCGTTTACGTTTTAGGGGAATCCGTACGCCCCCCCCCCCCCCCCCCCCTTCCTTTCTTCGAAGTGATGTCCTGCGTACGTCACTGCCCCTTGAGCTTCCGCATTCCCAGCAAACCCGCGCTGTAAATGACACTACCTCTGGCTGGCGACGATGCGCCTATCGGAGGCGACGCTGAGCCGGAGCCTCGAGTCGGCGTGCGAGTCGAGCGGCCTCAAGCGGGTGACCGGCGAGAAGGCGAGGCGAGGCTTCCACAGGCGCCCGGCTAGCCGCTCGGGTAACTCGGCGGCCTGCTGCAGCCCGGCGCCAGTGGGCAGCAGCCGCGTCAGGTTGAGCCGCGCGTCCAGCCACGAGTACTCCAGCTGGCCCGTGAAGCTCAGCTGCTGCATTGGGTGCGCGAGGAAGCGATCGGGAGCGAACGCTCGGGGAGGGCGCTGAAAATAGTACCCACGCTTCCACTACCACCTCTGCTACAGTGACCTTAGCACGACGACACCGGTGTCGTAAACTAGCACACATTGCGTGTCCTATAGGTGGTATTCATTTAAAAGTTTATCCGTCAATTTCCTCGATTTGCAAAACTGGAAACGGCCACGGACATGGCTGATGCGCCACGGACATGGCGTGGTTAAGTTGGCTACGCCCGCACGCCGAAAAAAAAAAGCACGGCGTGCGTCGTCTGTTCCGTTTCAAACCGATTCTCGGCGGTGGTGGCAACAGAGATGTTAATAATCGCACTAACATTGGACTCGAGGAATTACGTAGCGTTCGGAGGTGTAGAATTCAGAACGTCCAACAGAAAACATGTGGTTAGCACGGACAAGTACCGCCATCCCGCGGAGCCCGACGTAACCAGTGACGGCGCACTCACACAGTTACCTGCATGAGTGCCTCGCCAGTGAATACAAGCCATAGCTAGTCCATGAGTACCAATGCGAACTACTGTTTAAGAAATTGCAGTAGGTCGGCCTCACCGCAACGTTCCGATACGACAAACCAGCGCGGCCAAATGTGCGAATTTGGCGAAAAACGAGGCCCACTCAGCATGCGATTAGAGCAAAAAAAAAAAAAAAAAAACAATACCCACTAAAACAAAAGCGCGAAGGCACACATAGGGCTGTTGTTGCTGCGCAGATTCATTCTTTTTTTTTTTTTTATCCAGTCGCACGCTAGAAATCGTCATTTGCCAAAATCGCACATCTAGTGGCGCTGATTTGTCGTTTCGGAGCGTTGCGGCGAAGCCGACCGGCTGCAATTCCTTACAGTGTACTTTCTTAGAGGTTTAACAGTAAATCATATTTTATTTTGCACAACCCTCAAGTTAATTGAGGATGCAGAGACTGAATGTACCTCGTCTCTTACCCTGGGACCTCCAGTGTAACTCCTGTTCCCGTATTTCTACTTCCATCACTTCGGTGGCTTTCGTCTACTCCAATCAGTTAACACCCGTTAGAGACGCTCGGTGACGATGGCCAGGCGACTTGGCCTTTTGTACCCAGAGATAAAGGACTTACTAAACTTAGTTCATTTGCAAACGAACGAAAACGGGCTGAAGGAAGCGCCTACGATCCCAATTGTGTGCAATGCTATTTCGGATCCTTTCGGTCTTCTTTTTGAAGGTGAGGGTCTTGAATTTACCTAAAAACGTGAGGAGATCGGCTACACTTTCTTTCATGGTAACAGCGTGGCCTGCTTTGCTTTGCTTATTTTTGTGTGTTTTCATGCCAGAACTGCCATTAAGTAAAAGAGTCACATACTTTTATAATTACGCGCACCTATGCTTTTAAATATTTCGTTACGGCACTCCTCCCACTTACAACTTTATGGTCTCACGAAGGCGCCTATCTGACAAATGTTTTAAGAACACCGAAAAAAGAACTACAGGAAAGCAGATAGTAAAGAGGTTGGCCGGTAAAGAAAATTGATTGACAAGTATTATCTGAAAAGGGAGAAATCCGGCTGATGCTAGATTTCTCCGCAAGTGAGAGAAGCAACACCGACGACGTCAGGCCTTAACGAACCGATTATCAGAGCTGGTGTAACGTACCTGGTTTACGGGACACACGTCAAACGTGCTTTCGATGAAGAACTGGAAGTAGATGACAGTTGGGTCTCCTGGGAGGGTGGAGGAGTAGTGTCATAACATTTCTATGCTGTCGTGTAGAATGAATGCGCCAGAAAAGGCCACTGTTATACCGAAACCTTCGCGCTAGCGGCTCTTACAAAATCTTCTACTGTCATGAATCTAGATTACGCCACCGAATTTAAAAATATACCGGGTGCGCGAGGTATTTGAGAACAGAACATTGGCGTCAGGCGCAGCAGAACATCTCTAGCAAAATCAGACATATTTTTACCAACCTTTGTGAAGTTCTTCTATTATGCTTTATTTCCATAAATACTCAATGAATCCGCCACCGGCAGCAATAAGCGATTCGTATATCTTCCTTAGGAAGGTGCCAACCTTTCCTTGAATAAGCCGTCGAGAGCGTTAAATCTGGAAATGAATGTTCTCATCCAGAAAGCGAACAGACCATAAAACTAATAATTAAGCAAACAAGTTGACATTTGCAGTACAGTGCGCGCATTTTCAAAGCGTGTTTATGCGATATTTATGAAATACGCTTGTGCGGACCTGGCGCAGTTTCTTTTTTGTGGCATAAGATGGCTTTGCAGATCCTTTCAGCACTCAATTAGGGAATGATCGATTCACCACCTGAATATACATTATGCCGTAAGGGACAGGGGAAATTTTCTCCTGTGGGCGACAGATGACTGTAAAGATTTATCGACCGGGAAACCGTAGTTTTACCATTGCTACTAGAGTTAGGGCAGATTTAAAAGTCGTGGGAAAATACTTGTTTTGTTTCCTGGACTTAATACCAGCTTTTTATAAAGCACCGCAATCTTATTTTAATTACAAAAAGAGGTGTTACAGCCCAGTGATTATGCGGTTCAACGTGCCGACGCTACACAGGCGATGAGGCGCGCCGTATAGTGGAGGGCTCCGGATTAATTTCCACCACCTGGGGATCTTTAACGGGCGCCGAAATCTCGAACACGCGGGTGTTTTCGCTTTTCGCCTCCATTAGAAAAGCGGTCGCCGTTGACAGGAATCGAACCCGCGTCCTTGGGCGCAGCAGCACAACGCCTTAGCCACTGAGCCACGGCGGCAGGTGCTTCGGAGATTTCACGGTCTGTGTTTGATGCTCAGTACTGTCGAGTTAATCTTCTTCTACGAACCTGTGTCGAAAATTTCCCCGCATGCACACACAAAAAAATGCATGGTCAGCTAGATGGGCAGCGAGCGGGTCTATTAGGGGCGAATCTCCTTAGGGGCTGGGGCTGTTGCCGTCTCCTGTCATCGCCGTCGTAATCGTCGTCTCATGTTGTCACGGTACAAAAACACCCCGGGATACTCATTTACGCCTCGCGCTACAACGTAAGGCGTACTAAAAAAATCACTGGGACAGTCGTGTACGCCTCGCGCTGGAGCGCTTAGTGCTTTAGAGACAAGAGACTTTTACAGCAAAGCTGTACACCTATACTCCCCAACAGTTTCATCTCCGTTAGCAAAAACGCGAAGGCGCCAAGAATACACGTATACACTGTTTGCTCCACCCCTCCCCAGGTTGCACGTTGGTGGAAATGGCCCGGGATATTTTGTAGAGAGAAAGAGAGAAAGAGAGGGGGAGATAGAGAGGCTTTATGAATATTGAAGAAGAGTGTCAAGTACGTAAACGAACGATTCGTCTCCAGCTTCTACGAATTATTCAGTTCGAAATTAAGACTAAAGCCATGTTCAGACTACGGACACAAAAGACGTATGGTGAGCTATGGGCGTTAAAAAACAGCCTGTCACGCAGTCCAGTTGGCTGAGACGGGAACCGACGTCGTTCTTTCAAGCTATTACGACAGTTGCGGCAGCCTTCTGAACCGGGCCTAGCTAAGCAAGGCGAAACGTTTTTGTTCCGTTTCACTCCCCTCAAAAACACCTATTTCCCGTCCCTAATTTATACATCAACGCAGATTGGATTCCGTCTACTGATCGCGTGTGTTTTCTTGGAATTATTGTGGATAGCCATCTCAAATTTCATTACCATGTAAATTCAATTTGTACAAAGGTTTCATACGGAATACGTGCCCTGCTCAGGGCTCGATCCTACTTTGATATAAAAACATTAGTAACTATGTATTATGCGTTTATTCATAGCCATTTGATTTATTGTATATCGTCTTGGGGCAGCGCATATTGTAATCATCCCTGGTCTCTTCAAAAACTCAAAAAAAAAAAAGCTTTAAGAATCATTACTTTTTCTTCCCGTCTATCTACTTCTACTCCTCTGTTCATTGAACTTGCGATTTTGCCCCTCCCCTGTCTTTACCAGTTAAATATTGGCACTTTGTTCTTCAAAGTATTGCGTTGTGGAGTCCTGATATCTATTTTCCCTCCTAGCACTATCTCTAACCCAAACTCCACTCGGTTCTCCTCTCGCAACAACTTTCTACTTCCCAAAGTAAGAACTAACTTCGGTAAACAAACTATTCAGTTCTCTTGCTTGCACTTGTGGAATACCTTAAACCAGGACATTAAATCTTCTCATTCTGTCATAACCTTCAAAAAAAAAAAAAAAAACTGAAACTCTACCTATTGTCTTCATTACAGTGATGTGACGCGCCTTATTGCAGTTTTGTTCCTATTGTCACAGCTGATTTTTTGAATATTTGTTCAGTACTCTTTTCTATTATGTTTACTAGTGTTGTCAGTGTAATTTTATATTCATTTTGGTAATTTGTATAGAAGGTCCCGCTTGTGGTTTTTATAACCGTGGGACCTCCTCCTGAATATACTGTGTACCCATATCATGTTTGTTTAATAAAACTTATTTTCAATTCAATTCAAATTCAATTCAACCTTGCTGAAAAAAACAACAACAACAGAAGGCTTCTTAGAAGGTCGACGTGAGCTTTACAAATCAAGGACAGGTTTTTGATCCTAGCAATAGAAAAATATACAGCAAGTACATGTAATGGAAACATATTTAATTGCACTGAGTGATTTCGAAAAATGTGCTTACCCACAGTGACAGTTATATTGTTTTGAATTCTTTAAAGCAAATGCAGGCAAAAAAAAAAGAAGCCAAAGGCACACAGGCACTCACCTTCAGCATCAGTGTACATGGACGGCGGTCTGTAGCGATTATAGTGCTCGTCGGAGAAGTAATGGGCGTCTGGGTCGCAGGAAGGATCGAGCAAGTAGCAGGTGTCGTTGCCCAGCAAAGGGTGCGCTGCTCGGCACGTTGTTACCGCCCACTGCACCGTCCTAGGGAAATCAAAAAACAATTCTGATCTGTCGCACCGTCAGAAAAAAGAACTTGTTTGTTACGGTTTTATTTGGTTGAATTCCTCTGTTGTTTAGACGAAAAACGGAACCGTTTGGATACCGCTTCAGAGATGCAGCATTTTCTGAACCTGTTCAGCGCTACTGTCCTCGAAGATGTGTTTTTTTTTTGTCATTTGTAATTCAACATCAAAGTCCTCTTAAAAATTGGAAGTTTCCCAACTTCGGGTAGTGAAGTAGCGTGAAAATAAATTGAAATAATTTTACAGCAATGCTGTATATGGCTAGTGTTCCGTGCAGAGAACAGTTGTAGCTTTTAAAATCAATATTTCCCCCAAAATAACTAATGGACAATCGGCCGCCAAGACGAAGACGATTTTAAGGTGACACCAGTTTCATTTACCCGGCATAATTCGTTAGTTGACGCAATAACGAATGTAACTTTACGGATGGTGACCTCTGACCTTTTTGGGTGCTCTGAAATGTGAGCCAACCCGCAGGTTTTACGGACGACGCAACAACATAACGAAAGTATGGGCACTACCGACTTCCCGCGTGTCATTCACGGAGATGATTATGAGTTTTTTTTTTGTTCGGGGGCGCGTTCTTAAAAGCATTGTGTCCTGTCATTACCCGTTGAAAACAAAATTTGAAAACAACAGCTCCCTTCAATCGTAGCAGTCCATGCAGCTGGTTGTTAAGCCAATCGTATCAGCGATTTAGAAATCTGTCGTCTCGATGCGCCTTGTTATCCTCGGATTAAGAACTATAATGCTCCTCCGATTTGGGCGATGACTTTTTGGGCGACGTGTCTTCTTTTTCTTACCGTACGTTAAGTCATTTTAATTCGATCCTTGACGACTTAAGCCCCGATCCAGCTTCGCTAGCCGTACTCTGCTCTTAATGAAGAAGAGCGCACTTACACAATCAGTAGCCAAGGAATCCTCCAGCATGCGAGCATTAAGAACGAGTTGGAGATGAGTGGAGTGAGGTGATTCTGGGAATCTTTTTCTTCTTCTCCCGTGATATACCTGGTCATAGCCGCTCACGGTGTACGCCCCTTCCGACATCAACGAGGTTTTCCTGCAAACGCTTTTGTCTTTTTTGGTACGCTGACACCTGCTAACGCGACGCATTGTCTCAAAAGGCAGAGTCGTACCAAAAGGCACCCTGGACAGCAACATTCAAAGTCAGTGCAGCCCGGGCGTTACCGTTGCAATGCAGAACTTTAATTATACGCGGGGAAGAATGCGTAGACCTGATTTAGGGGAGAATTTTTCTAATAAAAAAAACTGTGGTTGATTCCTCTGTCAGAGGAATGGGTAAAACATGAAAGTGAAATGTGTAGCGAAATCTGCAGCTGAGCATAATTTGTGGGTTGGCGGCTGTCTTGTGGATGCGCTTGGCGAACGACATATTGCTGGCGGGTCTTTTCGGCAAAGGCGAACTGGCGTCATTTCCGTGGCGGATATGACGTCACTGAAATCTTGGTGTATTCCGGCATAAAACACTTTAGTGTTAAAATATAAAACCCGAAAACGACAACCCTAAGTATAACGTACTCTTTAGTACTAAAGGTTGCTTCCCCGCAAGAAAACGCTGTGTGCAGGGGTGCACCCTTCACAGGCCGCTCGCTTCGTTGTACTGGCGTCACTTCCGTGACGGATATGACGTCACCGAAATGTTGGTGTATCCCGAAGAAAACACTTTCGTGTTAAAAAAAGGCTGGGAAGTAAACAAAAAGCATAGTTGCTGGGGCTCGAACCCAGAATGTGAGAGTTCTGATCGGCGACACTACTCGCCAGGCAGAGGCCGAACCATCAGCTCGTTTTAGCGATTGATCAAGAAGATTGCGGCAGTGTTCAAAACAGTGTTCCGGTTACACTGGACCGCAGTTGGAGCAACCGGAAGTGTCCAGAGAGAGAGAAACAACTTTTGCTGAGCCCATTTCAGGTGACGCTCGCAGGCGTCAGACGGGGTGGAACCCTATTCACGAGTCCTATATGAGTCCAATAGCTCCTGGCCCCTGGACGCGAGCTCTTGCTGCGTCGATAGGTCGGGACTGGACATCAAGATCTCCCATCGCTCGGGTAGGGGGGGAAGGGGAAGGGGGAGGGAAGGTAGGGGATTCTTGAGCTGAGTACACTCCGCCAGTATATGTGCGGCAGGGTGCCTTCAGTCTTTTCGCAGACCAGCCTTCACTGACTCAAAGACGGAACGTAGCCATGGGACGCGTATTTTACAGACATGACAGCCTGGACACATCCCACATTCACCTTTTTTTCGCGTCGTACTAGAACAATCGAACAACTAATTAACGTATTGGTTGGGTAAACTGGCCTAAAAGATACCGAATTATCCTCATTTTCGACGAGAATGCGTAGCATTGATTAAGAGAACATGTTGCAGCAAAAAAAGTGACGTCATGCGACGAATGTCAGGAGCAATTTACTCGAACCCAGGCTATTGGCGTGAAAACCCAAAACTCTCCCCTGGGCCACGGAAGCCGAACAGTGATATTTGTTCAGCACATTAAAGGGACACTGAAGTGAATTTGTCAAGCTCCCGTTTTTTCTTGCACTGTGTAGACTGGCTCAAATTAGCACACTTTTCATCGTTTATCCGGTTGACAAGTCGGTAATTATTTTACAAAGCGCGAAAGAAGAAAAACTACCATGCGCGGTTTGCGGAGGCCGCACCAACTAAAGGCTGTGACGACGGGAGGAGACGCACCGTGATTGGACGATGCCCAAGGTTAGCAACCAAACAAGTTTCGGTTTCGGTTCTGTAAAACAACGTGCTTGACATCCGACGGCATCATCGGATGGGCATTCTCAATACCTCCGTAATTGTGGTCCCGCGCTTCTGCCATGTTGTCGGCTGTAAAATGCATAAGATTAGCCTCCCAGGACGGCTTGGAATCGTAGCAATCAATAGCCGAGGAGTACGCAGGGGATGAACGCCCTCCGCGTCCCCGCAGACGCTCAAATGCCATGCGCTTTCCCCCCATATTTGGAGCTTGCCTAACTCATGCCTGTATCGTAAAAAGCGTGTTCGCACCAGGCCAAGGGTCTGTTGATTCTGGCCTGTGCCCACTGCCCGCAAGCAGTCGGTGCTCATGGCAACAGCACGCCAACGAGAACTCGCTAGCGCGCCAGTGTCAGCCTGCGCGCGTTCTGTGAACTAGTTCGTGGAGCAATGAACGTTGCGGCCCAAAAAAAGGTGAACTCAGTATAGAAAATGTCGGCGGAAAACGAAAAAGTTCACTTATTATAAAGTATAAAAGAATGCACCCGCGGGGATTCGAACTCGTGACTCGCGAAACACTTGCAATGACATACCTAGCGCTCCAGACCACTCGGCCACAAGCGAGCGCTGCCGACCTTGATTTCAAGCAGCTTAGGCGACTATTTGTTGTATTGCGCTCGTGCAGTAAGCTTCCCCCAAGTTTCCACAATATCTCACGTCTAGCAATTGCATTTCTTAGACGAAAAAGTGTTCTCAGATGCGTAGTCGTGCTGCTGACCAATGTGCTGTGCTTGCCCAGCGCAAGAACGTGCTTACCGCACCCTAGTTTTACGCTGTACGGTACAAGTATCAGTTGATTTTATTTCCTTAGTACCTATATTGACTTCGCTGACCCTTCTCCCGCCTTCAAGAGGCCTTATATTTTCCTACTAGCGTGCCAGTTAGCGAAGCGTCGCATGTGCGCTTGTGCAGCGCTTGTGTGAAGCGTCCTTGACTTGGAGCTAGATACAGTGTACAAACTAACGAAGTAAAGAAAGGCACATTCTTCCATTCACAAACGTGTCCTGGCTTCGTTTCAACTGAGCGAACGAATTGCGACGACCCGTCGGTGACTTGCGAACGAAACGCTGGGCCGACTGACTCTGTCTCAAGGCCGGGGAGCCGTGCAGTAGCGCAGCCAATTGCCTGCTCATCTCCTCCCGACGTCACACGAAAACGCCACAGAAAATGGGCGAGGGCGCAGAGAGGAGGACATAATTTTCGAATTGATTTTTCTACTAAATGAATTCGCGTAAACGCACTCAGAGTGGTCGAAATAGAGCCTAGGGACTCCGGAGTACAATTTGCGCTCGCAATACCGCAATGTTTACAAATCACTTCAGCGTCTAGAGATAAAATTCGCTGCTGTTTTTCGGAGGAAGCGCATGAATTCCCGGACTGGGGCTCCACTCTCACTTTTGAGCTCATTAAAATGTTTTCTCTCCATCTACAGAAGAGAGCGGTGGTGGGGTCCGCAGAGCCATGGCTTAAGATTGGGGGATCTCACAGGATGCAGGCTTGTGCCACGAAGGTGCCGTGATCTCGCTGCATTGATGGAAGGGCAGGTCCATAATAAGCGATCTGTTTGAGCGTCTTCAGCAGGAGCCCTACAGAAGGGGATGTTGTTGTACCGGCCATGGTATCGTAGTGACCACGACCAGGTTACCGCAGGAGAGGGGGCCACCCCAACTCGGAGTCGACGCAGCGAGACTTGTTTCAAGCGAACCAGCAGATGGCGCTAGGGGGGGCGGGGGCGAGGGGGGGGGGGGGTGAGCGCACAGAAAACACCTACGCAACCCGTGGAGGCGACGAAATGCAACAGATGGTTCGGATCACGAGCAAAGAGTGATGCGTGCGGTACTGCTTCGTTTATTATGCACGAGACGTGTAGCGGAGAGTGAACCTTTTGCCAGAGGCTGTTTGCATTTGACGGCAGACTTCTTTTCTGGGTTCGATAGGAAACAAAATGCCATTTTTAACAGCGGAGCTGTTGTGACTGGCCGTAAGTTCGTCGTTGCGGGAAAAAATGCTAAGAAAATGAAGACCCGCGACCGGACAACGTCTTCGGAACGGAAAGTGGCTTTAGCAAAAAAAAAAAAAAAAAGACTACAGCGCTGTTGTGAAGCCCTATATCGCGCGTGTGAAAAAAAAGGAACTCCAGCGGTAATTGCTTAAAGGGACACTGAAGTGAATGGGTCAAGCTCCCGTTTTTGCTTGCACTGTGTAGACTGGCTCAAATTAACACACTATTCATCGTTTATCCGGTTGACAAATCGGTAATTATTTTACAAAGCGCGAAAGAAGAAAAACTACTATGCGCGGTTTGCGGCGGCCGCACCAACTAAAGGCTGTGACGTCAGGAGGGGGGGGCACCGTGATTGGACGATGCCCAAGGTTAGTAATCAAAAGTTTCGGTTTCGGTTTCGGTTCTGTAAAACAACATGCTTGACATCTGATGGCGTTGTTGGATGGGCATTCTCGATTTCTCAATTATCGCCGTACCGCGCTTCTGCCATGTTGTCGGCTGTCAAATGTCCAAGATAAACCTCCCAGGGCGGCTTGGAATCGTAGAAATCACTAGACGAGGCCTACGCAGTGGATGAACGCCCTCCGCGTCACCGCAGACTCTCAAATGCCATGCGCTTTTCCCGCATATTCGGAGCTTGCCTCACTCATGTCTGCTCGTAAAAAGCTAGTTCGCACCAGGCCAAGGGTGTGCTGATTCAGGCCTGGGCGCACTGCCCGCAAGCAGTCGGCGCTTGTGGCAACAGCACGCCAACGAGAACTCGCTAGCGCGTCATTGTCAGTATGCGCGCGTTCTGCGATCTCGCTCGTGGAGCAGTGAACGTTACGGCCCAAAAACGGTGAACTCAGTTCAGAAAACATCGGCCGCATACGAAAAAATCAACTTACAAAAAAAAAAAAAAAACATGTACTCTCGGGGATTAGAACTTGCGACTTTCAAAACAAATTCCAGCGCCTCAGACCGCTAGGCCACGAGACGGCGCTGGCCGGTCTGGATATATAAGATTTATAATGTATGACCAGTTTACACTTTTATCTATTTTAAGCATTTTAAGTACTTTATGTGACTATTTGTTGTACATCACTCCTGCAGTAAGTGTCCCCCAAACTTCCACAATATCTCACGTCTAGCAATTGCATTTCTTTGACGGAAAAAAGCGTTCGCAGGTGTGCGGTCGTGCTGCTGACCGCTGTGCTTGTTTACCCAGCGCAAAAAGTGCTTCCTGCTCCCTAGTTTTGCGCTGTACGGTAAAAGTTTCAGGTGATTTTATTTTCTTAGTACCTATATTGACTTCGCTGACTCTTCTCCCGCCTTAAATTGGCCTTAGATTTTCCTACTAGCGTAAAGTCAGCGAAGCGTCGCATGTGCACTTGTGCAGCACTTGTGTGGAGCGACCCGGACTCTGAGTTTGACACAGTGTACAAACTAACAAAGTAAGGAAAGGCACATTCTTTCATTCACAAAGGTGTTGTGGCTTAGTTTCAATTGAGCGAGCGAATAGCGACGACCCGTCGGCGGCCGGCGGACGAAACGCTGGGCCGACTGACTCGATCGGTAGGTCGGCTGGTCGGCGAACCGTGCAGTAGCGCAGCCATTTTCCAGCTCATCTCCTGCTGACGTCACACGAAAACGCCACAGAAAATGGGCGAGCGTAAAAAGAGGAGGACAGCATTTTCGAATTGATTTGTCTACTAAATAAATTCGCGTAAACGCGGCCAGAGTGGTCGAAACAATGCCTACGGACTCCGAACTACAATTTGCGCTAGTAATCCCGCAATGTTTACAAATCACTTCAGTGTCCCTTTAAGATGAAAAGACACTCCGAATGGGAGAGGTCACTGCGGCCTCCGCATTCTCTAGAAGTCATTATGGTTCATTGGAGACACGGCTACAAGCACGCCCATCGTTCTCGAAACGACTTGCTGATCCCGCCACCGCTGCCTCGAGTCGATAACGAAGAGCTGGTGGAAGTCTAAAATGCCGAGGATGACTTTGCATCCACCACTCGCCGCGAGCAAGACGACGACCTCTTCAATGCATATGACAACAATTACTAGCACCGCAACTATGTAAATAAGTGATACTTAAGATTTAAGTATGCCTATGCCTACGCTCCCCTTCTACAGCTCCGCCATTCAAGTCTTGCGTGCGAGTACAAGCTTTCCCTGAATTTGTTTATAACCAGACTGCGTTCTTGTCATCGTTGTGGTTGTTTGTTGTGGCGAATGGGTTGGACGTGAAAGCGGAGCGGTTGGTGGCAACCGTATTGATGGAGGTTGTGAGCCACAGCTGCAGTCTTCGCCAGGAGGGCCTGAGCTTCTTTGTCGAAGCTGGCTGCCCCGCAGCGCACGTTCCCAGTGCTCAAAAAGAGGAGGAGGAGGAAGAAGTAGGGTGTGGGGTGTTTTACTGGCATGTCCATTCTATGTGGCCGGATGTATAGAGGGAGGGACAGAATTGGCAGTCGAGGCGATGGGTGGTAGGAGATGTGATGGAGGTGGGCATGACTGTGTAAATGGTGAGAGTTCAGAGTGCCGCCGTTAGCGGACAGTGTTTACAACAATTGTTTACGTGGAGAAATGCACTTAATTGAGAAGGGAATTCAGGACCCGCAGCGTTTACAGAGACATACGGAGACGTGAAAATAACAGTGTTAACTTCTGGGACAAACCCGCCGGGTACGAATTGCAATTTTCTGCAAAACAAAGGAAAAAGTTTATCACTTGCTAAAGAACCCTGAAAAAACGCCTTCAACGAGTTCATGCACATATGAATGACATCGTGTAATTATCACAAAACGTGTATAGTAACAAGCTCGCTTTATTTGGTGGCACAGAACGCGCAAAAAAAGAAATACATGCAACTGCACGTGGCGTAAAGGTGTGCTGGATAATCGAGAAAAAAAGGGCGGTTAACGAATGTAACAATAGTGGGGCGGTTGTGGTTACACAAATCAAAAGGTATCGCAATGTCAGAAAGAATTATGCCCTTCCACAAAGTGTACGTGCACCGAGCATATTCTGCGTGATTTCCTGTACGAGGTACACCGGTGTATAATGGAATCTTCGTTCTTTTCACAGGATGGTTTCCGGGCCGTAGAGATGCGGGATCACCCCATCAGGAAGAGCTTATCGTGATGTTGGCCTAGAAAAGAGATTTTGAGTACGAAATTTGATGCGCCATTTTTGTAACATAATAATAAAGCTGCACCCGCACACGCATGCAAAACAACAAAAACAACAACAGCAACAACAAAACCACAACAACACGAAGATGACAACGAGGAACTAAACAAATATATCGAGCAAATTCAAAATTGTTCATAAACATGAAGTACTCGTGGTCGCATTCCGGAAAATCATTTCATGAATTTTAAGTTTGGCTCTTCTGCAAATCAGGGCGGCGTAAGCAGGTTACAGGGTTAATTCTTACCGATGTCATAGATAAGCCTAACTGTAGAGACTGAAAAGAAATGAATGAGAGATGATGGGCATTTAGCAAAAAAAAAGCTAGTAAACATATCTACTAAAAATATTTAGCCCCAACGCTTACCTTCGGATGCATTTGGCTCTGAAAAAAAAAAGCTGTTTTACTGAGGGAGTGTATGAGTTTTTCCTAACAGCGTCTGAATTTCACAGTCCTAATCCGCGCATGCGTGGCAGTCGTTCTCCACCATCATATAATCTCGCATTCGAGCTCCGGCCGAATGGCGAACGCAACTTCTGCGAGCGGGGCTTAAAACGGGCAGGAGAGGAGATGGTCATGGCAGCAAATTTGAAAGCGCTCCCGTTTAAAATATAGGAGAAGGAAAGTGCAGATCTCCCCGAAGATATCTGTCTCTCACTCATCCTCTAGTGATCCATCGGTATGCATAAAGTTTATCCGTTTCTCATACCTGTCATTTCAGGGCATCGCTCTTTCCCTTAATTTACGTTATTCGGTACTCTCGGCTTCCTACACAGCAAGTTTGTTCCATACCAATGGTCCTCTGCCCTTAAAAATGCGAAAGACGCCGCCTAATTTTATCTACAATTAATGTTTGTACACAGTGCTGTTCCTTTTTTTTTTTTTTTTTTTTGGGGGGGGGGGGGGGGGTGATGTGGCTTGCGTTCAGTTTCTGACGGCTGGATCGAAACTATCGCATGTGACCTGTATGCTGCCTTACGTCCACCACCTCGACCGTCTGCGTTGCCGCCTCTCTCGCTCAAGGCGTTGCAGTTAATGCAGTTCTGAATCCGCATAGCCGGCACATGATTAACCCAGTTAATGAACGTCAGCTTAAACCCGAGTCAGGTTGAGCCATAACATCGAAAAACAGCTTTAGCTTCTTGTTCAAAAACGCACGAAGGCGGACGATCCACTTCGAGGTAGACGGACACTATAATTACTTATCTCTGTGCAATGCCTTGATTCTGGTTCCACAGTGCACAGGCATTAACGCAGTCTGCACCTGTATGTACGCCTTTACAGATACACGCTCCCAAGTAATCTGAAGCACATAACGCAATGCCCTTCACAGTTGTTCGTTTTTGCCGTTGGGCATCCACAATTTATATTACACCAACTCCGAGTGCGCGCAGTGGTATGGTAGTGGTTAAGACGTTATGTTTTTACTTAGAACGTAGTGGGTTTGTCTATTACGAGCAGCACCATCTTTAACGTCTGGCGAGGAAAAATACGTAAGCGCTTGTGAGAACAAGATTTTGGCTAGCTAAGAGGTCACACAGTCCGTATACTTTCGCTACGGTGTGCTCTCCAGAAGGCGCATGCTGCGCGCGCCCACCTACACCCCCCTTTCAACTCTCTAACTTCCCTACCCTATGCGTTTAGATTTCTAGCACTCGTAGAGACTCCTGAGTCACGTGTCCCGCATATTTCAAAGCAAATGTCATGTTAGTGTCTGTGCCTGTCGGAACCATAACACTTCGCCGAAGAGTGCGCGGACCTCGAGGACAATTGCCATATACACTTACCGGCACTTACGGTAGGGGCTGATGTCGTTTCTGCCAAGAAACACAAAACAATAAAAGAATGAATCACAGAACATGAAAAAATTGCCCGAACTGCTTGAGCTGTACACTAATCATTTTAAGGGGGAGAAAACCAGAAATTCATGTATGAGCAGATGAAGCAAAGTTGAATAAGATGTACAAACTAACTTTGCGGTGTGTGTATTAAGTACCTCGTCAAAATTCTAAAACATCGCGGGGAAACGCAACCCTAGGAAATGCTGTCGTTGTTGCCCACAGAACGCCTCATAGAACATGCGCTCTTTTGATGCTTTTCCTTCTTAAGCACTGACTGAGGGTTAAAAAAAAGCTTAGGTAAGTGAACAACTTTACAGTGAGTGTTTCAGTTAAAGTGTCTGTCCTAAAATTCTTCAAATCCCCTGGTGCTGCCTGTAAACGCCATTGAACTGATGTAAACGAATTTCAGTTGAACAAGTTGTACGTGATATATGTTTCAGTTCTATGAGCTCTTCGCCAATGCAACTGCACACACACTATTATATCATGTGCCTGAAATCAAGGGAGTTGGTGTCATGGTTGAAATTCCTTTTTTTCTAACACGCGTAGACCCCTTAGCTCGGGCAGGGATGGTTGTGAAATCTCGCAGTTGGCTTTGACTGCTGTGGAAGCGTCAATACGTCAGCTGTGGAAGATTCATGTTTTTGTTACCACGGAAGGGGCACTAATTATCGCGAAGTGAAACGAATTCATGTTTTCATTCCTCTCAGAAGTCTTCCGTGCGCAGTTATAGAGCTCCGCTGGTGTCCCGCCTTCACAGATTAAAACGGCTGGAATTTTTAAGTGCAGAGCACTTTATGCGCTCGCCTTGTCGTCATAGCTCGCTAACGGTCAATGCGACTGCCGGAATCAGACGGCGCAGCGAGATAATAACGGAACCAAGTAGAGCCTGATGTACTGCCTTCAGGGGGTCACGCTGAGGCTTCGAAAACCACGCGGTTTAAATAGTCCTAACCGTTCGAACCTCGTGAACCGCTCGCACTTGTCATACATCTCCCCGCTTTTTAGCGTAAAGAAAACTGCAGGTACATTTCAGGCAAAATCTGTGTAAAACTGGCAGCCCCCGCGTTAATTAAGTTAGAAACGCTCGTCGGGTTTTTACGTAAGTAAGCGAAAAAAAAAAGCGGCCGCGCAAGAAAGAAGTAGCGCGTTCGAAATTCCGCAAAACAGCTCCAGCATACGAAATTAAAGCAAGCACAAATAGAGCAGAACTCCCGCTGGCGCAGTTTCAGGCAGGGGGCGCGCGAGCACTGAGGAAATTTGAAATGAATTGGGTGGCAGCAGTGAGCGGATAACGGCGCTGCAGCCCATTATGGCGAATCACTGTTCTGCACTTCCGGCAGCTTTCACATTGGGTGGAACGGCTGGAATTTTTTCGAAGAGGATGATACTGTGAAGTCGGTCCCCAGTGAACCTATTGCTTGTTTGGATGATTTTATGTGCGGTCAAGTGTTGAGGCCGAGCGGTAGAAAGGGAGATGGGTTGTAGCAGCCGCAAGTAACTTCACTCTCCAGGCTGCGCACTACGCCGTTGCGCGGGTTGCCGCAGCGCCCAGACATCTAGTATAGCCCGCTGCGAAATCGCTTGTTGCGAAGGAGGTCCCTGCAGATAAGCTTTATAAGGGAGTGAATGAAGCCTTTGTACGACGTTATGCTTGGTGCCTACAACTTCCAATGCTTCGGCACCTAGTGACCCCAGATACCAACCATGAGGGAGTGGTCATTAGAAGAATAAGAATGGGGTGGAGTGCATTCGGTAGGCATTCTCAGATAATGAATGGCAGCCTATCATTCTCCCTGTAGAAGAAAGTGTATGACAGCTGCATCTTACCGGTACTCACCTGCGGAACAGAAACTTGGAGGCTCACTAAGAGGGTTCAACTTAGATTGAGGACGACTCAGCGAGCTTTGGAACAGGAGATGATAGGTGTAACCTTAAAGGGGCCACGCAGACAAAACACAAGTTGGGTTCATTCAAAATATAGCCGCGTTAGAATCCTACTGACCCTACTTTTAACGTAAACTTCGCTCAAATAAGCTGCTTAATTAGAGAAAAAGGGAATGGCCATGCGAACCACTAGCTCATTTCCCGAAGCAGAACCTATCATGTCATACGTTCTACCTCTGCGATTGACAGATGTCAGTAAAAATTTCCCCGCATTTCCCCGAGGGGAAGAATGTGAAAGTGCGAATGCAGGAGTTGAATTTGCGCGGTTCGGTAATGTTCGCGAAAGAGAGATCACACACACACACAACTACAAAGAAAGAAAGATGCATTTATTCACAGACACCTATTTGTGTTGTCGTTGTACTTGATTGCTAGAGCGGATCTCAGCTTTGAAATTTCGTGTCAGTACTCCTTTAAGCGGGTGCATTAGCCCTTCTCACGCCCGATTCCTGGCCAATCCCCCACGCGGGTATGTGCCATGCACAGACACCTATTTGTGTTGTCGTTGTACTTGATTGCTAGAGCGGATCTCAGCTTTGAAATTTCGTGTCAGTACTCCTTTAAGCGGGTGCATTAGCCCTTCTCACGCCCGATTCCTGGCCAATCCCCCACGTGGGTATGTGCCATGTCAGCGGCCAGGCAGCGCGCGCCCATCTCCCCCCCCGTTGCCAAGGAAGACGAGGAGCGCGCGCACCCGCAGCTGTTGCTATGTGGACGGACGGCGGTCAACGGAATTCAGGGTCGCTTATAAAGTGCATTCGCACTTAAAAGCAAACGCAATTAGCAAGGCTTATAAGCTTGCCGAACGAGCTATTTGCTCCTAAATTAAGGGCACATTCTTTTTTAGCAGTAGGAGAGGTGGGGTAAACAGTGGAAGTTACGAACTTGCACGTAAACATAGAAGTAGTGATGCATACTGCTGTTGGTACTGCGCGCACTATGTTGTTTTAGCTGCACAGCACTGCGGCGATTTGGGATTGTCTCAGACGACACTGGTCGATTGGCTTAAGCGACGGTGTCTTATGCGACCGTATTTGTAGAGCGAACACCATGTTTTACGAAACGATTACTTTCTACCTTAACGAAAACAAGCCAGGTACATCTACGGTCAAAAACAAAGGCATAAAATGGCCCGCCACAGTACAGTGGCTCCATCTAGATTGACTAACGGTAAACAGAGCTCCCCAGAACATATGATGTCATTAGAGACGTCACGAAAACACGTTTTGGCGGAAGGATAAAAATTTTAACTTAAATTGATTAATTTGTCAGTGAATAAAGCATCGTTTGCTTCGGGGAAAGCGCTGGTGGCACTACAAAACACGAATTTTTTCGAATACAGTCAAACTCCGCTACAACGAACTCCGCTACAACGAAATTCCCGCTTCAACGCAGGTTTTTCGATTCCCCGCCCGCATCCCATAGGCCCCAATGTATTAAAACTCGGATCCCTCCACAACGAACCACTTTTTTTATTGTTCTCCCGGTTCAACGAAATTTTCCCGGGACACAAGTCACTCGATCTGCAACGAACTGAACCACTCTAACTAATTTTGATAAGTTCTAACAATGTAAATTATTAGTAGCAACATTTTCTCCGAACATCCGGACATCGAGAAGCTGCCGCTTCTCGATGTCCGGATTACCGGCGCCGACGGCACTCAAAAGCGGCGGCGGCGGCGGAGAAGGAAACGGCCGAAGCATGGGCAGCTCTCGAGGAAGCCGGCATTGTTCCTGAGAACGTAGCATTGAGCGACTAGGTAAATGCCGACGCGGACGTGATCGTCTACGAGGAGCTGAGTGATGCCGAGATCCTCAAGAGTGCTCGCGCCGCCTCGGCCGCCGCCGCCACCGATTCATCCGACGACGAAGAAGTCGGGCATGGTGTTCCGACGGTCCCGACGTCAGTGACCGCGTCGCAGGTCATGGACTCCTTGGACGTTTTACGTAGTTTCCTTGGCGGCCATGACGATGATGTCGCCATGCAGCTTCTCGCAGACTGTGAGCAGCGCATTCTCCCGTTGCTCGTGCGAAAGCGCAAACAGTCAAAAATCAGCGATTTTTTCAAGTTTTGGAAATAAAATGCTCCCAGAGTGTCGTGCATATCCTGTGCATATCCGTGACCGCAAATTAAAATATAAACTCCGCGCTGTTTTTCACGACGCCTGCTTTTGCGCGGATCTCCACGAGTACGACGCGCATATTACAACGCTGGTCTAAGCGCCGCGAGACGCGTTGTGACCGCAAATTACGATATAAACCCCGTGCTATAAAAAGGGTGCTATTTTTGGCGGAGCGAGCTCCAAGCAAGTTGGCAACATTGGGGCGAAAAGGTAGGTGGGAGATTTCACGACGCCAGTTAGACGCCTGCCCTGTTTTCTTTATTTACTGATTTTTCCGCGACAACGAAATTCTCGCTACAACGAACTTTTTCGCGATCCCCGTGAATTTCGTTGTAGCGGAGTTTGACTGTAAAACAATCTTGTATTTTGTCTGCATGGCCCCTTAAAGGGACAAGAAGAGGGCGGAGTGGGTCAGGGAATAAACGCGTGTTAAGGACGTATTATAGTAGACATTAAGAAGAAGAAGTGGGCGTGGGTAGGGCATGTAATGCGAAGGCAAGATAACCGTTGGTCATTAAGGGTAATAGAGTGGATCCCTAGAGAAGGTAAGCGTGGCAGGGGGGCGGCAGAAAGTTAGATGGACAGATGACATCAAGAAGTTTGCGGGGATAAATTGGTCGCAGTTAGCACAGGACCGGGAGAATTGGAGATCTATGGGAGAGGCTTTTGCCCTTCAGTAGGGGTAGATAGGATGATGATGATGATGATACTTGGTGCATGAAAAGCTTACTTCATAGCTGTTGGTATAGTTCTGGGTGTTGCAGGAAGATCGGACGGGTTGTTAGATTCGCGGAGCAGCGAGTAATAAGAGAGAGAGAGAGAGAGAGAGAGAGAGAGAGAGAGAGATAGAGAGAGAGAGAGAGAGAGAGAGAGAGAGAGAGAGAGAGAGAGAGAGAGAGAGAGAGAGAGAGAGAGAGAGAGAGAGAGAGAGAGAGAGAGAGAGAGAGAGAGAGAGTACCTTCGGTAGTCAATGCCAGGTAGATGACCGGGCTGATGATGACGACACCGAGGATGACGATAGTGATGACTGTGATGCAGTGCGTGGCCTTCACCCTATAGCGGCGCGAGCGTCTGCGGGGAAAACCTCCGTGTGAACAACGTTTATGGAAGAAGAGTAGAATAGCTAGCTGATGATCCATCAATTCCTGCGCTTATCTTCAGGCGCACCACTAAACACTTCCGATTTCTTCGGAGCACCGAGGATGCTGCAGTGTGCAGACATTTAAGTTCACTATTCTGTCGAGAAATATTGTCCTGGCCAATCGTGAAAACCTTTATGACAGTGACTTACTTCGCTCATAAAGCTGAAGTTGTTGCTTATACTTGGGGCTTCGAGCTGGAGGTTAAAAAACAATCTAAATTTTTGCCAATAAATTTGCAAAAATTAAAGTTTAATAAAACAAGTTATGCATTTGATCCATATCAAGTGGATTAAACTCAGCTAATAAAACCCTTTTGCGTTGAAATATAAAACCCAAAAACAAACAACCCTAAGTATAACGTACTCTTTAGTACTAAAGGTTTCTTCCCCGCAAGAAGACCCTGTGTGCAACGGTGCACACATTTACAGGCCACTTGCTTCGTTGCACTGGCGTCACTTCCGTGACGGATATGACGTCACGGAAATCTTCGAGTATCCAGGAATAAAACATTTTCGTGTTAAAAAAGTAGTAATTGTGCTAGCATACTCCACATACTTACACGCCGAAGGACACATTTTTTCTGCTCGAGCTTGAAGTCAGAGTGCCCGGTGACGTACTCGAGCTGCGTCAAAAATAAGAGAATCAGTAATAAAAAAAGAGAAAGAGGAAGCAAGTCGAAGGACAAGTGTGAGAGGTTACATAGAGTCACGTTCACATGTGAAAATAGACGAAAGCCTACATTAAGACTGCTTAAGTTCGGGTTTGCGAAAGCAGAATATTGCATTTCAAGCGCAGCTGTTAAGATACAGCCTAAACGTAAGAATCCTATTCAAAAGATTATAGTTCATACCGCAAGCTGCATGCAGCACTGTGGAGGTTACATTGTGGTTAAGAGAGCGCCCACTTAGGGCGCCTAACTCACCGCGAAGGAAGGCGAGAATAGGCGCCGGTGCCTTGCGGTTCCACCTGACGAGAGGGGAGACTGAAAAGACTTTTCAAAACCCCCTTCACGGTAATTTAGGCGCTCTTAGTGGGCGCTCTCGTAACCACAATGTAACCTCCACAGTGCTGCATGCAGCTTGCGGTATGAACTATATTTTCTGTGGGAATACTTAACAAAACGGAATGAAGTAGTGGTCGGAGGGGCAAAAGTGCGTTGAAAACATTACACCACAAATCAGTCGCTAAACACCAACGATTTCCGAATTGCGTAACTTTAGAGCGAGGAAAATCTGTGTTACGGCACAAGTTCTATCGAAGCACGAACGTTTTCTCCTCTCAGGCAGAAGAAAGAGCAACACCAAATGCGAACGTCGACTACGCCTAATTAGGAAAAAAAAAATCACGCATCTCCACGAAGTGAATTATGACGAGTGGGCTAAGCACTGGGGGTCATTCTTACCGTACATCACCCGTGGCATAGCCCACTCGCGCATGTGAGTGAGTGACAACGCGTGTGTATAGTATATACAGTTCCAATCCAATCCAATCCAATACAATTTAATTTAATCCAATGCAATTCAATCCAATCCAATTCAATCCAATCCAATGCTCCTCGCGCATGCGCAACACTGTGTACATGGACGCCAAGCCCCGGACAAAGCGAGGACCTAAGGTGCTTCGCCCCTAAAAGTTAACAAAATGACGACGACAACAATAAGAGCGAACGCAGTACACAACCTTTCGGAGCCTGCGCGAAGACTGGACCTGCTGACCGGCGCGACTCCCTCAACGATGATGTGAGCCGGCATTATGTTCTCAGGAAGCGGGTCGCATATGATGCACCCTGCCTGAATGCTCTTGTTGGCCATCTTCAGTACCTTGACGCCTTTCGACCTGCGAGGAGCACCAATCGAAGATGGTAGCAAGTCAGGCACGTGACCACGACGTTTCAGCTATCCAGGCCTCCCAAGGTAACGAGGGCTGTTTACTACCTGCAGGAATAGGTTGCACGCACTCTTTAACGATAGAGAGGCCACGCAGTGTACAGTAACGCCGGCGGGCTTTGCTTCGCACACTGGAGTTGCTGCAATGCCGGAGCGTTACGTATATTGTAGAGTATAGAAGCTGCCGGCGGGCGCCGGACGCGAAAGTTATGATTGGCCGATGGGGTCATGACGATTGAGAGTCACGTGGGAGAGCGGAGTGTTTCCACCCTGGCCCACGGCCGATATGCGGGTAGGCCAGTGTTATCTGGTGTGAGATGAAGCGCAGCGGCACGGCCTGCCAGAAAGCAGCAGCAGTAGCATCTTCCTGAAAACCGCCAGAAGAGCCACAGAGAGCTTCGCTTGAAAAAAATATAGAAAAGAGCAGCCGCTCGCTGTCGTCATGCAAGTCAGTAAAGTCTGCGAGCGTCGTGAAACAGGCGAATTGCGTTTACTATTTCCACGAAATTTTGAGTTTTTTTTGCGCGTCTAAAAGGGGCAGCATTGACAAAAGCAAAACATTCGTCCACTCAAGCTTAACAAAAAAGAACATTGCAACAGCTGGTTCAGGACACCAGGCTGGAGGATCATAAAACTAACAGACCCAATAGGACATCTCAGAAAGGAACAAACAAAAAGAATACACAGGCATAAAGCAGCAACTTCATATGCATAGTATGTGTAAAGAGCACGTACTCAATGCGTATCATGTTAAGATTTTTCCACTTATGTCGACGCGCACGTGAAAGAAAGCGCGTTTGAGCCAGCCGCCATTCGGGATTGCGAGTGATGAAGAAAAAAAAAAAAAAGCACAGGAACGCAAAACACCCTAATCAAAATAAAACAAGTTTTGTGAAGGGAAACAAAAGTTGTCTGTTCCCTCCCGAACAAAGACAAGCAGATGCGCCCCCTGAAATGACCTGGTGCACTGTTCCAAGCGTTTTGGAACACCGGGTGGCATCGTTCGAGCATCGGCGAGGCTCGAGGAAAATCGGGCGGAACGCAAGGGCAGCTCTGGTCGAGTGCTTCCATAAGGACATTTGTCTTCCTTCGGGCGTTTTGAGATAGCGCGAGCAGAAGAGTTTGCCGAGCATGGCTGACGGAGAGAGAGAGACCCAGGGTGTGTTTTTCCTCCCGGGTGCCATTGAATTTCGCCGTGTTTGGGAAGGCGTGTAACTCCGCTTTCCGGGCGCTTCGCACTAACAAACGCACGAGTGCTCGTACACACACACAGGAAGAAGGAGAGAACGTCGCAAGTGGCAGGAAATTGGGAAGCGAAACCAGGATAACGGGTTTGAGAAAGTTTGTTCAAGATATCAGCGCCCTCGGTCTTGAAAAGCTGCGTGCTGCGAGCCCGCGTTTGCCGGGGAGAATCAAGGGGCGCTGTGTCTTCTCCGGCGTGTGAATCGCTCGCATTGACTTTTTTACGGACAAGCCTCTTCGGATGGCGGCAATACGCGAATGGTGGCAGCCGCGCGGGGTTTATTTGATACGCGCGAGATTTGTTCAATTATGGTGTTTTTGAGAGGATAAAGGAATTGCCAGTTGATGTCCGATTTTGGGAATTTCATGATTTGACAAACCTAAAAGGCAAGGCAGACATTTATTAAGTAATGTGTGTCTCAAATTTAACTAAATAAGAAATTCTTATCGTGCGTTTTGGAAAGTTCGGCTCCAGGGCTATTCTATAACAGGGGAATTTGAAGCTAAGCTAGACACTAAGCCCACTCCTTGCAAAAAAAAAAAAAAAAGAAGGCTGTCCGGAATTCGCATAACATTTATTCAAGCATTACCAGTGAACTTCTTTGTCACTTCGAACCCGGAAAAAGTTGCGGTAAACTTCTTGTAGCGGAATTTTCTAACAAAACAATAGACTCCTCGCGGAGGACCTCGAGGAGGCGACGTTCTGGCAGGGTGCAGCGAGAGAAAATTCGTCATCAGTTTTGCCTCCGCTTTGTCTAACGAGCCACTTCGAAAATTTTAATATTGTGATAACGTGATCAGCACGTATACCTCTACAATCGACATATCTGCATTGTTGGCATGTTCCCACACATTTGTCGTGTTGGAACCGAAGGAAGACGAGCATGAAAAGAGGGCGCTTTACTTACGACCCCGAGGGGGCTCCTTCTACGGCAATTTCTTCTGAGTACCTAATGCCGAAGAAAAGTAGAAAAGATAAGCTCGAACAATAAATGCCTTCAGCAACAGAATGCTATCCGGAAACAAGGTAATCAGGTAAAACGTTTTAATGGCTATAAACAAAAAATGCTAACTCCGCTACCTTAAAGGGACTCTGCAACATTTCCGATAAGTGCTTTAACATTTTCCTTCGCGTCTGGAAGCACTGAGAAAGCTACAGTTATCACCAGCATGCAGAGGCACTGCGTGATTTGCTCGCCCCAGCAGATACGCCTTCCGTTTCTGCTTTGCTTTTGTGGCTCTCTTTTTAAAGTTGCTATCGAAAAGCGTTCATTGTTGCAACTGAAGGAAAACCGGCCAACAGCCGCTACATGGCCTTAGCGACGTAATTCGAGCCGTCGAAGAACGTCAAGACCGGGAAAAAAAAATTAAAACCTTTCGAGCGAGTTTCCAAGTTATCTGATGAGCATAGAGCCGTAATTTTTGGCTGAGGTACTTTGCGACCCCCTAATCTAAGTACTGGGTGTGCCGGGTTACTACGTTCTGCAAGCATTTAAGATTTCAAACAAAGTTGAAAAAAGTGTTGCAGGGTCCATTTAAGATCACCGTGACAATGTGGGGAGTGCGTGTAAGCCTAACCTCAAAAAAATATTACGCCTAACCCAAGGTGTAAACAACAAGAGAGCAACATGTAATGCCCCAAAAGGGCCTTTGAGGTACCAATAAATAAAAAAAAAACATATACCGTACAACCTGAGTAGGTAGCCTATGCCCATATGTATGTAAGGTTTACGCAAGAGAATTCCGAAGTGTAACAATAAACGCCAGTCTGCAAGGCAAGCGAAACTGTTGATTACCCGTTTACGTTTATGCACAGGAGGGAAAATTAAAGTGACATTAAATCAGTAAATTGAAGTTTAGTTCTGTTTGCACCGGCAGACAAACTTATTCTCCGTGCGGCAACTTGTGTTGCACGGTTATTTTAGTTATTATATAACACGAGTTAGCCGGCACAAAAATACCTGCTATAACCCGTATTATAAAAGAATAAAAGGTTGCCGTTCTTTCCTGGCAATGGCGAGGCAGATTTAAACACGTGCAAGAAGCGGGGCAGTACAGCTGTGGAAGGGCAACGCACGCTATGCGCTTTCGCGTTACGCAAGTACTGCGGTTGAAAATAACGGACGTCATTCCCCTATACGAGGTTGTTTTCATGTCACATAACGGTTTCATGCAGTCGAACCTCGTTATAACTAAGTAGTACAGGGACAGCAAGTTAGTTCGTTATACCAGATATTCGTTGTAACGGGTAGAGGTAAAAGATCGGCTCTAACAAATCGAAAATCTGGCTCGCGCAAAAATACTTTGTACAAAATTAACAGATGTATAGCGCAAAAAAGACGAAGGACAAAGAATTCACGAGGACTAAGCGCTTAGGCCTCGTGAATTCTTTGTCCTTCGTCCTTTTTGCGCTATACATCTGTTAATAATGATCGACCAACTAGCCCAACAACGTACTTTACTAGATTTTGTACAAAAATTAATTTTTTAGACTTAGAATCTACTATAAACAAGGTAAGCTTCACTTTTCTCCTTGTTGCATTTCAACCTCAATGAACCGGAACGTGAGTACGTGAAATTACAACAGAACGGAGTTCCATGACAATACAGGCCTGAATCCTTATTTATTTTATTCAGGATGTCATCTTCCCCTGGTGGCTACTCACAGCACTGAACAGGATGGAGTTTTCCATTCCACAGTGTTCATGAACAAAACGGCCTTTATACTTCTGCAGTTTCGGACGACGGGTCTTTTTTTTTGTTTCAAGTAGCTTCTCAGACTCATGGTGAAATATTTCTTCGGTATATCCGATGTCGCGGGCGGCCCTCACGGCTTCAGTTTCGTTATAAAAGAATAAGCGTCATTGAAATAAAGCTTGACTGACCAAAGTTTGTATTTTGTTCGCCAGAGCTGATAATTCACTATATCAGTGTTCGTTATGATGAGGTTCAACTGTATGTAGTTTTAATCCGTCCCTGAATTTTAGTTCAAATTTCGGGTGTTTTACGTGCCGCAGCTACACCTGGGATACGAGGCGCGACGTAGTGGACGGCTACGGACTGATTTTGACCGCCTGGGGATCTTTACGTGCGCTGAAATTTCTTATATTTGGTTTTTGGTAGACAGTTGAAGAAAAGATACACGGCAGTACTTCGCCCATTTGGGCTGAACAATTTTGGAAGAATATTTTTTCTTGCATGAATAAATGATTTTCTTGCAATTTTCAGGGAATCTACAAGTTAAGTACATATAGTTAACTTATTTTGATAATTAAGTAGCTTTGCAATTACGAGAGAGGGGCTTAGGTGCCCCCACTTGATTTTGTACAATGAAATATACTCAAGTATTATACCCCCCCCCCCCCCCTCTCTTCCTCTATCCATAAAACTGTGCTTTTAGCCACAAGTATGGAATTTCAGAACCTAGGGGAATCAATATTCGCAGGAGATAATTGAAGATGACAACTTTGTTTTGTCGTAAACTTACTCGTGCGGGTCCCGTTCATGGATGGCCTCACCATGGGATTTCGGTCCGCTGCGCCATCGCCACACAAAACATGGTCATTGAGCACAAGCATAGACTAAGCTTTAAAGATAGTAGAAATGCAAAATAGGGGCAGTGTTAATTTATCAGGCGCGCGCTTCCCCATTGTGTTCTCTATCTTTTGTTGAGTTGGTAATGAAAATAAAATCTTGCTGTATGAAAGAAAATCGCGTGTGAGAAAAAAAACCCTTCTCATACATAGTCTTTTGAGCACTGGACGAGCGTTTATTTCTAAAATTTCTGCTATACAAAAAAAAAAAAAAAATACGGGCCATCTCCACTAACGTGAAACCTGGGCACGGGCGAAGCATGCAGTGTAAAGTGTGTTCAAAGATTGTAACTTTCTCTTTTGCCACACGGCGCGCGCTGATTGGGTGCCGGAGAAGCGCCGGTGGGCGGAGCAGTTGCGCGCTTACTGAGGCGGTGGCGTCTTCTCTTGCGCTGAAGTGGATTTAAGCAATTGAATGAGAGACAAACTGGGATTAAATTGTCTTCTTGTCACGCACCGCAGCAAGATAAGAAGTATGCTAAGGAGTAGCGCGAGCCATTGGGAAACGAGTGTCCCAGTGTGTTCTTTTAGTACTCGCTTTTGCCCATGGA
Source organism: Haemaphysalis longicornis (assembly GCF_048455015.1). Taxonomy (NCBI): domain Eukaryota; kingdom Metazoa; phylum Arthropoda; class Arachnida; order Ixodida; family Ixodidae; genus Haemaphysalis; species Haemaphysalis longicornis. Next base: position 56,026,287 of record NW_027526335.1, read on the forward strand.
GATGAAACGTCGTAGCGCGAGGCGTCGGAAAATGAGTGTCCCAGTGTGTTCTTTTAGTACGCGTTACGCTGTAGAGCGGGGCGTCGGAAAACAGGTGTCCAGTGTTTTAGTACCGTGACTACATGAGAATACGACGACAGGAGATGACGACGACATGAGACGCTGACAGCACGAACCCCTAAGGTGCTTCGCCCCTAGCACAGGGAATAAATGGCCAACGTTCACAAAGCCCATACGGCGACATGATCATACTAAACAACCCAAGGTCAAATCAAACTGCGCTCAGTTCATCTGAAGAGCAAGAAGGGTACACGGGGGTAGATTGAAGTGAAGGACGGTATTAATGAAGGAACCTGTAGTTTTGGAAATTAATACTAAAAAACGACAACACATGCACCCCATATTGCAGTTCCGCAAACATTGATAGGCTTGTGCTATTTAGAGACCCGCTTCACGTTGAGAAAGGTGACCAACTCCCCGAAAGCACAAACTATCCCAATGTTTTCTGTGCTTAAATACGGATCTCTTCGGATGTAATCAGGTTTTCAAGAACGACATTGGCCCACCCTTATCGCCTCCGTTTTCACTTTCAACCAAAGCGCTTTAACCTTATGCATTCTAACCAATTACCAAGCAACTGATTATCGACAAAATTGTCGACTGATAATGGAAAGTAGTTATACGATGGTCGCTATAGGTACATTCTCAAGAAAAACTTCTGAGGTATCATTCTGTTAAATTGCCCTGCAGACAGCACAGAGATGCAATGCCAGGAGCAAGAAGCATTAAATTGATATCTCAGTAAAAAAGGAAGAGAAAGCCGTGGGGAAACTTACGGATGGGTTTCGTATTCCGTTCTTTTGTGGGCGACTTTGATGGGTGTAGTGTGATGCGGGCGCTCATGAACGAAGCTTTTTTCACTGCAGTTTGGAGGAAATACATAAATATTGCACACTCAATTACAATGGAAGCTAAAGAAGAACGTTACATAGCGAAATAGGGCTCCTGCGCTGGCCAGGCGGAGTTACACGGCAGGAAACCAAACCGACTTCCGGGTTATATTTCCGGGTACTAGTACAAAGCTGCGGGCGTCCCATAGGATCCCGCGTTTACCACAAGCAAAATGAGCTCGGTACTTTTGATTGTTTTGCGACATGGTCTCCAGCCCATCTCCGGCGCGTCCGATCTCTTCCGGCGATCAACCTTGCACAAGAGAAAAAAGGTTTGTAGCGCTAAATACGTTTACGGCATCAAGGAAGCTGCTGGGACGGTGACAGCGCTCTGCCAATTGGAGGTTTACCGATGGTCGTATGAAGAGAATTTCAAGTGATAGCTTCTTGTTTAAACTAATACACTTGGTGAAAAGGACTTTTCAACAACCGGCAATCAAAAAAAAAAAAAAAGTGGTTGATCCCTCTTTCATAGGAATCGGTAAAACACGAAAGTGAGATGTGCCTCCAGAGGATCAGTTAAATATTTATTCGGCATCGATATCAACTTGCACATCGCTATTTATATTTCGTCGGAATAGCATCGTCAGACTTATCAACATTAGACACTGGATTGCACGCGCCGGAGCACTGCGTAAACCCGAATGAAACCACACGCGCTCGCAAACCATGCGAACGAAACCAAACGGGTTGCCAGCGAATTGTTTAGTGAACTCATGGTCCGCTGCAGCGAAAGAGCATGCTTTGCGGGGCTGCCTTGTGGGGGTGCTTGGGGAGCGATAACCTGCGGCGCGTCGCTATCGCGAATGTGCGACCACTGCGTCCCCGCTCCGTGGAGTGTACGGCAGACGGTTGCGTTGCGACGAGCTTAGCTTGCGTCAACTGTAGACGCTCATTAGCATCGCAATGCACTATTTCGCTTCACCTCTCTTAGACGGCAGCACCTTCGAAATAGAGAAGGGCGCGTTCATACGGCCGTCGGCGCTTCAGCTCGTAAGGGAACCAGTAAAGCGCCTGGCACCTCCCGTTGCGGCGACAGAGGACCCGGCTCGAATCCTGGCGCAGCCGCGTTTTTCTGGCGATGTCATTTCCGTGTCGGATATTTTTCTGTCGAGGTGCTTATAGAGACTTCAAATTTCTTTCTCATAAGTTTCAGCGAAGTTGCACAGCTTACACGTTTGTTTAAGCACAAAAAAAAAAAAGAAATCACCGGACACGCTTAACTTTATATTTACAGCTTTCTTTGCTGGTAACGGGAATGAAGGTAGTGGCGGCGAGGAGTAGCAGCAACCATTTCCTTTACATAGCTTTTTCGTAGCCTTATTACCGCTTTTTCTGTTCTTTATATTATTTTTTCTGCTACTGCATGTCATATTAATTTGTGTTTAGATTGGTGAACACCACTTAGATGGGCAGCTCTTTTCGTTCACCTCCCCCCTCCGTCGTGACGACACCGCGCTTTCCGGAGTTTCTCCGGCTTCTCGTGAACAGTGGCTGATAACACGTTATTCTACTTAAAAGCAACCTAGGTTTGGCGTGCTTGTGACAGTGTGTTGACCCCGCGAACATTCTCGTCTATTTACCTGACAAGATTAATTCCGAGTATTTATTTGCCCGCGCAGGTTGTTTTTCCTTCTACGATCCACTGTAGATGAACTGAGCTCTAGATTTGCACGACAAATTACTAGGGGTGGGGTGCGCGAATATTCGAAAATGTGGATTATAACTCGAATATTACACATGTTATATTCGTATTCGCTTCGAAAACTATGTTTTCGAAACATTTCGAATATTCTAAACGTTCCGAATAATCGGCTATTATCTAATATTTGGATTGATTAGTTTAATTATTCGATATTCCATTCGATATTCGAAGCTTGATATTCGCATTCCATTCGTATTCGAAAAATGTGATATTCGCACACCCCTACAAATTACAGGCTACGCGGATCAAGTGCTCCATTCATCTACGAAAGAGGATTTCCCAAATTCCCTTTAGTGCGCATTTGAAGAACCTACTGTGCTCAAGATGACCAGATTTATACTCCTGCGCGCAACAAGATTTATACTTTCCGAGTACTCCCGTGGTTCAAGTATCTCCGCCCTGAAATCCCAACTTAATCTTTCCACACTTGTATCCCGCCGCAAAATTGCACGACTTTGTGTTTATCACAAATTTTTCCATTCTTTGCCCATCGATGATCAGCACATCAGAAGAGCGCACCGCATTTCACGCACCACCCATCCTAACGCAGTGTATCCCGAGTATGCCCGCACCACTACTTTTCAGCAATCTTTTTTTCTGCGCACTGCGCGAGACTGGAATGACCTGCCTGCCGAAACCGCCCTTATCATCGATTACCAGTGTTTTAGGCGAACAATTGAAACACGCCCATGATGTTTTGTGATGTCACCCTATGCCGTGTGTACGCCCACCCCTCATGTAATGCCCGAAGCCGGGGCCCTTGAGGAACCAATAAAGAAATAAATAAATTATGTTATCATGGCCCAATGCACGTTAATAAATCGAAGCCTTCCGTGTCTCACTAGTGGCGTGCGTGAGCACCACAAGACGCACTGCAGCAACACAGCTTTACGCAATGGGCGGGACTGACTGACTTTGGACTGACTTTCCACCTTCTGCTCGACCTTCTGAATAAACCGAACTCAAATAAATGAATCGCAAACGCCCACTAAGTTTATTTCGCGCGGAGGGAGCTTCGCGTTTCATCCATATTGCTGGTTAGATGAAAGGGGCTTTGATTTTTCCGACTTCACGACAAAAAAAAAATTATCTCTGCTAGAAAAGTCCATGCCCTACTACGCGTTTGTGTAAAGGCAGAAAAAGCTTATTGCGACGTATTCTATATGGAATAATATAACGGACCATACGCTGTGAAAGGCAGCTCACAAACCCCAACGGTGGCAATTCTAGCAGGAGTGCACGTCGAGCCCAGCTGACCAAGAGGCTACCTGTGCTTGAATAATGGCAAGTTGGTGCTGACGCAGCTTCCTACGCGGCAGCACAACGCGTTTCCGCTTCGCCACCACGAAGTTATACCTCGCGTAGTTGCAAATGCGCTGCGGCTGGTGCGGTTGGCAGTTATTTGCGGACGTACGAAGCTTCCGGCCGTTGCATGCCGGGTATTACGGAGTAGGCCTTAAAATGAGCCCTTCTGTCTATTGGTCTTCTGGAGATAGGCCCGCAAAGAGAAAAACAGCCAACCAGGGAAGAGCATCTCTGGCACGCTCGTGAACGGTGCAGAGAGAACGCTACGTGCAGGGTAGACGCCACTGGCCGCTCTATAGCGAGCGGTCAGCGTTTCCGACGCCCTCGTCTTTGACGGTCGACTGCGCGCCTCGAAGTTTTGGCGGCGCCCATTACTCACACGGACTGCTGCAGATCGAGAATCTCGGAACCCGAGCAACTCGATCGGCTGCCCCCCTTCGAGCGGCTCCTCCCGGCTCGACGGCGGGTTTCCCGGCGATCACGCGACGTTCTCGCTTTTTCCGGGGACTTTTGCGAGGGCTTCGGGGAAGACTCCATGGCGGCTGGCTCCTGCTTCTTGTTCCACTTCTTCTTCCTTCTCGTTCACCACAAACTGGCATAGCTTGTACAAGCCCGGTGCTTCCGGTGTGATGCAGAACGTTATTAAACGTGGTCACATGCTGCGCCTCCCTTTCAAATCGACCAAAAATACCAAACCACCGGTATTTACGAAACGAATGCTTAGAATTGATCTAAGACAACGTTTGACAGTGAAAAGAAATTCACGAGTCTCAAGGAACAAAAAAACATATACCATTTCTGGGTTTAGAACCCATGCCGGTGGATCTGAAACTCGCGGATTTACCACGGGTAAAACCCCTACGCTACCGAGGCCAAAGGGCGGGGTTATTTTATCACTTTCCCGAAAGAATAGTATAAGTGGACAAGCGGATGGCGCTGTGTGCGTGCAGGAAATGGCTGGCCTCTGCCTATTTGAGAACGGAATTTCGCTAGGTTGGCAGTAAGCTGTGCTGGCGACAAAAAGACGAGGTGGCAACGATGTGCAGCTGAACTACGTATCCACGGCGTAGGGTTGTTAACCGCCTTTCGAAACCGTAACTCCAGCTGCATTTCCGACGAACTTCACAAGTGCCAAATCACTCCTTGTTGAGATATCGTCGTGACGACCAGTAGAGAGAGAGAGAGAGAGAGAGAGAGAGAGAGAGAGAGAGAGAGAGAGAGAGAGAGAGAGAGAGAGAGAGAGAGAGAGAGAGAGAGAATGAATATTTATAGAACAAAGGCTGATGTTGTGGGCTTCGCCACGGGAAAGTCATCCCTAGGCCGAAGTTCCTTGGTTCTAGCTGAGACGGTGTTAAGTTCGGGCTCCGCATGTAATTAATGAAGGCCGCCGGTGGCTCATGTATTGGCGTCGCCTCCGCTGGTAGCTACGATCCTGTGTCCCTTTCATGTAGCCGCACGGACGCCAAGTTCGGAGCCGAGGAGAGCGTGTGTTGTGCCCGTCCTTTTTTGAGAATTTGTGAATCCGGCGCCGCGCGCTCTTCGTCGACGGGTCGTTCGCCTCGACGATGGTCGCCTGAGCTGGCAGCGTCTCTTCCCGTGGGCTGTTCAGGTGGGCGGCGGCGCCCCTTTAGTCTGAGAGGGGATTAGCGGCGACTCCCGCATTGTCCCGACGCGCGCGCAGACGAGGGGGCAAGGCAGACGCGGGGGGATGGTAGCCTCGCGAGGAGCGCTGTAAGCCCTCGGCTTGGCTTTTGTGCAGATGCCACCCGCTGAACGTAATGGTGCGTCCACTTTAGGACGCAGACGTCCTGCATTTGCTCGTCAGGTGTAATAGCGTGCGTGGGAAACGCACTATGAGTGTATAAGAGAGAGTGTTGGGTCACGTGACCGCAGGTGGGGACATGTGTGTGATTGGCTGGTTCCTTTGGCCAATCAATGATTTGTATTAATTGTTTTGAAAGGTTTTTCTCTCTTTCTCGTACGCCCCCTTCTTGGAGGCGGGGTTTTTGGTATCAAAACTGGAGTGTTGGGTTTTGTCGAGAGTCGGTCGAGAGGGGATCTAGTTCAGTATAGATCTCGGCCGAACAGGCTGCTGCTGTCAGAGTGTCAATGGAACCGCCACTCTGACCTGATGTAAACTCGGAGTAATGTAAATAGTGTAAATAAACCTAATATCCAGCAAGGAAGGCAGTCCTCATCCCTCACCCGCTCCAAGCATCGGTCGTCGGTCATCGGAGCGAGTCGAGATTGTTCTCTCGGCTCGCGCATCAAAAGAACATCACTATTTCGTCTCCATCAGTTCGCCAAGAAGATGGAGAGGCGAAATTTAACTAATGGGTATCCGGGCCGAACGTTTACAAAAGCTTCGCTGCACAGAGCACCCACGTGACATGTGTGATGTCACTGCGCGCGCTATTCTTTTCAGCGCCTGCTAAAAGTTAGGGGCCAAACACCTTAAGGCCGAGGCTTGCCCCGCGTACGGCGTCCGTGCTCATGCCACATCACCGTGTAAATCTAAACATATGGGAACAAAAGGCTCATTACAGGTTAACAAGAACAAAATAAAAGGTTCACCGAAGTTAGAGAGAGAGAGAGAGACGCACAGCATGGTGTAACTCGAAACATCTAGGAACAAAAGGTTCACAAACAGTTGACAAGAACAAGATGAAAGGTTCACAAACGGTTAGAGAGAGAGAGAGGGGGGGTGAGAGAGATAGATAGAGAGAGACAGAGGGGGAGAGATAGATAAAGAGAGGGAGATGGAGAGGAAGAGAGAGAGATAAAGAGAGCGAGAGGGAAAGGGAGAGAGAAAGAGAGAGTGCTGCGCATGCGCAAGGAGCGTTGGATTGAATTGGATTGGATTGGATTGAAATGGATTGGATTGGAATGGATTGGAAGTCATTTTAGCAGCAGTAAGCACTCTCACGGGTGATTTACGGTAAGAACGATCCCCAGCGCTTCACCCATTCGTCATGATCCACTTCATGCAGATGCGTGATTTTTTTTTTATTGCTTAACTCTTCTCTAATTTCTATTCTTTTCTAAACTGAAACCTGCGTGTGGTTTTTGTTAATAATAGTGGTTTGATATGCGTTAGGTCGCTTTAGGTTCGGAGGGCAGCCAATGGCGACGTTTAATTCGCTGCGGCCCAAACCTAAAGCGACCCACACCCATACCTCGGCAAAGTTGGCGCGGCTCACTCAAACTCACTCACAATTTTTTTTTTCGAATCACCACTCACTCAAACTCAGACTCAATGCTGAGCAGCACATCTGCGCTCATTCAAACTCAAACTCACATTGAGCGCAAAACTCAGAACTCACTCGGACACAAAACTCAAAATTACTCAGAACTCAAAATGTACTCAAACTCAAAATGTACTCAAAACTCAAAATGTACTCAAACTCAAAATTTACTCAAAACTCAAAATGTACTCAAACTAAAAATGTACTCAGAACTCAAAATCTACTCAAACTCAAAATGGACTCAAAACTCAAAATGGACCCAAAACTCAAAATGAACTCAGAACTCTTTAAAATGGGCTGAGAACTCAAAATGAATTCAGAACTCAAATGGCCTCCCTCGGGCTAGGAATTTACTCGGGCTCAGATGGACTCTGATTTCATTAGCATTCATTGTTTTCAAATGCACGCGTGGTAAAAATATTAGGCTTGCAAATTCGTGAGCTCAAACTCTTGCGTTCGGCACGACATGACACCGTAGCTGCTGCCCATGATGACTAGCGCTGGTTGCAAGCTATTGTAAGAATATACTGGATACCAAGCTCTTGATGTAGGCTCCGTGTTCGTGTTTATGACAGAGGTGGTCCAGACTCCATGGTGTGCTGGGTCCTTGGGTCGAAACAAGCAAGATTGGGCGAGGGGACGTGCGCTCACGGCTCCGTTCATTTACGTCGAAGCTGTTTAGGGTTACGGTTTCGTGCATTCTTGCTCTGCATCCTGAATAAACGCCTTGCGTCAAAGCGAACTGTCCCCGCGAATCTCTGAAGCGCGAGGCGTTCATGGATATGCCTTTGCTTTTTTAATGCGTAGCATTCTTCGCCGAGTACCCCCCCTCCTCCTACCCCCGCCAGGATCGTGTAACGCTCTGCATTTACACAAAAATGCAGATATCACGGAAGTTCAACCTGTCATCATTATAAAAGCGTAAATGTAGACAATTGATCAAACTAAATGCTAAAAAACTAAAAAAAAGAAATAATAAGAAAAAATATCGGAAATCGCGAACGGTGTAACACGGGAGTCATGGATAGACTCAGATTGGGTTAAAATTCAGAGAGTTGTGGCGCTAAAGAATGTGGGGTATCAAATTGAGGGTCTCGAGGAGGGAAATCACGTGGGACAAACAGAAAAGTGCCTCGTTGTTTTCTGAGGCACTTGTATTAGTTTTTATTGGCATTCGCTAGGTGGGATGAGCTCTCGTAGCTCGGAAAAGTACCGCGCTATCGTTGTAAGCAATTACCGCCACCGTACCCAGCTGTTAACTTCCAGCATGCACGCGTGTGCGTGTGCGAGTGCGAGTGCGTGTGCGTGTGCGCGTGCGTTTGTGTGTGTGTGTGCGTTTGTGTGTGCGTGCGTGCGTGCGTGCGCGTGCGCGTGTGTATGTGTGCGTGCGTGTGTGTGTGTGTGCGTGTGTGTGTGTGTGTGTGTGTGTGTGTGTTGCGTCAGTCATCTGTTCTTTCATTGTGTCTGACATGTAGTCGTTGGAGAAGTGCAAAGCCCGAGTTAATTCTTTTCCTTTACATTGTTATCAGGTGCTAGTTTTGATATCTTGCGCTGATTTCTTATTGTAATAAAATCATTTCGAGCGCACACACAAACTGCGCTTGCTTATTTTGCTGAAGTGTTTTCCTTCTGTCGCAACGTCTGTTTATGTCTTGGTGGCTCTGTTGCCTCTCTATCTCCTACACTCTAGCAAGGAGTTAATGTCTCACATGTAATCGGCCAATTCTGGATTCGAGTGCACGTTGGTACACTGTGGGAAGGAAATTACGGACACGAAACGTGGCCGCAAGGCTTCTTCATAAACAAATGGGAAATTCGCCTTTCTGATAAGCTCTGATGCCCCATGTTACCTATGGTCGTCCACAATTTCCACAACACCATATGTGTCGAAGGATTTGCTTGTTTGTTGGGACACGGGGAAATAAAGGAAGTAACGTTTGAATGGCAGTTATTAGCAGAGAGTTTTTGAGTCTGGTGATTTAAGTTCGAGAGCTTGGCATGGCTTTTGTTCTTACCCCATGCCATCCTGCCACGATGATTCAGTGATTAGACGCCAATATTTTTATTACTATATACCGCATTGATGGACATATCTGGACAAGCCTTCGCATGTATATAGCACAACTGCCTTACGGGTTGGCAAGGAATTTTGGTTAAACCCAACCCAGCAATTCAAGAAAGATACCTTTTGCTATATCCTCATAACTATAACCAGAAAACATTTTTATAATTGTCCCATGTGATCCCCCTCGACGAGACCTTTAATTTGATACCCCACACACCGTAGCAGGATCATATGGAATTCATACCTGTCAAACTAACCATGATTCTCATGACTAACCAGGACGCATTATTTAAATGTCCGACGTGATTCCCCTGACTAAAACCTTCAATTTGACACCCCACATGCTTTAGCGGCCTCACCTTGAATTTAACCCAATCTATGACTCATAACGACTATCTCATGATTAGAACCACGAAGCCTTTTTTTATTTGTACCCCGTGATTCCCCTCGTCAAGACCGTAAATTTGATACCCTACACGCCCTAGCGGGGTCACTTCGAATTCTAACCCAATATAAGACTCACCATGACTATCTCATGGTTAAAACCAGGAAGCATGTTTGTATTTCTCCCACGTGATTCCGCTCATCAAGACCTTTAATTTGATACCCATCATATCCTAGCGGAATCAATTTGAATGTTAAACCAATCAATGACTAACCATGACTATCTCATGATATAGCCATACCGCATTTTTGTCCCACGTGATTTTCTTCATCGGAATCTTCAATTTGATGCCCCGCACACCCAGTGGCGTCATTGTGAATTTTAACCTAATTTATGACCAACCTTGAGTATGCCATGATAATAATCAGGAAGCACGTGATTACCCTCATCGAGACCTTTAATCTGATACGCTACACGCCCCAGCGACATGAACTTCAATTTTAACCGAAACTTTGATTAACCATGACTACGTCATCATATAACCATAACTCATTTTTGTCCCGAACGATCCCCTCATCGAGACCTTGAATTTGAATCCCCACATGCCCTCGCAGGGTCATTTTGAATTTTAACCCAATCTATGACTCATTATGACTGCCTGATGACTACAATCGGGAAGCATTTTTTTATGTACCCCGCGTGATTCCGTTAATCGGGACCTTTCATTTGATACCTTACATGGCTTAGAGTCATCAGTTTGACTTTTCACCCAATCTAATGCGGTCATTATTCTGTCTAAAGGGGCGTTGCCCAGTCAATTAGGCTAATCCACTTGTGGAAAATAAACTGATTTGAATTGATTTGATTTGAAACAGCAGAAGGGACAACCCCCGGCCCTTTTTTCCCCCCGGCTCTCACCTCTTCCTTTGTGACCCCTAGTATATCAAGCCGTTAACAGTAGCAGGCGAACAACCAGCAAGCAAGCGCCGCAATGTGTTTTACCCCCACCCTTTCCCACCGTCTTAGTGGATCCATCAGGTGGAAAAGTTAAGACAACCCTTTTTTATGACCTCACCAGTCAATTATCACTCACGCGCCCAGCCGCGAAAACCTAATATTGTCACGAAGCCAAAGACGACGCAGTTGTCTTGAAGGAGAAACAAGTTTATTGGAGCGAACTTGTGCTCCCCTAACAACTCAAAAGAATACAGAGGCGGCGAAGCAGTGGTCAACAAAGTGACGTGCGTCGGCGAGCGTCGCAGAATCAAATGCCGAGGCGTCTGCTCTGCAGGCTTTTTATCTTTCGGCGCGAGTGTTTCTGGAACCGTCGATTCACATCCAGAACATTGTAGATCACAGAAGAATAGAGAGTTTTAGCTAACCGTTTTCGACGGTCCGCTCCGGTATCGGCGGCACGGTCAGCGCGACCGGAGCCAATGCCGTTCGCGGCCAAGCGCGTCACGCATGCGCAATGGCGCTCCCGCTTGCTATCGAAGCGGAGCGGACCGTGAAAAACGGTCAGCTAAAACTCGCTATTATCCTGGGCTAGTGACGTTAGTGCGAAACAGTTTGCTTATCTGAATGTGATAGCCCGTACGGCATAAAAATAAAGAATGGAAGACGCGCTTTGCTTGGAACGCAGATAACACAGCTGGGCGTGGCCCGGCAGTAAAAACAAACAATAAATAAGCAAGCCCTTAGATGGTTCGCGGCATTACCCCCCCCTCTAAGAGTGCATCGACCCGATGTTAAAATAAAAGACAGTCCGAACAAAGAAACAAAAAAAAAAAGTCCGTCATCTTGCATAGTAAGGTTTCAAGCGAACCACGTGGACGACTTCGGGCCGCGTGCGTCGTCGTGATGTTCCGGAATCACCATCGGGGATCACCTCGTAGGTAAGTTGGCCGACACGTCGTAGAATTTTGTAGGGTCCGAAATATCGTCGCAAAAGCTTCTCACTGAGTCCGCGTCGTCGGATGGGAGTCCAAATCCAAACACGGTCCCCTGGGTGGTACTCGGCGTCTCGGCGCCGGAGGTTGTAGCGCCCGGCATCCACGAGCTGCTGGCGCGTTGTACGAACTCGAGCCAGCTGGCGGGCCTCCTCCGCACGCTGAAGGTATCCTTGGACGTCGGTGTTGAGGTCGTCGTCTTCTACTTGAGGAAGCATGGCGTAGAGCATCGTAGTTGGCCGTCTTCCGTAGAAAAGCTCGAACGGCGTCAGCTGCGTCGTCTCTTGTATAGCCGTGTTGTACGCAAACGTGTCATACGGGAGCACTTCGTCCCAAGTCTTATGTTCAACATCAACGTACATTGACAGCATATCTGCGATTTTCTTGTTCAGACGTTCTGTTAGTCCGTTCGTTTGGGGGTGGTACGCCGTCGTTCTTCTGTGATCCGTGTTGCTGTAGCGTAATATTCCTTGCATCAGCTCCGCAGTAAAGGCCGTTCCGCGGTCCGTGATTAGGACTTCCGGGGCTCCATGTCGCAGCACAACTTGGCTTATGAAGAACTTTGCGACTTCCTGTGCAGTGCCCCTCGGAAGAGCGGCGGTCTCTGCGTAGCGCGTCATGTAGTCTGTCGCAACGACAATCCACTTGTTCTGTGATTGTGACGTAGGGAACGGGCCTAGAAGGTCCATTCCAATCTGTTGAAAGGGCCTCGACGGGACGGCGATCGGTTGCAGAAAGCCGGCGGGCCTTGTCGGCGGTGTTTTTCGTCGCTGGCAGTCACGGCAACTCCGAACGTAGTGGGTGACGTCGGGTGTAAGGCGGGGCCAGAAGTACTTCGCCTTGATTTTTGCAATAGTGCGAGCTGTGCCGAGATGCCCGGAGGACATGTCGTCGTGGCACGCTTCCAAACTTTCGTCACGGAGCTCTGCAGGGATGACAAGTAGGTAATGCGTTCTCGTTCCGGGGCTGAAATTCTTCTTCACGAGGACAGAGTTTTTGAGGCTGAATGCTGGCAAGTTCCGCTTGAACGCCCTAGGCACGGCGACATTTCGTCCTTCGAGGTAGTCGATCATGACGCGCAAGTCGGGGTCGGCACGCTGCTGGGAGGCTAGGTCGCTCTCCGTAACGACTCCGAAGAACGCGTTGTCTTCATCGCAGTCTAGTGGTGGTGGGTCGACGGGGGCGCGGGACAGGCAGTCGGCGTCGGAGTGCTTCTTGCCGGATTTGTAGACGATTGTAACGTCGAACTCTTGCAGGCGCAAGCTTTACCGCCCAAGACGGCCAGAGGGGTCCTTCAAATTGGCGAGCCAACACAGCGCATGGTGGTCTGTGACAACCTTGAATGGTCTACCATATACGTATGGGCGAAATTTTGAAATGGCCCATATAATTGCGAGGCACTCTTTTTCAGAGGCTGAGTAATTTTTCTCCTCCTTCGACAGACCACGGCTGGCAAAGGCGATTACTTTTTCGCTACTGCTTTGCTTTTGGACGAGAACGGCACCCAAGCCTATATCGCGGGCGTCGGTGTGCATTTCTGTTTCGGCGTTTTCGTCGAAATGAGCGAGCACGGGAGGGCTTTGCAGGCGTTTTTGCAGCTCGCAGAATGCCTTTTCTTGGTCGTTTTCCCAGCTAAAAGGTGTGCTATCTTTCGTCAACCGTGTGAGTGGCTCTGCAATGCGGGCGAAGTTTGCGACGAAGCGCCGGTAGTATGCGCACAGTCCGAGAAATCTTCGCACGCCCTTCTTGTCTTTCGGCCTTGGGAAGTTCGCAATAGCCGAAGTTTTTGCCGGGTCAGGTAGGACTCCCGCGGCGTTGACGACGTGGCCCAAGAACTTCAGCTCCTCATACGCGAATAGACACTTTTCAGGCTTCAGCGTTAACCCCGATGTACGAATGGCCTCGAGTACAGACTCCAACCTTGCAAGGTGTTCGTCGAAATTCCGGGCGAATAGCACAACGTCGTCGAGGTATACGAGGCAAGTCTGCCACTTCAGGCCAGCTAGCACAGTGTCCATGACTCTTTGAAACGTTGCTGGCGCCGTGCACAGTCCAAAAGGCATCACCTTGAACTCGTATAGGCCGTCCGGGGTTATAAACGCAGTGTCTCTCTCGTCCACTTCAATTTGCCAGTAACCGGTCTTCAAATCCATCGATGAGAAGTACTTGGCATGGCAGAGGTGGTCAAGGGCGTCGTCGATTCGTGGCAGGGGATACACGTCCTTTTTGATGATTTTGTTTAGTCGCCGGTAGTCAACGCAGAACCTTAATGTGCCGTCTTTTTTCTTTACGAGTACGACCGGCGCAGCCCAGGGGCTTTTCGATGGCTGTATAATGTCGTCGCTGAGCATGCCGTCGACTTGAGTCCGTATGGCTTCCCGTTAGTGGGAAGAGACGCGGTATGGTGACTGTCGGGTAGGTCGGGCTCCATCTTCAGTTATAATACGGTGCTTCGCTAGGGGTGTCTGGCGTAATTTTGAACTTGACGAAAAACACTCGCTGTAGCGACGCAGCAAAGCCAATAATTTGTTCCGTTGTACTTGCGGTAGCGCCGGATTAACGTCGAAGGGCTGCGGAAACTTGAAGTTGTCATCGGGTGTGTGTTCAAAGTCGGCGACCGCGATCACGTCACTTGCTTCTTGCGTTTCTTCGAGGAACGCAATTGCAGCTCCCTAGTTTAAATGCTGGTACTCCTCGGTGAAATTAGTGACCAAAACGTGAGATTGGCGTTGCCTAAAGTGCGCAATGCCTCTTGCGACGGAAACACCGCAGTCGAGAAGCAACCTTCGATCACTCTCTACGATAGCGTCAATGTCAGAAGCAGCATCCTCACAGTAGACGGCGATCATCAAGCTTGCGCGGGGTGGCAGGGTGATGTGATCGTCGGCGATCCTGACAGCAGCACGGTGATCGGGGTTCGGCTGCGGCGTCGTGGAGTGATCGGAGGAAAAAGTTATCGACTTGGTCGGCAGATCAATTATTGCGCCGTTGTCCGTCAAAAAGTCCATTCCGAGAATTACGTCGCGGGAGCAGTTAGGCAAAATAACGAACTCAGCAGGGTACGTGGTGCCGCCTATGGTGACGCGTGATGTGCACGTTCCACTTGGCGTTACGAGATGGCCTCCTGCTGTGCGTATATGCGGACCGTCCCATGTTGTCGTAACTTTCTTCAGCTTCGACGCGAATGAGCCGCTCATTACCGAGTAGTCGGCTCCCGTGTCGATGAGGGCGACTACGTCAAAGCCGTCGATGGACAACTGGACGTCGGACGCCGCTTTCCTCGAGTTTCTGGTGCGTCGGGGCGTTGTATCTCGGCTTATGCGTGTTGACGGTCGGTCACCATGCGTCGTCATTCTCGTCATCTTCTCAGCGGCAGGCTCTGTCGTTTCGGGTACGCGTCGCGTCGTGTCGTCGTCGGGTTCGGGAGTCACGTCCGGGTTAGATCGAGTCGTTGGGCTGCAGGTACGGTGTTCGGTGCGGCCATGCGTCGTTGGAGGGTTTTCGTTTTTTTTGCCGTTCTGCAACTTCACCTCCAGGAGTTGCTGCTTTTAGTTTCCCCCCCGTGGGCTGGGGGACCTTCCACGTGAGAAGTCAGCGGTGTTATGGCGGTTTGGCGACTGGTACCGGTATGGCTACGGCGAACGGTTGAAGCGGGCAGGTCCTCGGTTCGTGTTGGACAGGTATTCGTCGGTCTCAGTAGGGCGCTGGCCGGGTCGGGGGCGTGGTGCGTCGACGGAGAGTCCTCGCAGACCGAGCCTCTTGTAAGGGCAGCGACGGTAGATGTGGTCGGACTCTCCGCAGTGGTAGCACAGCGGGCGATTATCGGGCGTTCTCCACACGTCGGTCTTCCTTGGCGTCTGGTATTGGTATAAAGGGCGTCGGGCGGGCGGCATTGGACGGCGGTATGGCTGGGTCTCTTGACGACGGGTTGGAGGAGGGCGGGGTTGACGAAGAGCGGCGGAGTAGGTCATCGCTTGTGGCTGACGGGGTGCTTCTGAAGGCATAAAAGTTCCCAGCGCCTATTGAACCTCTTCTCGGATGACGTCAGTCAGAGAAGCCACTTGAGGTTGCGGTGTTGTTGGAAAAAAGCTTCTGAAGCTCCTCCTTGACCACTGCTCGAATGGTCTCACGCAATGTATCGGAGCTTCCAGTTGCGGCACCGATGGTCTCCGAGAACAGCGCGTTGACAGGGTGGTCGTACTGCCTCGTTCGAATTTCTAGCGTCTTCTCCATCGCGGCCGCCTCAGACGCGAATTCAGCCACCGTCTTTGGCGGGTTACGGACTAGACAAGCAAAAAGCTCTTGCTTCACTCCTCGCATTAGAAACCTGAGCTTCTTTTCTTCGGTCATTTGGGGTCCGCACGGCGAAAAAGTCGCTTCATCTCCTCAACGAAGATCACGACACCTTCGTTGGGGTGCTGTGTTCGAGTTTCAAGCAAAAGCGTAGCTCGCTCTTTTCTCACAACGGTAGTGAAGTTCTTAAGGAACTCCCTTTTGAATTGAGTCCAGTCGGTCAAAGAACTCTCATGGTTCTCAAACCAAGTTCGAGCAGCATCTTCTAAGTAAAAGAAGACACGCCGGAAAGTTTCTTCGTCGTCCCACCTGTTGAAGATGCGGACGCGCTCCAGCTTCTCCAACCATTCTTCGGGATCTTCAGTGGGGGCTCCCCGGAACGATGGCGGTTCCCGGGGCTGCTGCAGGACGATTGGCGACGTTGTTTCTTGCACCATGGTGTTGGTTGCAGCGTTCCTTCTCTTGGGCCCTTCTGGCATGAGACCGAACTCGGGTAGCAGTCCTTGCAGTCGGCGGCTTTCTCTGGTTGGGCTGGCTTGGCGGCTTCCAGATGTCGTAGAGAGCATAAGGGGTGAGTACCCCGCACCTCGACCAGATGTCACGAAGCCAAGGACGACGCAGTTGTCTTGAAGGAGAAACAAGTTTATTGGAGCGAACTTGTGCTCCCCTAACAACTCAAAAGAATACAGAGGCGGTGATGCAGCGGTCAACAAAGTGACTTGCGTCGGCGAGCGTCGCAGAATCGAATGCCGAGGCGTCTGCTCTGCAGGCTTTTTATCTTTCGGCGCGAGTGTTTCTGGAACCGTTGATTCACATCCAGAACATTGTAGATCACAGAAGATTATCCTGGGCTAGTGACGTTAGTGCGAAACAGTTTGCTTATCTGAATGTGATAGCCCGTACGGCATAAAAATAAAGAATGGAAGACGCGCTTTGCTTGGAACGCAGATAACACAGCTGGGCGTGGCCCGGCAGTAAAAACAAACAATAAATAAGCAAGCCCTTACATGGTTCGCGGCAATATACAGCAAGTGCTTATGGTCATGAAAATTGAACTAGAAACTAAAAAAAATCAGACACCCCCTCCCTCCCAACCGATCATGTGGATCGCGAATGGTGCCGTACCCGCAGGTAACCTGAATTCCGAGCCCACTCGACGCATGAAACTTAACAGCCAACCATAGCTGCCTGCTAGGCTACTCATATGTACCCAAACTCAAAATGGACTCAAAACTCATATGTACTCAGAACTGAAACTGTACTCAAAACTCAATATGTACTCAAACTCAAAATCTACTCTGAACTTAAAATGGACTCAAACTCAAAATGTACTCAGAACTCAAAATGGACTCAAACTCAAAATGGACTCAGAACTCAAAATGGACTCAAACTCAAAATGTACTCAGAACTCAAAATGGACTCAGAATTCACTAGGTCTTAGGCGCACTCAAACTCAATCAGACTCAAACTCAGTCGGGCTCACTTGGCTCAAACTCACTCAAGCTCAAACTCACCATGCCACACTACCCTCGCGCTCACTCAAACTCAAACTCACGCGTGACTTTGAGTCCAAATGAGTCTGAGTGAGTGGACTCATGGGTGAGTTCGCCGACCTCTGCCTAAACCATACCAAATCGCCATTATTAACAAGATAAACGCGGAAATTTGAGTTTAGAAAACATAAATTTAGAAAAAAAATAGGCAATGAAAAAAAAATTCAAGAGATACACCTGCTGGGGCTCAAACCCAAGGAGCCAACGCCAGTGCTCAGTACTGTACAGCAGGCGCTCAAAAGAATAGCGCACGAAGCGTTTGGCTAGAGCGAAGCGTTTGGGATCACGCGTCCGGGTGGGCCAGGGAAGCTCTCCACTGCTCGAAGGAGGGGTTGGAATGTAGGGGAAAATCTGGGGATCGTTGGCATGCCAGGTAGAAAGGACGGCTTGTCGGACATATTGGCGGCAGGCCGTCTGAGTAACTTCTGCGCGTGAAACGTTTCTTAAAAACCTTGACACATTTTAAATGCAGAGCATTTCAGTATCTCACGATGTCACCCGCGTTGATGTCCGTAGTCGCAGTCCGCACCCCTACCCCTACACTATATAAAAAAAAAAACTATCTGGCGCCTGGTTTCGATCCCTCGACCCTGCGGGCGGAACGCAATGTACATGGTGCTCTACCCACTGCGCCACAAAACCGACGCAGAATGGGAGGCTACGAACGCGCCTTATATCCTTGACTTATTCAAACTACGTCAAGAAGCTGCTGATACAACGCATTCACTACCACCAACTCCCCAAACACTAAACGTTAACGCAATACACACACCCCCTATGCGACGCATTTACTCGAGTCCCCCTCGCGGGGAGATGGGCCCAATTTTTTACGATGCTTTTTTGAACTCACGGGAGTGCGTGGTTGGAGAACACCTGTCCACCAACCGCTAACATGCAAGTAAACTAGGTACGTACACCCAAGAACAGAAGTTTACGGACCATGAAAGCAGCAATTTTGAGTTATTTCTCTGCAGCACAGCAGCCCTGAGTACTATGTGCCGAAGTTTTCATTAGTTCACTACTTATACGACATCTCTCATGCATTCGACAGTTTGTCGGGCTGCTATAGGAAGAGAAATAACCTAAAATTGCCATTTCCCTGGTCCCTAAACTTTTGATCGTGGCTGTACGTACACTCGCCACATCGCCCTACCACTGCACTGGCGAAAAAACAATGCGTGTCTACGCCAAAGGAACCTTGGACACAGTTAGCGCCAAACGTTAGAGCCTAATAGGGGGGATGAAGTTAACGGGAGCGTAGACATCTCAGCGTAGACATCTCACAGTGGCACACAAGGAAAGAAAACCTCCCAGTTAGGAAAACATGCGCATAAAAAGGCGCGCAACGCTCCAACTATTTTCAAGGCACGGTGGGCTAAGAGGGCAGCAAATGCCGGCTAAGGGAGGCGCTGTAATCGCAACGTCCGTCTAAAGAAAAAAGGGGCGATGGTGCGTATAGCTGCTCAACACAACTTTCGTCCTAATGCATATACTTTTAAGCACGCTGTATAATGGTCTGGGCCAGTCTCTTTTAGTGGGCATGCAACATCTCAATAAGCCTATTTTTTTGTGAGAGGTCGCTCTACAGCATGGGAGAAGGACGTCAAAGGTACATCATAGCGCACGTTCCACGCAGAATTGCGAGAAGAAACTAGTGCTGGTAGCCCCTGCCCCCCCATTTACTATGTGATGCTCTGCATGGGGGAGAAAAATTCCCATTTATAGGTTCATAGATTCAATATTTTTTAGCACTTTTCCCCGCAGGTTTCTCGAGAATTCTGCGCAATTTTTTTCAGCATTCTCTTTTTTGCAGCTGATAGATCTTTGCATAGATTCCTGTTCGGTTTCGGCCATTACCCAGCGCCATGTATGTCTATTTTGCGTAGCCTTCCGGACACAGCCGCCGTTCAGAGAATGTACCGCTGAGCGACATTTGACTCTGCAGTTCCCGTTTTATGCCAAACAGCATGTGCACTTTGCATGCTAAACGTCTAAGATAAAGGATCATAAAGAGCAAGGCATTGTTGGGTAATTAAGGTAATTTTAGCTCGTCGCCGGGACTGCTGGCGCCATCTCTCGTGTACAGCAAGCGGACTGAGGCGCACCTGAAATGCCTTTTTGTATATTGCGCAGGAATACATGCGAACAGGCTTCAGCACTTCAGCCGCCACCGCTTCACGATTTACTAGCTTTCTCATGGACTGTCCTTTCCTCTATGGTTCATTCATCTTTGTGAACTGGATTGGAAGCGGTTTTGGATGCTTGTGGCTTGGGGGAACACGACTGCGGATATTTGAACATAAATCCGACGAAGTGCTAGGGAACGTTTTAAGGGAGAACAAAGTAATAAATAGTGCGAGCTAGGTCCGGTTAACTGACATTATTGTTTTTGTTTTTTACTCCACGATTACTAAAATTCCATGCATCTATTAAATAATCCATTTTTTCCTTTTGGCCAGAATTACAGCGAAAAATTCCTCGAAAAAGGGAAAATTCTCCGCACGGAACATCAGTGAATGTTCTGGTGAAGTGTGTGTATGTGTGTGCATGCGCGCGGGTCAACGCTTCTCATCAGTACGACCTACTACGGGAAGTTTGCTATGTTTCACCAAATCCCAATTACCACTAGCACCACCCGACTTGCGCAATTTGGTGTTCTGCAGACGGTTTCTGATATAATTGATGCATCCATCGCAGCCACCAACGTCAACGCCTCTCCGAAACTGCCACAGGTCTTCATATCTTACGCACATTAGAATACCCGTCCCGTCCTCCCCGAACTCAAACAACGCCTCTAGACAGAAAAAACTGCAACATATTACCGTAGCACCTATTCCCCGCCACATGGACACAGAACGCAATCCCAAACGCCGTCTTATTCGTGCCGCATACTACGCCAAGAAAGTAAACCGTGATACCAACAGCTGCCACGTATTCACAGATGCGGCATTTGAAGATAACTTCGGTGCGGTCACTTTCATCACTTCAGGGGGTACTCACTACTCCATCACTCGACGCTGCACCTCCCCAGAAGAAGCCTAACTTCTCGCCATCGCTTTTGCCGCTGCTGACAGCACATCGCCTGTACGCACGACCAATATTTACACCGATTCCAAGTCAGCATGCTACCACCTGGATCAGGGTCTCGCCTTCCCCTCCTCACTGTCCCTCTTCAACAACGTTAAAGAGCCTTTTCACGTGCACTGGATCCCTGGTTACGCAGGCGTTGCAGGGAACGAACGCGCTCATCAGCTTGCCCGCGAAGCTCTCCTCCGGGCCCCTGTCGACGCCCGCGACACAAATCCTTGTCCTCCCCCTCCGCTCCCCTCCTTAGCAGACCTTCTGAGCATATGCCGCACGTTGCCTCCCCTCCATTCTGGGCTTACCCGCCGCGAGCAAGTAGTCATTCGGCAAGCGCAAACACTGCGAGGGTGGCGGGCTGTTGCGGCGAGTCTCCAAGAGCAACGAGAATTGGCGGCCCACATCATCAGGGCCCTCAGCGGCTGATTCGCACCAGCATCACTTAAGCAAAGTTTCTATCTATGACTAACTTTTGTGCGAGTAACTTTGTTCCCTGTGGGACTCCAATGGCTGTGTGGTGCTGGACACAAACAATTTTTCGGGCTTCCTAAAGAAATTAGACTGTATGCCACCTTGCGACTGCTTCTTGTGTGCCTTTCTACGGCGAACCCGTTAGCCTCCCATTGGTCGAAAAGTTTTGATTTGCCTGTGTGAAGAAATGAGGTGGGAGAGAGCTGAAACACCGAGAGTAAGAAAAAGCAGCAAGCGAATATGAGAATGAATGCGACACCGCCGCTTACGTTATGCGGATGCATGGAAAATAGTGTTATTTAGAACAATCACAATTTTACCACTGCCTCCCAGATTTAAATACTTATTTTTTTCTTCGTCCTATTCTTCTGGCCTACATTACTTACTGCCGGTGTTTTTATAAACTATGAGCGATTATGTCGTAAATTTTGTCCTGTCTGAATGGTGTTTCCTATACCAATAGTGGCGTGAGAAGGGAGACGAAATTGTTAGACCTTGCGAAAAAGTTCAATATGGTGACCCGTGACCCTCTTCGTAGGGAAGCGACTATAGCCGTTTGCTAAAGGGGGGAGAGGGGATATAGCAAGTACAGCTGGTCCATGGCTGGTTATAGTACGTGCGCGCAGACTCACTTCAAACAAGACAAATTAGTGTTTCCACAAGTACAGCCTTTGCATTGGTTATTGCCTTACAATAGCCCTACAAATGTGGGCTTTTACTGTATTGCCATTCTTAAGCGTATTTGATCCCAAATATTTGATATTAGTGTCACTTGATAGGATTACAGAGTATCGGCTCTCTTTTCTCCTATTGTTCCGTGCCGCCGCCGTGATAATTGGTCAGTTCGCTTCACGTGACATTTGTTTACATTGCGACATGGGCACCACCATTTTCTTGTTTAGGCGTTTTCTGTCAGTCAACTGTGGTAGTCTTAGCTTATCCATCCTGCTCTGCGGCTGCGCGCAACTGGCGACGTTTTTAACACCAATCAAAAGATAGCGCGCTTCGCAGCATTTCAGGTGCAGAAGTGTGTCCCAAGATGCCGTGTTGCTGCATTTCCGGCAGTTCTGTTTACAAATGACCTCGTCAATGTTAGCGGTCAGGCCGCCGAAACGGCAATCTGGCAACACTGATAGACACCAAAATGGCCGCCGTTGCTCACTTGCATGCCTCAGTGAAGGTACTCTGTATCTTATCTAGTGACACTATTTGATATGTTCACGTAGGCGAGTTCAAGGCACACTGCGGTATTCAAACCCTGGGAAGAAAAAGTGTTACAAAAATGGTTTATTTATCACGTGTCAGAAAAAAAAACACAAAAAAGAGACCTAAAATTGTTCTTTGGGCTGTCAGTGAGAATGAGTTGCATTGTAGAGGAGTGCTAATCCGCTACTTAACCATCTTGCACTTCCGTTGGCTGTTGACGTCGCGTTTAGGTCGGATTCTGCAAAAAATAGTGTAGATATACTACATCAGACAATCAACAAAAACAGGTCAGAAGGTGCTCTTGGGTAAAAAATATGAGTGTCTTTAGGCCACTGATTGAAATTTTTCACACGAAAGTGTTTTATTTCAGGATGCACAAAGATATTGCTTACGTCATATCCGTCACGGAAATGACGCCAGTACAACGAAGCAAGCCGTCTGTAAAGGGTGCACGTCTGCACACAGGGTCTTCTTGCGGGAAGCAACCTTTACTACTAAAGAGCTCGTTATACTGAGGGTTGTTCGTTTTTTGGGTTTTGTATTTTTACACGAAAGCATTTTATGGCGGGATACAAGATTTCACTGACGTCATATCCGACACGGAAATGACGCCACTACACCTTTGCCGAAGCGACCCGCCAGCAGGACGTCACTCACCAAGCACACCCTTAAGACAGCTGCCGACACGCAAATCATGCTCATTTCACTGCATATTTCACTTTCGTCTTTTACCGATTCCTATGACAGATGAATCAACCACAGTTTTTTTTTTTTTTTGCTATTATCGACACAATCAAGAAACACGGTTATCACTTACGCAAAATTGAACTTTCGGAAGCAGGAAAATTCTCGGTGCATTTTAAACATTTCTTGGACAGTCGCTATTAGCTTTTCGGGACATCCAACCGCTGCCTCTGCCTCGTGGCGCTGTTGCCAGCGGTATGCATGAATGTGCGGAGCCAGGATTTGAACGTTTGATTAAACAAACACATCCGTCCAGGGCAAGGTGGTGCATGTCAGTTCGCCTTTGAGGCGAAATGGCGCCACAACCGAAGTGTAAGAAATATTGAGCCGCTCCTCGAGGTAGATCTGAGGCTTACCACTAGTATTATTAACGGCAAGACACCTGTACACAACTTAGCGAGCTTTACATACTCAGTTTTCTTTTTTGCACATTCGGCGCTCGTCTTACGAAATTAGTGGCACAGCTTCATAAAGCCGTCCGTTACGTTAAGAATACAAAAAAATTGGCGCCGCTTGCACTAAAGGTGCAAGGCTGGAGAAACAGTAGAGCTGGAGGTCGACCCAGCTTCTCCTCACAATGACAGCGGGTCCCAGGAGAGAGGGAGCAGCCGGACACTAGCAGTGCACATCCGTTCTGGACGGCACTGTAAATAAAGCAAAGACTATTAAAGTATGCACAACGTTTTATTCAGTAGCAATCGTTATCTGTTTCGTCGTCGTTTTCCGACGGCACAGCCGCGCAGGGCAAATCCTCTTGTAGCGCGTACCCGCCTAGGTAAACCTCCACTTCTTCGTCAGCTGCTCCGGTGGCCGTGTCCACGTGTGGGTGTGAATGAATGGCCTAACAGGCTCGTCGTCATCGTTTTCGGCGTGGCGGACCCGTGGCGCGCCGATCGCTACACGGTGGCGACGACGAAGGGGCGGGAGCTCCTCACGTGGTATAAGCCCACGCGCAAGCCTGGACGACGCCGGGCAGGTGCCTTGAGGAACGCACTAATGTGCGCTCGGGGTTTTCTGTGACTCCTACATTTGTTGTGCGATTGTTCTAATTAATTTTTAGATGCAACGGATCTCATGCTCGCCCCTCTGTCCTTCCTGCGTCTGTCCGGCGTTGTGCGCACAGCTGCGCCTCTCCTCCTCTCCTCTCTCCGATAGCGAACACTCTCTCCCAAACAGCTGCGGGTTGGCGCAGCGCGCTCTCACTCCGTTGCTAGGCGCCGGTGGGCAGCGCTGCGCTCGGCGCTGCGCGCGCTGCGCATGTGCAGTACTCTCTTTCTCCGCGCTCTCCTCTCCTTCGGGCGCTGTGAATATAAAGCTGCATGCCGCGCTCCGACGGTCTCCGTGGACGGTCGTCCGCGTTACGCTTGCACTCTCTCGCAGTACTCGACGATTGCTTGATGCAATAGTCGAGCCCCTAACTGTGCACTTTACTGACCACAAGGCACTCATTCTCGTCTGCAATAAAGACTGTACCTGAGCATACGTGTACTGCATGTGCATTGCATGGTAAGTGGAAAATTACGCCCACCTCCGCTTCGCGTGAGAATCCCTGCTGTAAGCGTAATCAATACGATGGAAAACGCCAATGGAACCCCCATGAGATGCGTTGCATCACACCAGGGTTCCCGCGAGGGGAGGTGGGCGTAATTTTTTTTCTCCAAATCTTAGTTTCCTAAATCGGGCACATTATCCCCAATGAAGCTCTCGATCCTGGCCAATCCCCAAAGTGGGTATGCGCCACAAACAATGGAACAACAACAACAACAACAACTACGCCGGACAGATTTGTGCCGGCCTAAGCAGCCCTGCTGCAAAAATTATCTACGATTACTCGGTTACTTGCTCTCAAATCCTGATGCCCGTAGAGTTGCAGCTCGTGGCTTCCAAGTCTTTGCAACTGTGGATACCGTCCTCCAAACATGATACTGAACACAGAGCAAGCGTAATTTGATCGTTAACTGCGCAAGCGAACTCCGCCGCCCACTCAAATAGATTGGAGCTATTAGATGTACGGCAACTACATCGGACGTTCCTAATAAATCCTCTGTTGGGTTGTTTGACAAATTCACCACTGGCCGTTGTTGTGGCGACACATATTCCCCCGGCGTTAAAAACGCAAGTTTCATTCATGCGAGTCGGCACCAAGGGGATGGTTGATGGATTAAAAAATAGAAACAGTGGAAGCCCACAAGGAAGTAGTGGTGAACTTGAATACACAATTGAAATAATGCAAGAATATATACCCCACGTGACGTCAACCAGTAAAGGCTCAGGCCGATTCGGGTCGGTATCCAACATGGCTCGCAGTGTGCAGGCTTCGCAACGGGGCCGAGGAAGGCCGCAGGGTCGTAGAGAAGTTGTCAAGAAAGAAATCGTAAGAGGGCGGGAGGAGTGCTAGCTGGCTCGCATGATGTAAGCATGGTTTAGTTCAGTTGAACTATGAGACTGAGCTTGAAACTCTCTGGTAAGTAGAGACACTCCCGACAGAGCAGTCGCGCTTAACAGAAGCGCGAATTGTGAACACGAGTATATAATTGCACTGTGTATATTAATTACTTTGCGGAGTAGCCGAGACGCAGTCACTCGGCTCACCTGGGTTATTTAATATGCGGCGAAATGTCGTACGCACTAGCGGCCTTTTGTTTGGCCTCCACCAGGGGAACAGCCTCAGCCGCACGAGACCAACTCACAATCACGCGCTCAGCAACAGAATGCCATTGTGGCCTAGACACTACCAGGGTATGGCTAAGTTAGGCTGTAAGAAGCGATGTCTGTCACTTTTAGTAAGTAGTAAAGTCAGATGATATTACCTTTTTTTAGGGAATAGGAATGACATAATCTGCTATTGAATAAGTCGGGGTATTTGCACATATTCCTGGCTTTGCGTCATTGAAAAAAAAAAAAAACGTTACAATACACCATTGTTATAAACTGAGTCTTGCAGACAGGTGTCGAAGTATGAATGTTCTTCAGACGATGTTTTAAAACCGTTACAAAAAAAAAAAATGAAACTGTCGTTGCTTTAACGTTTCAAACATGCTTTTTGTGCGCTTCATTGACTCGGACAGGTTACGGCACTTGGTGAGGCATTAAACTGCCTTTCTGCCAACCTCGCCTCTTAAATGTGGGACAAATGTACAGTTCACTGTATCTGTAACTGACTGATTGAATACGCTTGCAGTCGACTATAGGAGCGCTTAGGGATTGCTTACCGATAAAATAATAGGCGCTCGCCCCGGCTACCAGGAGTAGCCAGAGGAGTGTCACGGTCACGACTCCGCATACCAGCCAAACTCTCCTGCCATTTTTGACCCTGCAAGAAAGCAGCAGCAATCATTAAAAACGCGGAACATTTGTACGGGTGCTTCAAGGGGTTGCTTTGTGGCTTGGGCCGTCTGTACAGGGAATGTGCTGCTTGGCCAAGCAAGATTGGCAAATAATTCTTATTTGTTTCTTCTTGTCGCTATGACTCGGAAGATATACCAACAGCGCCAAGATAAGAAGAAAGCCTGCTTACAGGAAATGCAGAGACATTACTGTGAGGCCGGGATGCTCATGCGAGGGTCAACGGTAAAAAAAAAAAATACTGCCAGAAAACGTTAACAAGTGTTGAACGACTAATAATACCTGCTTTATAATCGTACCTTTTTACACTCCCGCAGTCCCCGTTAAGATCGCCATCAAACAACGAAAATGTTATACCCGGAGGATGCTTT
This sequence comes from Haemaphysalis longicornis, assembly GCF_048455015.1. Taxonomy (NCBI): domain Eukaryota; kingdom Metazoa; phylum Arthropoda; class Arachnida; order Ixodida; family Ixodidae; genus Haemaphysalis; species Haemaphysalis longicornis. The sequence continues at coordinate 56,052,955 of NW_027526335.1, forward strand.
CTGTCCGTTTAATTTCTATTGTAGCGAAAATGCGGCGTCCATGAAAGTGGAGGTGATATGCATTTGCCAGAACGGGCAAATTCCCATCTAAATGTGCGCCGAATACCACTCGTGGATGAGAATGACCTGGCGGGCACCAAGGAACAACAACAGCAACAACAACAACAACAACAACAACAACAACGATGACGACACCACACCACCACCACCACCATCCTCATTCTCATCACCATCATCAACAACAATCCTAGCGGGGGATAGGAGCGCGTTGCCGGGGGATCGCCCAGACTGCAACGAAGCCAGGCAACGTTATATTCTTGCGTCTACCCCGCTAATTAGCGTCATTAAAGGGAGCCTGCAACACTTTCGATTAGCGCTTACACTCTTGCCTTCGCGTCTGGAACCACTGTGAAAGCTACAGTCATCGCCAGCACGGAGCGGCACCGCGTGATTTGTTCGGCGCACCAGATACGCCTTCCATTTTTGCTTTGTTTTTGTGGCCTTTTTTTTAAATGTTGCTATCGAAAAGCGTTCATTGCTGCAACTGAAGGAAAACCGGTCAACAGCCGCTACATGGCCTGAGTAACGTAATTCGAGTCGTCGAAGAACGTCAAGACCGGGAAAGAGAGAAAAATCTATTGAGCGAGTTCACAAGTTATCTGATGGGCATAGAGCAGTAATTTTGGGCTGAGGTACTTTTCAACCCCGTGATCTAAGTACTGGGTGTGTTGGGTGACTACGTGCTACAAGCTATTAAGATTGAAAAAAAAAAAGTTGGAAAAAGTGTTTAAGGGTCTCTTTAAATATAAACTAAGCTGACAACATCTACTCTGCTGCCTGAGCTGTAGGAGAATAAAACATTTCCTTACCGAAGCGCGCATACTTCGAGAAATCCTACTTTCAGAGCAACCTTGACGCACGCAGAATTCACCGTATCACAAATCCCCGATACTTGGGCGCAACACGCGAACGCTTCGCAACAGGTTTACGGATGATCCCGTCCAAATTCAATATATCTAAGTTGTATTCGGAATCAAATTCGATAATACCAAAACAAGTAACCCGCCGCGGTGGCTCAGTGGCTAAGGCGTTGCGCTGCTGAGCACGAGGTCGCGGGTTCGATTCCCGGCCGCGGCGGCTGCTTTTCTGATGGAGGCGAAAAGCGAAAACGCCCATGTGTGCGAGATTTCGGCGCACGTTAAAGATCCCCAGGTGGTCAAAATTAATCCGGAGCCCTCCACTACGGCGCGCCTCATCGCCTGCGTTGCGTCGGCGCGTTAAACCTTACAATCAATCAATCACCAAAACAAGTAAACAGTTTTACAAGCCGACGTAGTGATTTTTGTCGGTGGCTGGTGCCAGAAGTGCTTTTATAAGCCGTGGTCCAATAACATCGTCGTCGATGAGCAACGAACGCTCGTCGCTTATTTTTCCTACGCACGGGCCACCGCCACGAAACCAACCCGCACGTGGGCTGTGGCGTTAGCCGAGAGCTTTGCATTGACAACGCTCGCTGTGTGGTGGCTATTCTGAGCTCTACCGTGCGAGGTATAAGTAGCGGCGCCGCCTTCCGTACGCTTCTTCACGTGTTGAACTTGTATGTGCGCACACGGCACCAGGTGGTCCAAAGTATACCAAAAGTAGCATGCATTTTCTGGTGTGTTTTTTTTTGCGCCCTGCACCGAGCGGAATGCCGCAAACGAGAATTTTGTGGCTGTACGTTATAGCACAATGGGATCTCAGCTGCGACAGCTCTCCCATTCCCTTTACTCACGGAACGATCGATGCGTCGCGCGATATTTCTTATATACGTAATATTTGGCATAAAGCGGAATCCGACCGCAATACGAGGAGAACGTATTGCGTCGTTTCATGCCCACACGCATTGCTGCTGATTCTGCGTTGCATCTGTGTGATCGGGTGTTGCGTATTTTCTAACGCGAGAAGGGAGATGCGCCAGCTCTGCACCTGCAGTGATACAAAAACTTCCACAGATTTTTGGGGCAGCTTCATAGAGCAAGCCTTTTTAGAGAGGCTTCATAGAGTAAGGAATATCAGCGCCAGGCAATTCGTTTGCAATTACAGCAAAATCTCGTTACTACGAACCCCACATTAAGGAATTTCTCAAATTTACGAATATTTTAAACATGCCCACAAGACTGCCTATGTTTTTAATGTGAAAATATTTCAGAACTACGAATTTCGGAATAACGCACATGATTGATTTTCTCCGTTATAATTGAGGAATATCAGTATTACGCATTCGGGTAAAAGCAACAGCTCCGTAACTCTCTCGTGAAGCAGAAACCACCATTTTCGCGTCTATTCCTCGAGTGCAGCAACTATCATCGTCATCATGTCGAGTGTCAACTGGTAGCGCCACCACAAAGCTGCGGCTTAATGTCCAGTAGCCTAGCAGGCCTAACCGCCTTTGCCTCTTTTCTTTCTCGTTGCCTTAGGCCTCGGTCGGTGGCCGGTCGGTCATTCTTCATGCTATTGAAATGTCTGGGCAGGTATTCCTTTGTTGTGGTTGGTCTCGTTACAAAGTTTGTGCGAAATGCAAGGATAAATGCTGCTATACTCGGTTACAACTCAAGAACGGCACCACCTCATGTAGTGTATCACTCCGCCAAAGCGCCGGACCCGTGACGTCAGTGCGCGCGCGTTTTGAAAGGGGTTTGCTATGAATGCATGATATGGTCTGCCTTGTCTCATGCAGTTTGTTTGTCGTCAGTGGAGTCGTTTATAAGCATATTAAGTCCAAAAAATCACGCGAACGGCTCACGCCATGTTCAAAATATTCCGAGTAACGCCCTACTTGCGCCGCGCGGAGAAACATCCGGCTACGGTGATAAGGTACAGCGGCAACTTCCGGTGCCGTTCTTAAGTTGTCACCGAGTATAGCGACGGACACAAGAAGAAGCAAAATCAGCCATTGCCTCCAGTGACGATGACTACGCCAACGGAAACGACTGTGGGTCACCGCACACAGACGCAAATGATATAGTTTCGAAAATTCATCTTTTAGTGCACATGAACGAATTCCGCACTGTCATCGATCTTTGGAATAACCTACCCGATGAGGTATTGCGCATATTGGAAGGTGTAGAGGCATTCCTAATCGGCAGTGCGTGCTGCACTTTCCAGAAGCAAATGACTGATTTCTTCAAATAAAGCAACTTTGAAGTGAGTGCAACAATTTTATTTGAGGGTTTGCTTGTTGCACGCACACGCGTCTACTACCAAGGTACGTTATTTTCATTCCTAGTTTTGAGCACTGGCTTATAATCGCAAGTTTTTCATTACAACTATATTTCAAAATAACGATCAATTTTCGGTGGTCCTGAGTGATTCTTTATATTGAGATTTGGCTGTAATAAGCTTTGACCATTCGAACAAGAACTGAATAAATAAAACAAAAACATTACTGTATAACGTTTGCGCTCCCTCTACGCTACTGAAAACAGCGTATATCACTCAAGAAATATTTGAAAACTTGCAGGCCAATGATTGTTTTTAAATGGGAACAATTGTTTGACCTGTGACAGTTACTCGCTATTTTTACACCCTTTTACAAACTTTTACACCCTTTTACAAACTTTTTTACACCCTTTTAGCCAAAAAAGGGTGTACCATAAGTGGGAAAAGGGTGTTGGGAGGGCTTTACACCCTTTTTCTTCAGTCTCAACACCCTTTTCCTAGCTCTACACCCTTTTCGTTTAAAAAAAAGGGTGTTGATTAACTTCAACACCCTTGGTTTTTCTTAAGGTGTTGAAAGGGTGTGGAAAAGGTGTTCAGCTGTTCATTGAATAAGGCCGTGTTTGGATGCATAATAACGCTATGAAGAATAAGACATCCCCTCAAATAGTCCTCTACTCGCAAGAAATTTCCAAACGCAAAAAAAAAATTGCTCATATGCAATGATCGCTCGCTTCCTTATTCGGTGCACCACATGCCCCAAGTTTAGCTTTGGCACGTGAAACGCCAATTTGAGCCTTCAAAATTAGAAAGACTGTAGTCGTGTGGCGAAAAGGATATTTACCGACTGCAACACGCTCGGCTTTCTGTAGGTTTTTGAAACGGTGTGAAATAGGTGTGCAGTTGCAAAAAAAGAACAGTGGAGCTGGGGGTCGACCCAGTTGCGTCCGCTGTTGCTAAGCTTTACAATGTTCTTGCTAAGCTAGGATGACCGCTGAGGGGTGAGGCCAAGTTTAACCGGATTTTACAAGGCTGTTCCAGTGTGCCGCCCTCCCCCCCCCCAACTGCCAGGGATCCAAGGGAGAAACAAGCTTGGTCGGACCCCAGCTATGCTGTTTCTCCATCCTTGCAATACTATTGCAAGCTGCGCCAATTGTTTTGCCTTTTAGAATAAAAAAAGACTAGTACCTTTGCAATGGTACAGTAAGAGGTGCGGATACGCATACGCCCCTTGTGCTCACACTCTAACAAGCTGGAAAGCCGACTTCACTGTTACAATACCCTATCTGTGGTGGTGCACCCTTTACAGGTGCCTCAGTTTTTTCCTAGTTGGCGGTCTTTTCTTACACCCTTTTTCTTACACCCTTTTTTCGTTACGCCCTTTTTCTTAGTTTAGAACACCCTAATTTGTAGCTTTACACCCTTCTGGGAAAAAGGGTGTTGAAATAATGAACGCCCTTTTTGAAGGGTGTTGAGATGGCGGGGAAGATTTGTATGGTATTTAATAAAATTCTATAAGTTATGGATCCCAAAAACTACCGCGTAATTAGAAAGTTTTTGCAAATCCGCGTGTTGATTTGTATATTCCCATAGTAAAATCTAGACTTCCAAAATTAGCGCTAAAATATTAGTTTTTTGCGACAAGCCCACTGACTTCATCGGGGGGCTTTCCTCTGGTGGATATAAAGGCAAGAACAGCACATGTATTGCTAGTAAGTATGCACTCCCTGTACCGCTTGCATCCTGTGTTCCAACTGTAACTTGTGTGTATTGGCTGTTTGTGTTGAATGCTGCGCACTCCGCCGTTTGACATTGCAACTGCGCATGCCATCACCTCAAAAAACGGGTCTGAGACTCAACACCGTTTTGAAGTGCGAATTATAAGTGACCCTGGATTCCGTTGACCGCCGTCCGTCCACATAGCAACAGCTGCGGGTGCGCGCGCTCCTCGTCTTCCTTGGCAACGGGGGGAGATGGGCGCGCGCTGCCTGGCCGCTGACATGGCACATACCCACGTGGGGGATTGGCCAGGAATCTCCTCGTCTTCCTTGGCAACGGGGGGAGATGGGCGCGCGCTGCCTGGCCGCTGACATGGCACATACCCACGTGGGGGATTGGCCAGGAATCGGGCGTGAGAAGGGCTAATGCACCCGCTTAAAGGAGTACTGACACGAAATTTCAAAGCTGAGATCCGCTCTAGCAATCAAGTACAACGACAACACAAATAGGTGTCTGTGAATAAATGCATCTTTCTTTCTTTGTAGTTGCGTGTGTGTGTGTGTGATCTCTCTTTCGCGAACATTACCGAAACCGCGCAATTACCGAACCTGCATTCGCACTTTCACATTCTTCCCCTCGGGGAAATGGGGAAAACTTTTTTAGGGTGTTGAGCATCAACACCCATTTTTAAGGGTGTTGAGCTCAACACCCTTTTTTTCATCCGTACACCTTTTTTTGCCAAAACACCTTTTAAGGGTGTTACCCATAGGACAAGATTTTTACACCCTTTTCGGCCAAAAAGGGTGTAAAAAAGTTTAGTGTGCCTGACAGGCATGAATAAAAAACAAGGGACCCTGGGAGCCTGCAGGGAAGAAATCATGTAGTGCGAGTATTAATACAAACGAAAGTAGTGCGAATAAGCTCCTCATCGATGATGTTTTCTTCACCGCTATAGTAATCTTTAAGCGGTGGTGCACCCTTTACAGGCACGCTGGCATTCGTTGGCAATGCGAGTGGTGCGGCTAGTACTCGTAGTGCGAATAAGAGACGCATTGATGCTAACGTTTGCTTCGCCGTTACAGTACACTTTGTGCGGTGGTGAATTATTTACAGGCGAATTGATAATAGAATTCTAGGCAAAGAAGCCTTCGAGCGAAGCCTATAAATGCGTTAAAATCGATATATTCACCAATATAGCGTACAGGGGGGAAGTAACCCAAGAATGCTTGGCATTAAAAAACACGAGCTGAAGAAAGTGGCTGGCATAGATGGGGACAAAGGGGCAGAGAGAGTGCTCAGGATAAAACATGTAATATGAGCGGGAAGCCATGCACGCGGCATTAAAGCATTCTCTATGCGCCGCAATGGTGATGCATGCGTAAGCGTATACTTTCGATGGTTTTGAACGAGGATGAGATTACCTATCTCACGAACGGTTGCAGAAAAGCGCCTATCTGCTCCAATCTTTCATGAAACTGTTTTATTTCTGAAAGCTTTCTAACTGCGTGCTGCTAGTTACACTCCCATTTGCATTACTTTGTCAATGCGTACTTTAAGGCGAGAGATTGCAGTAGTGCGCTGACGATTCCTATCTTGTGACATGTAAAAAAAAAAAATTAGGAAACGCGGTGTCTATGATACCGTGCGACGGAGCTACAGCTAGCGCTTGAGCCATTGCCAGCGTTCCATCCAACGGCACACGTATTTTAAGTTTGAGCTGGCAACGTTAAAAATAGTTATATTTCGTTCTTAACTGCGTGATGCAAAGGGTACCAGTTCGAGTCTCTAAGTGGGCAGTTTTTTTTGTTGGTTTTTTATAGCCTTCACTAGTTTGATAAATATTTGTTTGTTTAGGCTAATTTTTACTGTTCGGAGATTTCAGTCACTTTTGATGGTTTGGTTTGGTTTGGTTAGGTTAAGCAAGGTTTGGTAAAGGGAGATGGAAGCGATGCCACAACGAGGTGTTACTTTAATGAAATGCTTATAGCGCCGTATGACGGTACTTTAATGGCAGCAAAAGGAAGAAGAGAAACATCAACTTCATTCTTAAGTACGACTCTATCTGGGATTACTTCAATTTAACCTGTTAACATAAGCATACGTGAAGAAGAAACGAAAACAAGGAGTATCTTTAAGACGATCAGAATCATTCTGTTACTTTCAGCCGAGTTTAATGGTGTCGTTGGTTCCTAAGGTTGGTGCGTTTCGCTTTCCCATAGGACACACTGTCGCCACCTTGCATACACGTCAAGCCCGAAGACAGACGCTAATGTCTGTTAAGGCTTTCGCCACTCGAACAACCGTGTGATGGTCTGCGTTGCAGTAGATTCGGGATAATTCAAACTCGAAAAGACCCCGGGATTTTGTGTGGATTATCAGAAGTTCTCATAAACATGACCCGGAGCAACACAAAAACTTGTGTTGTAATGAAACATTCGCATACATTTATTAATGCAGCCGTCACAAACAATGCGGAAATGCTATTCACACTTTGAAAAAAGAATCACGAATGGATGACTGCTTTGTCTTTGCATGACAGTTCAAAACAAAGTTTTTTTTTATTTCTTTCATCCACACGAGGTTGTGGCACGCGCAGTTTCGCTTTAACCCGAGTATGCAGGTAATAAGCTTTACTTATGTGTATTAGTAATATAAAAATGAAAATAGCAGACAGAAGCGGCAAATACAACTAATATTTTCCACCAAGAACAAGAAAAAAGTACGAATTTATTAAGCGAATTTACGCAATGAAGCAGTTTGAATTAAGCGGCTTTAAGATTCATTGAAAACATATCGGGCCAACCAATATTTTCAAATTGGTTTGAATTAACCAAAAGTTTTAATTATCTGAGTTTGAATTCTCGCGAGTCCACAGTAATTGAAAAATGTGTCTCCTTGCTTTTAAAGTTTTTTTAGCGCTTGTTGGAACTAACATTGTATACTTATCTCTCTTTCTCGCATTGTAAAATGTATTCTTTGCGTGATCGACTACTGAATATACTATGTTCGATGAGTCATTCATATGGGGGCAAAAGAACGCAATTTCCCTGTTTTTCTTCGGAATACTTTCACGGCTTTCGCAACAATACATAATCGGTAAGCATTTTGACTTGCTTACTGACAGTAAACATAACAGAAAATGAAATACCTCCGAGCTGTAAATGCATTGTTGACTGGTCTCTGCGTGCCATGACGGGAAAAGTTTGCGGGTGTTTCGAGCCGATAACCAGTTCAATCACCCGCCACGGCTAGTGTGGATGCTTACGGTTGCATGTAATGTCTCGTGAAAGGCTTCGTACTAGCGAAAGGCAGCAAACACATAGCAATGAATTTGTTGCACATTTTAAACTTACAATTCTCGTCAATTTCTGATGGAGACGAAGAGCAAAAACGCCCGTGTGTACGAGATTTCGGCGCACGTTAAAGATCCCCAGGTGGTCAAAATTAATCCGGAGCCCTCCACTACGGCGCGCCTCATCACCTGCGTTGCGTCGGCGCGTTAAATCAGTCAATCAATCAATCAATCAATCAATCAATCAATCAATCAATCAATCAATCAATCAATCAATCAATCAATCAATCAATCAATCAATCAATCAATCAATCAATCAATCAATCAATCAATCAATCAATCAGACAATTAATTAATTAATTAATTAATTCATTAATTAGTTAATCAATCAACAAATCAATCAATTTTTGTCAAATGAACATTTATTTCTCCTCCTGCTTCTCTTATTAAGTAGTTATTTTGCGTATGGTACTTCTGAATTATCGATCGCAACGCGATCGGGATAGGTACAAGGGAGCCGAAAAGTTGCGCTGAGAGCGTAATCTAAGGCTCGGACTGGTTGCTGCCCGTTAGGCCAGGCGAGTTTAGGTCTCCCTAGCACTATTTCTGCTCCTGGTTAGAGCTCTGATTCCAAGCTCCGACGTGAGGAGAATTCACCCTTCTTTCGCCGCTCCGAAAGCCTCAGGTTAGTAACTCGCGCACGTTTGGCTTCGGCGATTAAAGAGCGGTCTGGCTAAGACCCTTAGCGAGAAATTACGCGCGGCTTTTCTCTCTTGGGCCTTCCTTTACTCAGCTTTTGGTGCCCAAAGCGTAACACCGGTACACCTCCAGAAATGGAGACCTTTCAACATCATCATAACCTTTCTACGCTGCGAATAAGATGCGAATTACTTCAGTTTGCGCAGAAAGAGGTACGCACAGGGTGAATTTTACCTCTATAAAATGTGCAGCCTCCAGGGCTGTAAATTGAACCCACAACATTGTTCCGTACGCTCAAGTTGAAACGCAACCACGGTGGCGCTACTTCATACGTGTCTCATTGGTATTTGCTTCTGGAGTGTAGTTACTACCGTGTCTCTGTATTTCAAATGTGATTAGAATTTATAGGTTCCATCAGCTAGCTTTTGTGAAGCCTCGGTTATGAAGGGAATGTGGAAAGGGCGCTTAAAGGTCCTTCAAGGCTATTCAAACCATTTTAACATCATTTTAAGGTGATTTGCTAAAAGGTGGCTGCTATTGGAGAGGGGGCTATTACTTGGATACACCTGGATACTCATGACAGGATGCTTCGTCATAGCGGAAGTGAAATCCTCTGTGATAGCGTGACCTAACCAAAAACCACCTGAGGTTATGATGTAACTTCCGTTGACGTCATCCCCAGGAACGTCCGTGTGGTGCACTGCAGTCATGTTACATACTTTGCGGTGATGCAGCAGGCCGAATTGAGAAGTGTCATAAACTTTCGAACGAAATAACATGAAAGAAATGAACATGAACGAAATATGAGCGGTCGCTACTGTAATTTTGATATGTCTCCTAAATTTGCACGGATAAGGTTCCACTCCGTCATCCAAAAGATCATTTTGCCACTACCCCATTGTAAATATTTTTGCAGCCCAATTTCTCTTGACTATCGATTTCCTCAAGGCCCTAAATTGAGGGCTCAAAGTACGTCGTAATCCCGCGGCGGTTTTATTTTTTTTCTCGCGATCTCTTCTAAACGCTTATTCAGGTTCGTGCCTTAATAGTTTTTATTTGAACTGTGGCAATGACCTTCGTGAAGCAACGAAGTTCTCGGGGTCTTTAGGTGTAATAAATCCTAAGGCTGATGTAAAAAAAAAAACAGCGCTTGAACGAAACAAGAAAGTGTGGCAAGACTGGGCGCTGGCTGCCGGGCGAGACATTTACGAAGCTTTACTATAATTTATTTTCCTTTTAGCCGGTGGCTCCAGGGTTCATGCGTTTTCTGTGAGTTGATAAACTAAGCGCTCCGCTGGTAACTTCCTGTAACTGCTTGGGACTTCTAACAAATACAAAGTTCGCCGCAGTTGTTTCCAACAGTTCTTTCCTTGCTTTCCGGCTTTAAGATACGCCTCAGGCACTCCTAAGACGTATGTGCACCCATGGCGGCCGCACACGCACTTTTCATGGCGGTTAAATAAAAATAGAATAAAAATTTTCAAACCCGACTTCACGCAGAGTAAGACTAAAAGCAAAAAAAGCGAGCAAGCTTGCAAAATAAACTATGTCTGGTATGGTGCGTAAAGTTTTTATTTATTATTTCCCAATGCCCGCGAGATATATGTCCCGCGTGGTTAAGAGCCCAGGGCAGTTTTATTTTTTTGACACCAGACGGCTAGGCAGGTTTTCTATGATCAGATTGGCGTACAGATTCATCGACAACAGTACCCTTTCCTTGACAGCCCATGACCATCTACATTTCTTTAGTCATGGCCTGCATTTTTGGCACATGATGGTTAGAGTTTAGTCAAATTTAGCAACTTCAAAAACTTTTCACAAAACCTGAGTTTAACGCGCACAAGTGTATGTGCACAACCGCAAATACCCCGCGATTTAATGGTTACGACCACTGACAAATCTGGTTTCCTTTTTCAAAGCTGCTTTTTAAGCGTGTGCGTAGGCGCGTCCAGTTGGAGTAAGGAACTGGGTACCGTTAAGGACATTCTATTGTTGAAATCAAATAGAACGCGGCGTTCGAAGCACGACGTATCGACCAAGTCAAGTTCGGTTGTAACCAATGTTTTGATCGACTTTGTTACTTTTGTTGCACTTGAACGTTAAAGAATAATTTAAATTAGATGATACTTCACTGAAAATTAAACGTTCGCTTCTATTCAGAGCATTATGTGGGAAAATTTGAATGGAGAATGGCGTCGCTGCGGCAAAAAATGGCCGCAGGGAAAGTTCGCTCCGGCAAGAGAGAAAAAGATCGCTAGAGGAATCATCTAAGAAGCGACTGCCTCGAAAAAGCACAACGATCGAAATGAAATGATATTAGCGGTCGCCTACGAGGTAATTTTACCTTGAATTGGATAAACACAGTCAGGGGTAGAAATTTAAAAGGAAACAAAATAAAACAATCAAGCAACAGTAACAGCCACCGAAGCATTCTTTCCGCGATTGGCCGCGTATCTGCCGCGTATCAGCTCCTTTCGTTGCAATGGCCGCGTATCTGCTCCTTTCGTTGCAAATGTCGACGAGAGACGATAGTTGACTGGCGCCCCTGCCAAGTAAATGCCTCCCTTTTCTTTCCCGTTCACCTCTCATGGTGTTCCACTCCCGCCTCGTTTCTCCCAAGATAACACGCTAGAGGTTTGCTCAAGTTAATTTAAATTTACCGTGTTCCCCTGACCAAGTCGGGTGCCCCGATGCCAGCCCTGCCGTACGGCGGAGACGCGCGTGAATTGAGGAACCCTACTACAACGCTCATAGAACCACGTTGCCCTACTCCACGACCGCTCTAAGGGGAACGTGGAACCTACCTAGTGGAACCTTTCGTTACTGTTGCCGTTTGATTTCTTAAAATGCCGCCAGGAACTATAGTAGCACGAGCAACAGCAGGCGACAGTTTTCTGCAGTTGATGTAGTATTTCACAAAAACCAATCATCCGTGAATTGTTTAAGAAAGGAACAGTGCAAATAGCACTTACGTATTGATTTTATGCCTTATAGTTCCGTTATGTCCGGTTTTTGATCAACAATGTTGACAAGTTTGAACATTGCCTTAGACGTTTAGACTTGGCTGTGGGTATATAAGACTATTGCGCAGCTTCTGTTTCACTTTGGCCTGGTGGCTGAATCGAGTCACAGACAGACAGACAGACAGACAGACAGACAGACAGACAGACAGACAGACAGACAGACAGACAGACAGACAGACAGACAGACAGACAAACAGACAGACAGAGAGACAGACAGACAGACAGACAGACAGACAGACAGACAGACAGACAGACAGACAGACAGACAGACAGACAGACAGACAGACAGACCAAAATTTCTGCGTTTAAGTAGACCAAGAAAGACTATCGTCTTTATAAATACTAATCTTAAAAGTTGCTCACATAATCGGCCTGCTTCACTTCGCTCAGCAAGAGAACGCCTCATAAGAGATTGTCTGTTACAAAGCCTTCCGAATCGGGTGCCTCGATTCGCCGAGCGCGCCCCTGTTGATGCACCCACGTCCAAAACGTCCGATTCTATAAAGAGATGATTCCTGTCGTCAGTCGCCAGGTCGAGCCCCCGGTTCCACTGCCTCGTAAAATAGGGAAAAACTACTTGAAAGGCGAGCCCATATCCCCGATTTCCGCATAGTGTCGTTGCTTTGGCGTTTGCATGTGATAAATTCATTTCCCTGCCCTTTCACATGCACAGTGTAAGGAGGGAATAATGCATTCACTACCATGCGTCTCTCTTCATGCCGTTTGCATGCGTTCCACCGTTACAATGTTTTGTTATTATTCCGCAGCATCCGCGGTGTATGTAGTAAGCACGCATTTGGCGTGCAAGCTGTGTACACAGTGCTTCTCATAACGTTGTTCAATATCATATTCGTTTCTTCCCCTTATTATGTGGTATCCATGTTGCGTGGATGTGGAATGAGAAATATAACAGCCGTGTAGACTTTGCGCGAAGTTTGTCTCATTACTTTGTCTAACACAATGCATTCTCCTCGTTATTCTGCGGTATCGGTGCTGCGGGAAGTGTGCCGTACACCAGACGTGCAGGCTGTGGACATTATATATATATATATATATATATATATATATATATATATATATATATATATATATATATATATATATATATATATATATATATATATATATATATATAAGCCAGAAATAAGAATTGGCAGTCAAGAAGACCTCGGAAAGCAAAGGGGAGGATGTAGTAGCTCAAGATAAAGAATTTGGAAAATAAGAAAGTGGAGAAAAAAAAAATTCCCCGCATTTCCCCGAGGGGAAGAATGTGAAAGTGCGAATGCACGAGTGGAATTTGCGCGGTTCGGTAATGTTCGCGAAAGAGAGATCACACACACACACACAACTACAAAGAAAGAAAGATGCATTTATTCACAGACACCTATTTGTGTTGTCGTTGTACTTGATTGCTAGAGCGGATCTCAGCTTTGAAATTTCGTGTCAGTACTCCTTTAAGCGGGTGCATTAGCCCTTCTCACGCCCGATTCCTGGCCAATCCCCCACTCCTGGCCAGGCAGCGCGCGCCCATCTCCCCCCGTTGCTAGGGAAGACGAGGAGCGCGCGCACCCGCAGCTGTTGCTATGCGGACTACGGCGGCGGACGATTCAGGCTCGCTTAAGAAATGCATTCGCACTTAAAATGCCCGCCAGGTGGGATCCGAACCCACGACCTCCAGAATACCGGTCTGGTGCGATAACCACTACGCTACCGGCGGGGCTACTTTAGCCTCCACTTTCTGGGGTATTTATGTTCAGGTGTTTTTTGTTTCCTGCGCTTGGGGATGGTAGCCAGCGCCACTCGGACTACTCGGGGTGAACGGGACCTTCTTTTTAACCCCCGGGCCGTGACTCGAGTGTCTACGACATGTCGAGAGTGGTCGACCAGCGTTGAACCCTCTTAGGCTCCCTATGGCACCAAGACTGCCAGAACAGAGGCCCTCGCTATGCATGTAGCGAATCAGAATAGGAAATAAGGGGCTCGTTGAAAATAAGACAGAAATAAGAATTGACAGTCAAGAAGACCCCGGAAAGCAAAGGGGAGGATGTAGTAGCTCAAGATAAAGAATTTGGAAATTAAGAAAGTGGAGAAAAAATGCCCGCCAGGTGGGATCCGAACCCACGACATCCAGAATACCGGTCTGGTAAGATAACCACTACGCTACCGGCGGGGCTACTTTAGCCTCCACTTTCTGGGGTATTTATGTTCAGGTGTTTTTTGTTTCCTGCGCTTGGGGGTGGTAGCCAGCGCCACTCGGACTACTCGGGGGGAAGGGGACCTTCTTTCTAACCCCCGGGCCGTGACTCGAGTGTCTACTACATGTCGAGAGTGGTCGATCAGCGTTGAACCCTCTTAAGCTCCCTATGGCACCAAGACTGCCAGAACAGAGGCCCTCGCTATGCATGTAGCGAATAAGAATAGGAAATGAGGGGCTCGTTGAAAATGAGACAGAAATAAGAATTGGCAGTCAAGAAGACCTCGGAAAGCAAAGGGGAGGATGTAGTAGCTCAAGATAAAGAATCTGGAAAATAAGAAAGTGGAGAAAAAATGCCCGCCAGGTGGGATCCGAAGCCACGACCTCCAGAATACTGGTCTGGTGCGATAACCACTACGCTACCGGCGGGGCTACTTTAGCCTCCTCTTTCTGGGGTATTTATGTTCAGGTTTTTTTGTTTCCAGCGCTTCGGGGTGGTAGCCAGCGCCACTCGGACTACTCTACATCCTCCCCTTTGCTTTCCGAGGTCTTCTGGACTGCCAATTCTTATTTCTGTTTTATTTTCAACGAGCCCCTCATTTCCTATTCTGATTCGCTACATGCATAGCGAGGGCCTCTGTTCTGGCAGTCTTGGTGCCATAGGGAGCGTAAGAGGGTTCAACGCTGGTCGACCACTCTCGACATGTAGACACTTGAGTCACGGCCCGGGGGTTAAAAAGAAGGTCCCCTTCACCCCGAGTAGTCCGAGTGGTGCTGGCTACCACCCCCAAGCGCAGGAAACAAAAAACACCTGAACATAAATACCCCAGAAAGTGGAGGCTAAAGTAGCCCCGCCGGTAGCGTAGTGGTTATAGCACCAAACCAGTATTCTGGAGGTCGTGGGTTCGGATCCCACGTGGCGGGAATTTTTTCTCCACTTTCTTATTTTCCAAATTCTTTATCTTGAGCTACTACATCCTCCCCTTTGCTTTCCGAGGTCTTCTTGACTGTCAATTCTTATTTCTGTCTTATTTTCAACGAGCCCCTCATTTCCTATTCTGATTCGCTACATGCATAGCGAGGGCCTCTGTTCTGGCAGTCTTGGTGCCATAGGGAGCGTAAGAGGGTTCAACGCTGGTCGACCACTCTCGACATGTAGACACTCGAGTCACGGCCCGGGGGTTAAAAAGAAGGTCCCCTTCACCTCGAGTAGTCCGAGTGGCGCTGGCTACCTCCCCCAAGCGCAGGAATTTTGATTCGCTATATATATATATATATATATATATATATATATATATATATATATATATATATATATATATATATATATATATATATATATATATATATATATATATATATATATATATATATATATATATATATATATATATATATATATATATATATATATATATATACGTCAGAAGATGATGCAATGGGCCCGGTGAAGATACTGTAGAGCGAACAGACGAACGGGTAACAAACAAACTTTATTGACGTTTCGGCCTGGGACAGACCTTCGTCAGACCTCGTCTGTTCGCTCTACGGTATATATATATATATATATAACGCACCTCCTGTTTTGTTTCTGTTAAAATTTGCGCTCAAACTATCAGCCTCAATGACGGCAGTGCCTATCTTTCGAAAGTTTGTGGCGTGCCAGTTCGGCGATGTAATGGAAGGACAGATTTCCTGTGGGATGAGCGTGGATTTCATAAGATTTAACGGGCTAGTGCAAACTGTGTTCCTTTCCAACGGGTTACGCCATGAACAGCTGAAGCGAGGTGAACGGCTTCAACTTTATGCCGCTCATGCAGGAGCACGAACGTGCGTAGGTTCGAGTTTTAGAGCCGTAGCCTACTCAGACAGGTATCCACCTAAGCTCTGAAGAAAGACGAGAATTGCTTAAAGTTATTGATTGATTGTTCGTTTGATTCCTTGTTTGATTTCTTGCTTGCTTGCTTGATTGATTGATTGATTGATTGATTGATTGATTGATTGACTGATTGATTGATTGATTGAATTAAGCTACACCTGGGCTATGAGGGGCGCTGTAGTGGAGGGCTCTCGATTAATCACGACCACCTGGGTACTTTTGAAATGCGCCGAAATACCGACACACGGGCGTTTTCGCTTTCCGCCTCCATGCGAAAAGGAGCCCCCGCGGCATGCATCGAAATTCGTGACCTTGGGCTCAGCAACACAACGCATTAGCCACTGAGCCATTGCGGCGGGTACTAAAAGTTACGTTGGAAACTCTATCGTGTACGTGGTTCAACTTCATAACACTGTCGTTTGGTGGTGCCCAGCGCGTAACAATTCGCTTTATGAATGAATGCCGCACTCACCAAGAGAGCGGAGCCTCTTCTTCTGCACCGGTGAGGTCCGGCTGCGGGTATTCTCGCACCGAGTCCAGCTCCACGTGTTCCAAGTCGGTGGGGCCCTCACCCGAGGCGCGGGAAATGCGCCGTGGCTTCATGAGCACCACCTCTCCTGTGTCATGCGTCGTTAATAAGAGAAGTAGTGGAGCCCCGTGTGGTCTTGTAACAACACAGTAAATGTATCATACGCCTAGGGCGCACCCGGGCCCATCATTCAGTAAAGAAAAGAGCGTTTTCGAGGTTTTCTCAAGAGGACATCATTTACACACTTAGGAATATAGTTGAGACGCGAGGAAGGTATACCCAAGCCTGCCGCAAAGGGTGAGGCTACAAGTTTGTGAACGTACCACAGCATTGCGAAAGGAAAGGCGCCTGTATCACAACGATCGCAACGTAAGCGATGAGCTGGCCTATAGGTGCCGGTGGTTGGAGTAGGTTACCCTTGGTTATTGTATGAGGTGTAATGTCATCGTCTCTTTCCGAAGGAAAGAAACTAACTAAACAAAAAAAGCAGTTGTTTGCTAGCATTCACGATAGGTTTCCAGAAAAACCTGTAGCAAATAAAATAAGTTCCTACGCTAAAATCTGCGTCGGCAGCTAACTAAGGTCTGCTCTGTCAGAATTACTTAGTTTATTGGTTATTCAACCACCGTTTTTAGAAACTCCCTCTCGAATTGTGGATCTGCTCAGATTCGAAGCGCATTCACGTTAAATTGGCCACTTTGTGGTGCGAGAGGGCTTGGTGCTCCAGCTAGTAAAATTGTGTCTATCTATGTACAGCTTGGCGATCAAGCTCACAGAGCGAGATAATAGAGAGTTTTAGAATAACGTACGCCACCGTACGCAAAGAGTTAGCGAACGCTATTTTTTGCGTCGTTCGCACTGCGCATGCGCCGTACGTTAAGCCGTTTCTGCGTTTAGCGGACGGAAGAATAGCGGACGCTATTTCAGCAAAATAGCGTGCGTACGTGAGGCCGCTTGCGTTTCCAACATGGCGGCCAAGTAGCGCGACAACCATCCACGGTTCTACTCTTCTGTGGACAGTAATTTTCTTTAGCACGTCGCCCTCGCGCAGTTCTGTATACCGTCGTAACATCGCTGACTGTCCGAACGAAGCTTGCAGCCAAGCCAGCGACCGAAGCTGTGTGTGTGTGTGTGTGTGTGTGTGTGTGTGTGTGTGTGTGTGTGTGTGTGTGTGTGTGTGTGTGTGTGTGTGTGTGTGTGTGTGTGCGTGTGCGTGTGCGTGTGCGTTTGTGTGTGTGTGTGTGTGTGTGTGCGTGCGCGCGAGTGCGACTGTGAGTGCGAGTGCGTTTGTGTGCGTGTGGGTGTGCATGTGCGTGCGTGCGTGTGTGTGTGTGTGTGTGCGTGTGTGTGTGTGTGTGTGTGTGTGTGCGTGCGTGCGTGCGTGAGTGCGTGCGCGTGCGCGTGCGGGAAGCGTTCGCTTCGCGATAAAATGCGATGCTGTGCTTCTGCGTGTGGATAGGGCTTCCCATGCTCTGGATTATCTTTTTCGAGCGACGTACGACTCAACCTCACATCGGGTATGGGCAGTGCGAGTGGCTAAAAGCCTCCTCGGCTTGCGCGTCAGAGTTACGTTTCCGCAAACCGCGCGCGATGTGAGTGCCAAATTTACGACGGGCAGGAGCAACCGATCGCCCGTCAATCGCGGTTCAGACTTGCAACGCATGTTCTGTCTTTATGTTCGCTCGAAACGCGTCTTTGGATTGTTTTGAAGTTGAATAAAATGTATGCGTCAAACCCGGGCATTCGGTTCAGGGCGTTCTCTGCGATTGCACGAAAGAAGTTCCAAGGGGCTTCAACGCTTTCTTTATGGAACGTACTCAGGCAAGAGGATATTCATGTCGTGTTATGGTCGTGTTCTATACTAACTGCAATACTATACTAACTAAATTCAATACTAACTGCAAAGCGTGTGCTTACACTTGTTGGGATAGTTGTAAAATGTCCTGGCTCTCCAGCACTCCGCTGGCAGATCAGCCGGCGATTCATTTCGCAAAACATTCGACAGATGGCGCCGTAAGCATTAGCGTGTCGCAACGCAAAACTGATGAGACGCTCTACTAAAACTCCTCTCGCGGTGTTTACGTAGCGTGACGCAAAAATTTAGCGTTACGTACGCAAAGGCAACAAACGCTCAACTAAAACTCCCTACTGCCACGCGAGCAAAACGAAAGAGCGTTTCGAAAAAAAAAAAAAGAAAAACGCCTTTCGTGACTAGAATGGAGCTGGGTGAGTTATAAAAAATTACTTTAAAAGAGAACAATGTTGCATTTTGTCCCCATAGCACTTTTGAGAGATCGCGCCCTCACCGATGATGATGTCGCCGCTGCCGGTCCGTCGGAGGCGACTCAAGCTGTCGCTGTTGTCCGCCGCCTTCAAGGAGACTGGAGAGTTTTCATCGGTCCGCGTGGATGACGCGTCCGAGTGCAGGCTGGGGCAGCCCCGGTGCAGTGACGAGTGCACCTGGCTTGCCACCGAGCCGCTCTCGCGCATCACGCGAACGAGAGGGTACGGCGTGCAATTGACCGGCCGGCTTTGGGCTGGGCGCGTCGGAGTGTCTGGGTACAAGAGTGCGGGGCACGATGGTAGGACTCCCGACACAAGCAATATTTGGACAAGATCGAGACGGTAACATTCCCGCCATCAGTAACGTTTAATGACGAAGGATGAAACAGCGCATGCGAACAAAGACGGGAGAAGGCCGTCACTACACAAGGGCTCCCCCCGTGTCCTTGTCCGGTTGCGGTGACTTCTTCTTGCTCCTGCATTGACCAATTGCCTGAGCACCCACTTTAGGAACATTTCACGACTTTCCTAAACTGCACAGTGGTCAATTTAAGCCACCAAACTGCAAGTATAAAAACTAACCCCCCATCAGAGTAACAAGAGCCCAACACCACAAATGGCAAGGTAATTAGAAGAAAATAACTAGTTCCTTCTGTCACTCTCATGATGTTACACAATCAAATCGAACGTGTAGCTATTGTCTCGAACAGTAGGCAAGCTAGACGGGCAATGCACATCAATTTGCTATGAAATAAGATGCTTATTGTTTTAACACTGCAACTTCCCAGCACCCTGTCTTCCCTACCTTTCCTGAGTTCCGGTCTTCCTTACTTTTCCCGTATTCCCTACTTTTCCTGAGAGGGTTCCTGAGTTCCGTCAGAAATTGTTTTCTCTAAATAGAATTAACATGCGCGTGTCATGCTCGACAAGTAAAGTAATACTTAATGTTTCTTTTCAACCCACCTGGAAGGTTAGGCTACTTTCCTCCTTCGATGTGCCATGCCGTTTACGATAATCTTCGAACTCACAATAGTTCTAAAAGAGTAAGTGAAATTTAAAATGAATGATCTACGCCGTTTCACAAGAGCTTGCTTATGGGCTAGTCGGTACCATCTTGAATTCAAAGTTACCACGACGGAAAGTTACAGGGACAGTGGAAAAAAAAATTCTGAAGAAATTCAGAGAATTATCTACTAATTCGTAGCATTCTTATGCCGCCTGTCTTGAGTGTGATTTTGTTCCAGCCAATGTTTTTGGGTTTTCTAAATCATGTTCGACCAATTATGTCCATTTACGTTATTATAACGATTACATTTGAAACTCGCGACATCTGCATTATTGTGGAAATGCAAGGCGTTACACGGTCCACCATTTTTGCGTAATTATTTTACATTTCTTTTTGTTTAGTTTTTAATAATTTTGTTGCACCAATTATATCCACTTACGCTATTATAACGACTGCAGGTGAAACGTCTGTGAAATCTGCATTACTGTGGAAATGCCATGCGTTATAGGTTTTGACATTTTTCGTATTTTTAAATATTTGTCTTATTTTTAGTTTTTCAAAATTTCGTCCGTCCAATTATCTTCATTTACATTAATTTAGCAATTACATTTGGAACTTTCGCGAAATTTGCATTATTGTGGAAATGCAGGGTGTTACACCGTTCACCCGTTTTCGTAATTATCTTAAATTTTTCTTGTTTTTTTAGTTTTCAAAATTTCGTCCGACCAGTTACCTCGATTTACGTTGTTATAGCTTACATTTAGAACTTTCGCGAAATCTGCATTATTGGGGAAATGCAGGGTGTTACACGGTTCACCAGTTTTCGTAATTATTTTATATTTTTCTTATTTTTTAGTTTTTCCAAATTTCGTGCGACCAGTTACCTCAATTTATGCCATTATAGTGATTAGAGGTGAAACTTCCGCGATATCCACATTTTTGTGGAATTGCAGGGCGTTACACGGTCCTGGCTGTGGGTGTATTGGGTAACTCGGCAAAGAAAGCTACACATTAAAACCATTCGGTGGTGCGCAACACGTATGCCGCGAACGCTAAATTTCTGATTGTGCTGCACATCGCATAGTCATATCAGGCATGTACTCGGGGTTCGACTCACCAGGAGGCTCTTCAACAAGACCGTCTTCTTCGGCCATATCCAATAGCCGCACGGTCACTGCGTTGTGGACGCTTGTTGATTGACGAGAGCCTGCCCGCACACTCCCCGGACGCCCAGACTACGCCAACATCCGAGGCGAGCGCGTTTCGGACTCTGCGCACAGAGGAAACACCTCCTTCGTCGTCGTCTTCTGTTGCTCGCATCGCGATGCGACAATCCCAGCATCCGTCGTAACTTGAACCCCGAATTGCCATCGACGACCACAACATTGCAGTGTTTTCGCTGCCGCAGGACCACAAAAATAACTTCTCAGTTGGGCCCGGCCACTCGCTTCGGTGAAACCAGGGAAATGTTTTCATGATACGTGCATACGAATGAGGAATGTTGGGGTATTTTTCTGCTTGTGATGTTATGGGGTCCTGCGGAAATACACCAGTTAAAGTACCATATACTTCTTGTGTTTTGTGTAATGCGTTTCACCGCTTGTAGTGTACATGGCCGCATGTTAAGTTAAGACTTGAATCCGTACTCTAAAAACAAAAATAGACACGCCACGTTAATTCCGAAGTCATGTGGACTCCAACGACTATTTCTTCCGAGCAAGTTGTTGAGCAGTGTTAACACGAGGCTCTGCAACCACACGTAACCATTGCGTGCTCATTGAGGCAATTCTTAATCTTTAACTTATCGTATTCTGTCTTAAACAATGTAAGCCTTGTTAGCAGGCTGGTAGCTAGCAAGCCTATGAAGTGGTACATCTCTTAATATTTGCAAAATGGCGTGTGTATGCGTTTCAGGGTAGTAAAAGGAGCCATGAAGACAAAATACACCTTCTTTAATTCGAAATACTAGCCATTGGTAACTATCTTAACTCCCTAGACTAACTAACTAAGCCATTCGCATTCGCTTGACGCTTCGCTTGACGCTTCGCATTGACGCTTCGCATCCAATGGGGACATTAGGCTGGTACGTACCGGCGGTTGCAGCCAATGGAATGAGTGTGTTAGCGCCTCAGCCCAACGGATTTTCGATGGCGTCGACGCCGACACAGGATTGTCGTACAGGCCATGTAAGACTACCGCCTAAAAGCACTTTCCTCACCATTCATAAGTGGCGTATCAAGGAGGAGCCTTCGCCTACTCCACCCGAGAGCCTTCTAATTACCCCTAGCAAGCCTACAATTCTTGCAATGCCTGCCTCCCGTCTCTTCCCCCCCCCGCCCCCCCCCCCCCTCTTTCTTCCCAACGAACTCCGTTACATAAGCCCGGGGACCCCGTTTCCGCCATTGGCTTCTACTCTGTCGTTCTGCGAAAGGTTGCGCACATGCCCTATGTACAGCGAAATAGGTAGCCTTAGCCTAAACTTCTGGAATGTCCGCAAAGCGAAGCTCACAGTTTAACCAGAAATGACAATGACATCATTTTGTTGGTTTCGCCTCGCCTGCAAAGGCCTGATTGTACTTCAAAATGTGAAGCCTTCCAAGAAATACTCAAAAATTCCAATATGCTGTCTTAGCCGCACGATTTCGTCCTTCGTTATTTAGGATATTTCAGGCTATTTCAGGCGGGCAGTCAGCGCGTCAACTCAACCCAACCTCGTTTTTGCGTCGTGCCCTGGTTTTTGTAATACACGCTGATACCACACAATTTCATACAGCTATGTATGCTAACGGCGAGTCATGGCAAGGGAACGGTTTCACGTGCTTTTAAAACAAAATCTCCGTAGAGAGGCAGATTCAAGTAAGAGCGGTCTTTCCTATATGCTTAGGATTTAGCGGGAGAAAGAGATTCCCAGGAGCCGTCATTTTCCGCAATGTTTGCTTCGATTCAGTCAGTTCAGCCTACCTGTACTGGATGAGTTATTGTAAGCATAAGCCTCCATTCTTTATCCTCAACTTTGAAAGTTCCGTTGGCTGTGAAGAAAACGAGGGCAGCGAGGGTTCTGCGCTTGAATTTCACAATTTTAATCCAAGTTCAACTGGGAGTCTCACGAGCACAGAAGGCGTTCTTGTCGCAAGCGTCGTGCAGTAGCATATTCCGAAAACGACCACGTTGGTGCCCACAATGCGCTTATGTCTCATTGCCCTTGCAGCACCGTGCGCTTGTGACGAGCCCTGAAGCTCGGGTGAACTCACTTTCCAGTGCTTAAACGTCTATTTTAGGAGCTTCAACGCACTTAAAAGCTGCAAGACAACCGCCTTAAGGCCCAGAAACGTTTCAGTACTTTTCTTACATTTCACCAGCTATATAGTCGAGATCACACCACGAAGAAATTCTGCTGCAGCACTATCAATTCAAGCGTAGAGCGAAATCTCTTGAGTGCGTAGCCGCTCAAGCTATATGTTTTGGAATATAGGAAGTTTAAGATGGGGGGGGTTTCTTGAGGGTGACCTTGCCAGTACTCCGGCGTAGGCCACCACGCTAGCTCCCGGTGTGTCACCCATGTGGGTTCCCGCTCCTACGGCAGTCCAGCGAGGTTCGCCGATACGAGAACACAGGAGGCAGTAGTGCCGAAGCACATCCGTTTATTTGGGAACTCCCAAAGCTCGACGGCGTTCACGAACTAAAGCGCGAGACACATGGACGACTGGTGAATGCGATTCGCATGCGATTGATTGTTACGGTGGTTGCCACGACTGGTCGTACGCGTAAATTTGAGGTCCGAAGTGCGCGTGCGATGCGTCATCAGCTTCGCTCCGCCCACTGTTTTCGGGAGCGGTTTTTCTGACTTGATCTCACCCCCACTGCTCTCTGCGCATGCGCCATATTGCTATAGCAGCGGAGGCGCGTTTTCTGTTTCCAGGACGCCGCGGCGCCCAATACAAACGGGAAAGCGCGGGGACACGTGTACGCCGCACGTCGAAACACGCCGTCGGCAGCGAGAAGCGTCGTCGCCCAAAATACGATCGTAATAAATAAGTGCGAACACAAAGCGCGAGGCATTCGGCGCATTGAGCTCAGCCAAGCGACGGGCAGCTGATCTGACAATTCGTGACAAATTTAGATATGCGCTGGCTGTGGCTAGGTTAATCGGCGCTGTCATGCGCTAGCATGCTCTTTTTAGGGCTGGACACTGATTAAAAAAATAATCTGATCAATCGAGAGGCATTACTCAATTAATTGATGTTGCTGCCAGAAACTACATTTTGAGTTCGATTTTTTTTCTTTTGTTGTGGTGTCTTTCACACTGCAGTCAAAATTGCATACATTCTTGAATTTTAAGGCAATAGTATATCGTCCATGTAGGCGGTGGTCCAGATGGCGTGCTACACAGACCTTCGCGTAGTAGTTGTGGCTGGCATACGGTGGCTGGAACGCGTGCTTAGTGTCGCTATTTCCCCAAAAAGTGTGTGGCCGGAGCTTCTCGTCGTTACCACTTCATACTTGCGGTTTTGAATTTTGCATTGTACGAGCGGGCTGTTATGATGTAAGGTGATAGCGCGAGATAATGTAATGTAGAGTTTTGGGGAACTTTATTTCTGGTTTAATGCGCTCACGTAAGTTGAACCGATGAACTAGTAAAACATTTATCACGATTAATGCGGCAATCGATTAATGGGTACGGCAATTTATCAATCGCCCACCTATAGCTTTCATCGCATGGTCGCTTGATACCATCGACGTCCTTGGCTGTCCACCCTATCCTGGTAGCGTGGGCTTCAGAAGCCGGCTCCATATTACAAGCCCGATATTGTCATTTGCAAGGGATGTATGCTTTGTTTTGCTTGCCCTGGTTTTCTTTGATCAAGATATTCTGTTACACGTGTGTTGTATAAGGGAAACGGAACTTAGGTAAGATGCTCAACAAGCAGATTTTTAGGTTTGGCCAGTGCATGTTACTAAAGGAGACAATCCACATACCCATTAACCATGGCTGTAATTAGTGAATCGAATGAAGCATTTTTCTGTTGGGATACAGTTGCATACACTGTGTACCCAACAAGGATGACCTTATTTGTCACATGTAATGAATATGGGCCGTGCTTTGCTCTTTGCAGCTTTATCTGTCATAAAATATGGTGCAACATTAGTGTTTGTGAGAAACCGGCGTCACATTGACAGGCCGTTCTGATAGGTTGGCCAAGCGGGTTTTCAGTATAGCCGATGTTGTGGTGTCGCTAAAGGTGGTCTACATGCCCTTGGAAACATAGTGGATTGGCGCTCTGGTGAGAGAGTCAGTAGAAGCAGCAGTGTATTGTAATGGCTTCCATATTGCTTCCATCCTTTTAATATTGTCTATGTTATGTTAGGCTTCATTTGTGGTGTGGGCCTGGATTCACACGAAACTGTCTTAATGGAATGAGGTATTTTTCAAGATTTCTTGTATGCTGTGAGCACCATTGTTTAGTCGTGTAAACATTGTAAACATTGTAAACGAGTCATATACGTGTGGGGTGAATTGTACTCGTGTAAATGTGCGATCCCTCCTATTCAACAAGTTGGCCTGCTAAACGCCTCACTTTCTTTTTTTTTTTTCGATTTTTATGAACTGGCTTGGGATAGTGCTTCGCGCTTCGCAACTTCTTTTTTTTAGATAATTGCACTGCAAGAAATGAAACATCATAAACCAGACTGTCTCTAGCAAAATCACCCTCTCCTGATATAAATTAAATTTAGCGGGAAAGTTAAATTTAATTTATGCTGCTTTTTTTCTTTTTTATGCTGCTTATCTGCTTTTTTTCTTGTTTCACATTTCAGGATCCATCAAGCAGTACACATGACGCATTGTTTGAGTTTGCATGCGTGCCCTATACGTACGAAATGAGAAAAAAAATGAAATTAGGTAATTATCAATTACATGACTTCTGATCATTGAAATACACTATCAGACACCACATCGCAGGCTGGTGGAAATACATTTTTTAAATAAATGGATAGTTCATCAGTCCTGGCCATCAATTGCCACCAGTCATCATTTTTCATTCAAGCATTTTGTTATTGATTAGCATATTTAAGTTCTGTCGATGAGTGCCTTAGCCAAAAAGAAATCTTTAAAACCCCTCACTATTTTATTTACCTGCACTGCACGTATATTATTTTTATGTCTTCGTGGCTGTTGGAAACTTTAGATTTACAACGTAAACGCGGGTTGTGCGGTGTGTGGACGCGTCTGCTTGAGAGCGTTCGCGTTAATTGGTGCCGCATGCTTCTTGGTGGTGTTTATGGAGGCGCCGAAAAGCCACCGTGTGATGAAGCGATCTTGCCAAGTTTTTTTTTTATTTATCACATGTAATGAATACGGACCGTGCTTTGATCTTTGCACTTTTATCTGTCATAAATTGTGGTGCAACAGTACTGTTTTTGAGGAACTGTATCGCTTCCCGGAAGCATTTGTTCCGGCCGAAGGAAAGAAAAAAAGAAAAATGAACACTTGACTTTTTCATTCGGGGTTTTATTTATTTATTTATTTATTTATTTATTTATTTATTTGTACCCGCAGCCACGGTCAAGCTGGTGTTTGCCTCCTTGTGGGACTTCGCTCTCGCCACTGGCGTCCATCTGATAATGTAAAGTTTTCCCGAATCGACACCACCCTCCTCACCCGCCCCCACATAGCCGGCAAGGTGATAACGCAACAACGCTTGCATTGAAGCAGAGAGCTAAACTATGTTACTAAAAGCGATTGAAAGAAAAAAATAGATACGGAAAAAAAGATTGTGTGTTGTTCTTTAGCTCAACATCCCCCTTTCTTTCGCTTTTGGATCAACGTTACTCGATCGCCTTGTGGTGTTGACGCCAATTTTGGCCTCGAGAAATGTATTTCCCTTGCCAACCTCAGCTACCGTCTAATTTTTTATAATACACGCCAAGAGTTTTATATCTGTTATGGGCAGTATTTAATACCTTAGTTGTGATCTTCATGCACTCTAAACTTTTTTCCACCCATATACTCCCTAGAGGTTCTTTTTCGCCTGTCCTCTAGTGATCCTCCTTGTAGGAGTTTTTTTACTACATGGAACAGGGAGGTTTTGTTTACCTCCTCAAAACAGGGTGTTTTTAGGTGATAGAAAGGAGGTAGTTAGGGAGTGTTAAGAAATGTTAGGGAGAATTTAAGGAGATCAAAATGGAGTATTCTTTACTTCCTCAAGGCGTTTTTAAGTGATGTTTATGGACTTTTTAGGCGGTTGAATAGGAGCCTATTATGGCTCCCTTGGGAAGTACTTATGTTATTTTAGGGGCGTTTTAAGGAGGTTCAAGGGAAGCATTTACTTCTTTTGCATGGAGTTTTACGTTTTGTAGGCCTCGCGAGGGGAGTTTTTAGGAGGTTCAAGGGAAGCATATATTTCTTTTGAATGGAGTTTTGCAAAGTTGGGGCGGTTTTGTAGGACTTCCGAAAGGAGTTTTTTCAAGGCCACAAGGGAGAGTTTCTAGTTCCCTGCGGGAGTACTGATTTCACACGGTTTTTCTCGGTTTCAGGTTTATTTCAAACGAACTTTCGCATACAAGTTTACAATGTGGTACATGGTGTACACAAGGAGGCTCCGAAATAAAAACTTTGGGCGACCTCCTATAAGAAAGCAAAAATGGTAAATTGCTAAAAACACGCCAGTTAGGAATGGAAGACAGCAATAGAATGCTAGTTGAACAAACCGTAGAATTAATATTACTACAAGAACTGGAAATACGCGAAAAACAAAGATAGGCGCAAACACAACCACATGGTAAGTGAAATCATTATATAATAATAGCGGGTCGGGAACGCGTCAGTACTTATCAGAACTTATCAGAACGCATCAGCACTCAGTACAGAAAGTGAAAAAAATGGTTGCAGTGGTTTACAACAACAAAAAAATTTCAGTTGGTGGTGAAATGAGCGATCTGTGTGCTAGTTGAACAAACTGTAGAAACAATATTACTACAAGAACTGGAAATACGCGAAAAACATATAGGCACAAACACAACGGCGTGGTAAGTGACATCATTATATAATACTAGAGGATTGAGAACGCGTGAGTACTTATCAGTGCGCATCAGTACTCAGTACACAAAGTGAAAAAAATGGTTGCAGTGGTTTACAACAACATAAAAATTTTTCAGTTGGTGGTGAAATGAGCGAGAGCTGTGTAACGATTTGATATTGAAAGGTAACGAGCATTTTGTAGATGGTAAAGGCACAAGAGATAAATTATGTAGGAGACAGACAGCAATGAGATGGCTATGGATAAATGAGTAATATAAAGAACGAGAAATATGCTGCGGAAAATACCAGTGCGTTTTGATAAAGACACAAATGCGCCAAGAAAAGTGACCCAGTCTGAGGGGTTAATTGCAAGGATATAGAACAGAATGCGTGGTTTTGCGACAGCTTCTTCAGAGTGAGAAGAAAAAGCCATGTAATTCGTGTTTTTCCGATAATTTTAAGTTGATTCATTTGGCACCAGTTGCCAACATTATTTAGATAATTGTTTCAAGTTATATTAGTTGGTTAATATTATTGCTTCACTAAAAGATAGCTGTATTATCAGCATACTGAAGGGCCCATCAAATAACCCCTGTTCAGTAAAAAAAAAGAAAACTTCAGAAACATAATACGAAATTCTTTAAACTACTATCCAATGATTACAGGATTGAAAACAAATAAAATATTGGTGAGGGATATTGATGCGATAAAAGTTAATTAGTTCTAAATCCTTCACACGTGGTTTGGTGCTGGCAAGGTCCAAAAAGGCATGTTCCACAAACGTTAGAGCTCTGTGTGCCTTCTTGGGATATTGAATGTTGAAAACCCAGAACGATGCAAACACACTACACAGTCCTCCCAGTAAAGATGATGCAGTCAAGACACTCTGGCCATCGATGCGGAGGCTAATTTCCCCGTTCGCGGAATGCAGGCAGGGAGTCAAAGGAACATCTACCTGAAAAAGCAAAAAAGAAATAAAAATGACCCACATGTAAAATTCAAAACAGACACTATGGTTAAATGAACTTAATAATTCGGTACAGTAATAAAATTGTTATGCCAGGTTCCCTGCGAAGATTCAGTACTTAAATTAGGAATGCAAAGGCTTCATAAAACCAAGTGCCAGTACATTAACCATCGTGGCTTTTGCAGCAATAAAAAAGATTACTTCCGCACAATATACTCGAGCACAACTTTAAATGACAGTGAAGTTAAAATGCAAGTCTCTCTAGGTTGATAGATTAGCTCACGGAGAACACTATTATACCCCTCTTACACCTGGCATTTTTTTTTAATATAAGGCTGAAACTAGCAAAAACACGTTTTCACCGGAAGGGCTTAAGTGGCCTGACGCGCACAACTTCTTTCTTGGCTGCCGCTGGATGGTGCTACTCGTCCATACTTGGGGTGGCAGTACCGCTTTCCAAGGGAGCATGCGAGCTACGCATGAGAAAATCGTTCGACGCCAAAACTTGCGGGGCCTCAAAAGGCCAATGTTTTTCTTCAGTGAAGCGTAAATACTGATCACAGGTCCAATGGAGAAACATTTTGCTTAGTGGTCTCGAACGGCAAATGACAGGGGAGTTTGAGGAAGCATGAGCGATTTGACCGGAACTGACCAAACTGCTTGGTACGTGGTAATGTTGTATTCAGTTGCTTGTATACTGCTATTAATCACCGCTGCTTCACTTGCTTCCGGTTTATCCTGATGCAAACAGCGACTGCAGTCGTGTTTGCGTCACGTTTGATGAGCAGTTGAACAGCGATTTCTCAGCACTTAAGGCATCTTAGCACTAAATCAATGCTGAAATGGCTATGTGGAGGTCCGACTTCCGTTTGAAATCAACTTGCTGGTTGTCTTCAATGACCCTTTAACAACAAATTACCCTTATGCCTCATCACTGCAACCGATTGTTCCTCCGTGTGGTGCAAAGTGTGTTACTGTGAGTATTTTCAACGTGAAACGAACCGTTTCTGTTATTTGTAGGACTGATTATGTTATTAATCACTGCAGTGACAACAAGCTATGAAAGAAAATCCCGCCATCTCCACGAAGTGAATGATGATGAGAGGGGCGAATCTAAAATGCTTATCAGCAGACAATGTGACGCATTAAGTGCAAGCTGCTTTCATAGTGTGTGCATTGACATTAGGATATGGCCCCCTGGTAGAATGATGCGCTGCGCGAGATTTTGCCGTACCTAAAAGGACAGGCAAATCATTTTTACGGAGTATAGGATCTGTAAAAGGGTTGCGAGTTGGGCGAGTTGGTAATTATGCATTGCGAAAAATAAACTGCGCGCAAATTAACGAGGACAAGAACACATGAAGACGGCACAAGCGCACACTCGCAACTAGTTTATTATTGCACAATTCAAAGCTTTATATGCCCAAGCGCCCAATTGCCGCGCCCCCAATGCGTCACAGTTCTCGGCGCACTCAGCCGAAAATACTAAAAAACCGTAACAACAAAACCACAAAACGAACTTTGAGGCGCACGAAAGGCGAAAAATCAGCAAAGATAACCGCATCATACATGGATTAAGACCCCCCTCCCACCCCCAACACGCATTCCCAGAAGAAGCACCGAAATAGCGCTCAATGTGCGTCTAAATATGCGACTGCTCGATTAAGCAGGGCGATAGAGGGATGACTGATACATTCGGAACCAGCTTTTCTGATGTGGCTGGCTTCTACAATTTCTCGCGTTCGCTGGTTCTTATGTCGCAAAAGGATGGCTGTGCGCTCAAACACAGGGACACAATCAGGTCTGCATGCGCGGCAATGAGAAGATAAGTGGCTCAGGTCACGTTGAAAAATGAAAAAAAAAATATACGGTACTTTTAGACGTCGTACGCTCGAGTTTGTGACAACGTACCCGTGTGCGGCTCTGTCCTGAAGTTCGGAGAAATGCAGGCGGGTTGTGTTATATTTCTCGTCTTGCATTACCCTTTCTTTTATATATTAGCGCCCTCTTTCCCGATCTCTCTACCTTCCTTCCCGCTTCCGTCTGACTGCGCTGATTTTCGCCAGCACGAAGTAACCGTCACGTTGCTTTGAAACGACGCCGCGCGCGACAAACGAATTTATCTCGAATGCCCTGTTACAAACCGGCCTACAAAAGAATGCGAACGCATACCCCAAAACCCACAAACAAGTAAAATAATACGAGTGTGCGCTTTTTTCTTTGCCCGTGCGTGTACGAGCTGTGAGCGGCACGGGTACCCGGGTACTTCGCTGGGTACCCTATCCAAACGTTTGACAAACGCATCGACTGATGAAAGACCACTTACCAGCGAGCTGTCCACACCTGTCGCCGTATCCAAATGCTGTTTGCGGCCGTTCCTCGTGTGACAGGGGCACATGAAAATCTTTCCACCAAATGGCACTACTAGTCCTTCACAAATAAGAAAAAACGGCGGCCCAAAGCGAGGCTTGAAGCTCCGGCCGCGCCGAGTCACCGGCCGCGCTGCGTTGATAGTTGTTTACATCCGGGCAGGCAGTCGTGCCGCCAGGGCAAGTTGAGTCGCTGCAGTCGGGTGCGTTGGCGCGCTGGCACGAGAATTTAAATCGTCTATGTATGCGCAAGCAAGCGAAGCAGATGAACGTTGAAATTGTTTGCAACGGCGAGAACTGCATCTTCGTTAGCAGCAGAGTTTGACAACACCTATCGCCAAAATAAACAGATTGAGACAACACGGCCGCGCTCTCTGCCTGTGATCGCGCTGGTTGAAGCATCTATACGGGTATACGTACGGTATTGGTTTTGTAGCTGCGTGCAACCGTCGAGTCCTGCTTACTCGTTCTAATTAGCATTAGGCCACGGTTGAAGTGCTGGTGCACGGAGTCAACAGAAGACTAACATGGCGACCGCCCGCTTGAGATGATTACCTCAGATAGGACGTTTATTGTGGACGTGGTAGTATACAAGGAACGGAACGCCATCTCACAAATGGTGTTAAGTCGTTCTAAATCCTCCCTTTTGCTACCCGGATGGGCAACGGTTCTACCATGGAGGTTCGTCCACTTCTTTAGATCATGCGTAGGGAGTACATTTTTTGCTATAGGTACTTTTCAGGGCACATTACTTGATTAAAACTCCATTTCCGGCTAGTTTGCGTTTACAGTGTGAGTGAAGCGTCAAATTACACTGCATGTCGTCAGAGCTATACGTGCATCACGTCACTGACCCGCCGCGGTGGCTGAGTGGCTAAGGCGTTGCGCTACTGAGCACGAGGTCGCGGGTTCGATTCCCGGCCGCGGCGGCCGCTTTTCTGATGGAGGCGAAAAGCAAAAACGCCCGTGTGTACGAGATTTCGGCGCACGATAAAGATCCCCAGGTGGTCAAAATTAATCCGGAGCCCTCCACTACGGCGCGCCTCATCGCCTGCGTTGCGTCGGCGCGTTAAACCCCCACAATCAATCAATCATCACGTCACTGATTGCTTACGTTGTGCTTGCGCAAAAAACATGGCGAATTTCCCAGGAATTTGTGCAGTCGAGAATAGGGCCCTTGGGCCCCTATTCGCCACTCTATTCTCGACTGCACAAATTCCCAGGCAATTCGCCATATTTTTTTGTGTCCCGCCAACTGTTTAAATTACGTCATGCCTTCTCAGCCAATCACAGAGAGGGCGTGTATTACAGGCATTATTGTTGTTGAATAGCAAAGACAGGCCTACGTTGTCATGTCTAGTGCGTTTAGTCTGGTTTTTCATTGCCGGCCAAGAATTATGCGCTTTCAGTAAAGAGAAATAAGGCAAACTTTAGAACTGGTGCCCGTAAACGTCATAAAACATCAAAATGACGACAGCACACACAACCGCTTTGTTAACCGGGAGCACGTGACCAAAATTGAAAGCCCATGAGAAAAGACTTCTGGCAAATTCTCAGATTTCCCGGGAATTTGTGCAGTCGAGAATAGGGCCCCAAGTGCGAAAAACCGCTCCCAATGTTTTCGCTCCATGGTGACCTGCCTGTTTAGGCGCGTTCCGGCCGGTTTAGGGATGTGCAAGAAAAATCCGAGAAGGAAAAGAAAACATTTATCAACTTGAAGCGAAAAAGAATAGTACTATTACGTTATACATTGCATTTTTATATGTTCAGTACAGCGCTGTGGGAACATTTAGCACCCATGATTCCGACCCATGTCCAAGCTGTAGGCACGCGGTACCGCTAGCAACATGTGTCTACAAGCGGAGAGCGCACGAATCGGCGGCGGCGGCGGCGGCGGTGAGCTGCTCCCCACAAAATACCCGGAATTACCACTGGCGCCTTCTCGGGGCTTTGAAAGGAACTTTCCCAGCGACGACACCAACGACACCCTCGGGCTCTTATTGGCTGTGGCCCCACGATGATCGCAACGATAGCACGACTGCATCTGGCTTGCCAGTCGCACGTCGTGAGCATCGTCCGAAACGCCAAAGCCGGTACCAACGATCAATCGTAACGACCAGTCGCTTACGAATCGCGTGAACCAGTCTTCCATGTGTATCGCGCTTAACCCACGCTGTTAGGCAGGCACTCACGGCGCGCGACAACAGTTCCCGCCTGAGATACATGGTCCGCCGATGCCGCGCTGTTCCGCCCAAGTTACCCAGACTGGACCTCCGATCAGACTCTCCCTCTCTCTTCCGCGCACACACGTTCGCACTAGAGTTCCTGTATATAGCTCCCGCAGGGATCTAAGAGTTGCGCGACCCTTTTCCACGCGCCGCCGTGATGACGTCACTCCGGTTATCCATGCCGCGCAGAGAAGCCCCCAGTAAGGCTGCGCCGAAGCCGCCGACGCGGGCGGCCCCGCGCCCCTCCCAGGAACAGCGGCAGCACCAGTGTGAGCGACATCTCAGGAATCCAGCGTAGCCACAGCCAACGTTACTAGATTATTGGCCACAGCTACAGTGCCTAGTATATTCCAGGCACTATACCACAGCCACCGTAAGGCGCCGCCGACCGAAGCGCCCCCGCCGCGCGTCGGCCGCCGTCGGAAGCGTGGCGGCGAGGCTCTTACACTCGCGACGGGCGGCTTTCCCGCAGTAATCCGGATAACAAGATGGCGGGCGGTCGCGCAACTCTTAAGGTGTCTTCGATTTGGCTGCACTAGTTGCACCAGTTCAAGGGGTGCAGCACCGTCGTCCTCGTTTTACCGGTGCCGCGCGCGCCCTCTGCACTTCCTTCCTCGTTTTGCCAAGGTGCAGGTACAGTGCAGGCCCACCTCGGCACTAGTTCTCGGTCGCCGTGCACTCGCTGAAAGGGAGGTGCCGGAATAGTGCAGCATGGCGTACGTGCCGCCCAACGCGGAGCAGACGACGCTGCGCGTCGTTATTGACGGCGTGGAGGAGAACGTGTACCTCCTTCACAACCCTGACGGGTCACCCATGCAGGACGACAGCGGCTGCTACCTGTACGAGACGTCCGGTAAGTGTTGTTGCATGCCCGGCATGCCGGCGATAAACACGTGTAGCGTTCAAGAGTGGTTTTATTTTTGTTCGTAGCCATGTCGGCCTCGTCGCGTTGCTTTGGGTCGCAGTTTGGGATTTCTCAAAGGCGGTGCGGACTTTATACATGCTGGTGTGTACTTTTGCAGGCGGGCAACACGTGACGTTGTGGTTCACGGCAGCGGGCGATGAGAATTTGCCCCCTCCGGCGCAACCACAGACTTCCGCCTGCACTGATGGCGATGATGGTGAGGCCGCACTGGCTGAAGATGAGGCGGAACTGTGGAGTGCCTTGAGGACGAAGTTGTTCATCGCCCAGTACACCGCGCTCAAGGACTTGGTGGGAAAGAGCAGAACACTCCGGTATGTTATCCTTTGTGTGCAGAATTACATGCAGGACGCCATAATTTCTCCCCGCGCTGTGTGAACGCAGTAACTGCAAATGAACTGTACAGGGGCGCTGGCCTTGTCGCTCGAATTTCTAGTTACAAGCAATTTAAAATTATTCGCAGAATGCTAAAGATCGCACATCTTTTCCTCCTGCTTCGAGTGCTTCAAATATGTGACAGCCGAAATACAAATATTCTTGACAGAACGGCGCTAATAGCAGCGCATTTTTACT
Source organism: Haemaphysalis longicornis (assembly GCF_048455015.1). Taxonomy (NCBI): domain Eukaryota; kingdom Metazoa; phylum Arthropoda; class Arachnida; order Ixodida; family Ixodidae; genus Haemaphysalis; species Haemaphysalis longicornis. The sequence continues at coordinate 56,087,853 of NW_027526335.1, forward strand.
AAGAAAGTTATAAATAAAACGTTGTGCACCCCTAGCATGCTACTCGCATCAGTCAAGTGTTACTTTACTTTACCCATACATTACTTCAGCTGTGCTTTTCTTTTTTGTTTAGGACAAGAAAACAGCTCTGGATTAAAATAACCGAGCTCATTAACAAAGAGTTCCTGTGCAGTATGACGGCCACCCAAGTGGAAAATAAATGGAAGAGTTTGGACCGATCCTATAAGGAGGCAAAAAAAAAAAAAATAACACTTCCACTGACCGTGCCCCCGCGAGTTGCGCACACGAGGAGTAAGTTGGAATTATTTATTGAACTATTCAACAGTTCTGGCATCCCTCATACCCTGAGTCACCTCGGGACACCATGAACCTGTTTAACCATTGAAATGTTCACACAGGGAGCTTGCCGCAGTTCTAGAGAAGGAACACAGCATTAACCCAAGGATCCTTTTGGAGCCTGGAAAGGCAATCCTACCAGGAGGGAACCCAGGGTAAGTGAAAATTAAATAGTGTAAGCAAAGTGGCGATTGTAAGTGGTGTGACGTTTGTGCACAACTTTCAACAGGGCCAGCACTGCAGCCGAAGGACCCCCCAAAGATTTGCCAGTGCCAGTTGAAGGTGGAGGAGGTGGACCTCCTTGAGGACTTGTCGGTGCAGAACAAGGGGGGACCTGTACTGAAGAGAGTGCGGCATAGCAGGTCGCAGCTTGGTCCCCTCTTGGAGACGCTCCAAAAGATGGGGGAGGCCAAAGCGAAGCAAGAGGAGGCCAGGGAAAAGGCCTTCAAAGCCCGCCAGCAGTGGGAGGAGGCGAAGGAAAAGCGCCACGAGGAGCGAATGCAGAGATTCGACCGTCTGATAGATCTGCTTGCGACAAAGGACAAGTAAAACGAATAAAGACGGCGTGTCAGGACTGCACACTTTTTAATTTCATGCAAATGTTTCTTGCAGCACTGCCAACTCTGTTTTCATGCAAATGTTCTTTAAGTACATGGTTTGCCTTTCACAGTGGATGCAGTTCAACAACATAGCAGTTTCTGCGATGTCGGATATTTCAGCACAACAACACAATTCAATCAAATCAACACAAGGCACTTTCATGTCAACTTTGCGTTGGCAGGCCAGGGGTGACCACAATTAGCACTGCTCTTTAGCGATAAGGTCTCTCAAAGCCTGGGCGTAGCATGGTTGGTGGCAGTCGAAGTCCCCTTCGGAGGCGTCGTTGCCCACATCATCGTCGCGGCGCAATGACGTCAGCTCCTGCAGGAAGGCGCTCTCGTCGTTGCAGAAGTTGTGCAGAACGCACGCAGCCATCACAATGAAGCAGGACTGCTCAACAGTTCTGGCGTCTACAAAGTAGAGCCTCCTAAAACGCTGTTTCAGGAGGCCGAAGGCATTCTCAATGGCCACTCTCTGCTGGCTATGTCACCTATTAAAGTTGCTTTTCCACGTGGGAAATGTGCACTCATTGTCCCTGAATGGGGTCATGAGCCACGGCATCAAGGGCTACGCGCTGTCCACAAGAATGTAGTTTTAAGTGCAATGCACTTCTTAAGCGACCCTGAACCTGCGTCCACCGGCGATGTCCGCGCACGTGGAGATGGGCGCGCGCAGCCTGGCCGCTGACATAGCACATACCCACGTGGGGGATTGGCCAGGAATCTCCTCGTCTTCCTTGGCAACGGGGGGAGATGGGCGCGCGCTGCCTGGCCGCTGACATGGCACATACCCACGTGGGGGATTGGCCAAGAATCGGGCGTGAGAAGGGCTAATGCACCTGCTTAAAGGAGTACTGACACGAAATTTCAAAGCTGAGATCCGCTCTAGCAATCAAGTACAACGACAACACAAATAGGTGTCTGTGAATAAATGCATCTTTCTTTCTTTGTAGTTGTGTGTGTGTGTGTCATCTCTCTTTCGCGAACATTACCGAACCGCGCAAATTCAACTCGTGCATTCGCACTTTCACATTCTTCCCCTCGGGGAAATGCGGGGAATTTTTCCCCGCATTCGACGGCTGCGCGTTCAAAGAAGGGGCTCTCTCTCAGGACGCCGGCGTCGTGCGCCGAGCCCGGGAACCCGATGAAAACGTTGCGGAACTTGTTCCTATCGTCGCAGATGCCTTGCAAGATGATAGGCGGCCACTTCTTGCGGTTGAAATACGACTGGGCCGATTCACTTGGCGTCGGTATTTCGATATGCGACCCGTCGATGCAGCCAATGGCATTCCGAGGTCCCTTTCCACCGCTCTTGGCGAGAAACCCGGCCTTGATGCGTGTCACTTCCTCCACGCTACTTGGCCAGCTGATGACTTCAGCGCTAATTCCGTGGGGGAAGTGAATGACCCTCGTGACGCAGGCACGCACCGACGACTCCGTCACGTTGAACTTGTCTGCGATCGCATACATCGACACTTGCGAGCCGAGGTACACAAGCGCAATGAGGCACGTCTTCTGAGCTGAGATTTGTTGCCGGCCTTGCACTGCGCTCGGATAGTAGGCTGAAGCGCTGAACCTGGAGCTCAGGCAATCAAACGTCTCCCTCGACAGCCTGAACAGCCTTTTGAATTCTTGTTCGTTGTACCTACTGGCAACGTGCTCGTAGCCAGGCACACGATTGGCGTCTTCGCGTACCAACGAGCACGCCACGGAAATGCACACGGTGTCGAACTCGTCGTCAGAGTCACTCCACGGACTGTCACTGCACTCCATGTCGTCGCTGTCGGAGTCGAGCAGCTACGCGGCAGCTTCGAAAAGTGCCCTGTCTGACAGCCGATCCATGCTTGCGATCATGGAGGCGCAAGTTCGCGTGTCCCGGCTGCTGCAGGCCTACACGTGTGTCCTCGTTTTGGTTGTATCCGGTGCGCGCTAGTGTCGCGGCTGCACCTGCACTGCCTGAACCGGCGCTGCACGCGCGCGACACCGGTCGGCACCGCTGCGGCACTTTTCGGAACTAGTGCAGCCAGTGCAAGCCAAATCGAAGAGACCTTTAGCTCCCTGCGGGAGCTATATAAAGGAACTCTAGTTCGCGCAGCCAGCGCGTGCCATCTCTTGGGGGCGCCGACGAACCAGCGGAGCGCCGGACCGGTTTCAGCGCAACGTCTCTCTCCCCGAAGCGCGCAGCGGCTCCGGATCGCGGGTCATGGTTCTCCACGATTTCCACAATGTTCAGGTAAACATAGTAACGTGGAGCGTCAAGACCAGCATTGTGAACCTTGTTGCAACCGGTTTGTCCATATACCGCTCGGCTTATCCGCGAGATACGGCTGAACGCGATTAACTTTGCGATTCTTGCAGTGTACAAATGTGGACAGATTACTTACTTTTTATCCCGCACTAGCTTATTTGTTCTTATTTTTGTGGATCGCTGACCGCAAATATTTGAGTGTCTCAGCAAGGCCTGCCTGTTGTTCTAAATCAAGAGCCCTCCAAGCACGGTAGACCCGTACGAGTAGCTAGCCTTAGCTTGTGTGCATAAGATTGAGAAAAGCGGTCCGTTTAGTTTATAACCCGAATAAGACCGAGCGTTTTCACAAAATAAAAGCCTTCTTGAAAAGCGGGAGGCTCCTACTAATTGTATTATGCCAGGCTCCTCCGTAACGTGGTCAAATTGACGTGCTCTTACAGTCATTGCAGGTTTTTGCACCGGGATAAACAACCCCGGGCCCCTGAAATTTAGTTAGAATCGTCCATGTGCCGGGCGTTCCTCTGATCATCGAGCTGATACCACGGAGGGGACAGGTGGAGATAATCACGCTTTAGAAACGCAATTTAGTAGAGTTCTTGTTTGGCAGAATTTTCTTCACTCCCATAAATAGTGTTCGTACCAGCCAGTTATAAGCAGCACAACTAAAGTAGAAAGAAACAACCAGAAGACACAGTAAGCCGGCTGGGAGAGGAAGATACGCGAGGAATAAATCTATGCAAAATAGCAAATTATATAGACGGAAAAGAGATTTGCAGCCCCTCTTCAATCCGTGAGGTCGGCTCGAATATCGATGTTATTCGTATTTGAAGGAGTAGCAGTCAGAATTCAAACTTCATCTGCAATCGTGTGCTTTTTACGTAGCATACTTCGTAACGTCCCATTTTCAAGATGATGTGTAGTTCCTCAAATGCGTCATCGTCTATCCAGACGTCCACTTGTTCCGAAAATGTGAGGCTTGTGGTGCGATAAGTAGCCTACATAGTGCACATCGACTATGCGGGGACGTTACTCAATGTCGCATCGATGACTGTGTTGCGGCCGTTGCGGGCTACAATTCACTGGACACCAACTTCGGGACAAAACTATCGAGCAAAATGTCGATGTGAGCACTTGCGACTGGGGCGCCACAAGTCAGTGTTCAAATTACCACTCACTACCAATGGCCTAATGTTAGCGCAAGCTTAAAACCCAGGAGACACAGAGCACCTTAGAAAATTTCGGGCGACGAAGAAGCCGCTCTTACCGGCATTCCGTGCTTACATGTACGCGGTCACCATGCGGGATCTTACAGCATTTAGAGCGTTCTGACCACACTAATATCGCCGACTGGTTCGGGAGCTCCAGTCGGCGATATTAGTGACGTGAACCTGGCCCGGGACATTCTCGACGCCTAATGTTGCGTTTGAATAAAGTTTTTTCCCCATCATCACCATAACATCGCCGTATTTGAAGACGGCTTGTGTATAGTTAGGCTGCTCCCACTAAACGGCAGAAATATATCACGGCAGGTATTTCTCCTGTCGGTGCGGAGCTCACGTTACAGATCGCACTCGTGAAGGCAGATTTGCACATTGGGGAAATGTAGACTTGCATCCAGGTCCCGGTGAAGCGCTTCGGTTCTCTCGTGGGCCATTCTTGTGTTGTAGAGACCAACGGCTTCCATTTCATTTTAAACCGTGAAAGATAAGCCAAACCACCCTGCCGTGCTTTCCCTCCCATAGACCTCAGCACTCCAATGCGCACGGGTTAATCATCATGCTTCCTTCACGTTTCCCAATGCTCCTTACTCCTGCCAACATTAAATGTGATCGTCCCTACTAATGAATTGTTCCGCTACTACTACCACCGCCTCTACTACTACCACTCACGGTAGTGCCGCCACCTACCTTATGCTTACAGAAACTTGGCCCCTGGCCCGGTAGAAAACAAAACATTCAGACGACACCTAAGTATCTCTTACGAGTTGTGAATTCTGAAGCTCGAAGTTTATTTCATTGCGAGAGATTGCACTACGGCATAAGAAGAATTTTTAAAGGTACAACAAGGCACCCGTTTCACGCAAAAATCCAAGAGGAAACTGGTGCTGTGGTCCCCATGTCCAAAGCTTAAGATCTGGGGTCTCCCAGGTTGGAACTCTGTGCCTCGGAGGCGTTGCATTCGGGCGTTTCTCAGACCTGAGCCAGTCCACAAAAGGTGTTCAACGTCAGCTTCTGATGCAGGAGCCACACTGAAGGGGCAGGTGTCCGCAAACGGGGCGTGATATAGGGCAGGCCAAGCGTGAGTAACTGCTGGAAATAACGCCACCCCAACTCGAAGCATCCGCAGAAGGACCTCCTCCCAGCGAGCGAGCCCACTGGGGTGGGCTCGCCGCCTCTGGAACTAGTCCACGCTTTAGCAGGCGGGCGGAACAACGCTGGTAAATGATCTCATCGAGCGTGTTTAGTTGGGCTTCTGCTGGTAGCTGAGGAATTGGCGTTAAGCGGGGGAGGCCAGTGATGGTGCATGGCACCCATTTTAATCGTCTGAAGCTGATCCTAGTCCAATTGCGTCATCTGAGGTTACTGTGCTTGGTACACGACCCTTGGCTTTAGTACGGAACACACTAGGAGACACGCAATCGTCCAGCAGGCCCCGCCGGACTTTTGAAAGATGCGGCGAACAAGGTGGAGTATTTGTCCGGCTTTCTGTCGAGCAGATCGTAGCCACTGAGCTGTCGACCCTGAGACCGATATCTGTAAGCCCAGAACTCGAAGGTGTCCGACAATGGGAATGGAGGTACCATACAGCTGCAGGACGATCGGAGATTGATACTGCAAGGGAGCGACGGCCCCAAGCGTTGGCCACTTGAAGCGCAACAGTCTTGTCTTGAGAGAGGGTGAGGCCCGCATACTCACACCATTTCTCACAGTCTGTTAACGCTTGCTGAAGGCACTTGGCTAGTCGTGACAGGTCTAGATGGACTGCCCATATCGTAGTGTCACCCGCATCCATGAGGAAATACAGGTGTTGGTGAGTGGCAAGGTGCCAGGCTAGCACCAACAAGACGACGAAAAATACCGGAAACCGTACAGACCCTCGTGGTACGCAGCACACTGGTGTAAAGGAGCCGAAACTTCCACCGCTGATGCGTACGCAAAAAGAGCGTTTTTGGAGAAAGTGCGGGACAGACACAGACTTTGCCTGGGGGGCGGAGTCAACTTAGGACTTATAAGATGGAAGCGTGACTAACATTGTCATATGCCTTGCATATGTCCATAGCTCGCACAGCCCTCACACGGCGAAAACGTCCTCCCACAAAAACCATGACTGACAGATGTTAGAAGCCATCCTATTACCAAGACGAGGCCTGAATCCGATTTGCGCGGGGTGATACCGCTGAAAGGTGTCAAGCCACCACTGCAGGCGTGTGGCGAGCATTCGCTCTAATAGCTTGCACAACGTTGATGTGAAGGTGATTGGGCGCAAGTTGAATTGAACTCCGCTGAGGGCTTCCTAAAGTTTCGCGCTGCGACTAGCGTTTTCGAGATTTACTCGAGCTACACGCGGTGTACTGGAGTGGACTGCCATCCTTCGCTACTGCCTTGGCTGCGGCCACAGACGACGTAGATGCTTTACCCTTTACGTCGTCTGCAGGGTAAAATGCGGCACGGATCACACCCAGCCCGCAGAGTGGCGGGTCAGAGCTCAGAACACGCTTAGCGCTGCGCAGAGGGCGCCGTGGACCGTGTCTCAGACATCAGGAGATTCAGGGACCGTTTTTCTGCTACTGACACCAGTCACGGGATTTTTTGTTCAATAAGCCATTTCATGCTTTCAAAAGTGTTGACCATGGTTATCCCCTTCCTCGTAGGCCAATACTTCTCTGTATACGTGTTACGCTCCCCAGCCGCAGAAGCAATATTAGGAGCCACAAATTAATTTGAGACAACTGACACCCCCACGGCTTATTGGTATACGCCTGTTTCAGGAGCTTTCGTACAGCTGTGCTGTTTTGTGGCGGTGCTGTTTAGACTTCATGCCGCTTTGTCGCCGGCGCTATTGTGACGCCTGCTGTTTTGTCGCATGCTGTTCTGTCCCGGTGCCAAAATATGAGGTTTGAATAATCGGTTAGCCGTATATTCGTATATTTGAACCTTAAAAATTGGCGTTACTCACAGATTGTTTGGTTATTCAGTTCGGTCACGTCTACAGTGGCATCATGATCAAAAGGCAATGTGCAGAGGTGCGAATCATCGTGTTGACATCTAATCCGGAAATGTTCACTGAAAAATGCCACACTTCACCGTGGTGTTATCTGAAGATATTTTGGCGTATTGCCGTGCCCCTGCCCCTAATTCAGATAATCGGCACTAATGACTTCTGCGGCTAACTCACTAAAGCTCGCTAATATTTCTTGCACAAGCGACCCGGGGCCAGTTGTCGAAGAACAGCAATGTAGTATTCAGAAATGTAATACTTCAAATTACCTTTCTTATACCGCAGTCAAATTGGGCCTACTAACTTGGCTTTGAATGTTCACGCGGCGCACGATGTATCGCAGATATGAGCTATCACGCTTGCTCGCAATGCGAGAAAGGGCCCAAAACACTACGATGGAAAATCACAAGAATCATTGGAATGGCGCCAGCATTCTACGACGTTGTGAGATGCCAATGGCTTTCAATAGAATATGAGCTCCGCGGAGGAAACAGCTGACAAAACCGGATGAATATCCGGCAGCTGCCGCTGTGCATGTGGCTCTCAATAGTGTGCAGCGGCAAGCCACGCGCTGTGCAGACGACGCCGGGCCGTCGCTTTTTTGTTCGATAGTAGGGCAGCTGAATGCAACGTTTTAAACAACTTCAGTGCCGACACAGGGAACCAAACGCTCGAATACCCGAATGTTATCGGCCGAACAACCTGTCAGCCTTACCGATAACTTGGGCTATACAATTGGCCGATTTTGAAATTCGAATAGCGGATAGCAGGGAATACGGTAAGACCAGTTGGGTATAAGGTCTCGCTGGTTACTTACCAGATGGAGTAGGCTTATATTTTTAGCGTCCATTATTAATGAATGGGATACCATCGTTCTCTTTCAGATGCTCTCTTGGGAAACCGGCTTATCTGTGGCCACAGCGCTGCTGACTATTGTCCTCGGAGGGGTCCTGAGACTCATAGGCTTTGCTTCGAAGTGTGGAAGTGGCAAAAAAAATCCCTGGCCGCCTGGACCGAGAGGACTGCCAGTGCTCGGTTACCTTCCGTTCATTGGAAGACCGTATCATGTAGCGTTCAAGACGCTGAGCCTTCAATATGGACCAGTTGTGAGGTGGGCTACCTTGCTCTGATTTTTTGATTACAATATAAAATTAAAATTAGCAGCCGGCCTGATATTTGGACATTGTTACGCCGAATGCTATAGGCTTTTGCAAATTGTAGCGCAACGAAAAGGAACCAGTTAGATCCAGCGTGTATACTCTGGGACTCGCCAATGAGGACTTGATTTCGAGTTCACGTTATCGGATACCAGTGACGTACGCAGGATTTTGGTTCGGGGCAGGGGGGGGGGGGGGGGGACCCACAGAAAAAAATAAAAAAATAATAACAACAAACAAAAATTTGGAAACGTGAAATTAAAAAAAAAGTATATCGTGATTGAGACACACTTCTCAGGGCACAGGAGCCCCCCTCTACATAACCCTCCGGTCGTTCTCTTTATCTTCGTGTTAGGCAGTGGCATTGAAATTGCCTTATCGTAATGGAAGATGACATCGAGGTCACGTAGCCTCAACACATTGCTTGTGACGGAAGACGGATGACAGACAATCTTTAGTTGACGACACACAGAGTCAATATCACCATCAATTCCGCTCTCGTTAACATAATTCGGAGCAGATTCGATACGTCGCAAAGGACAGCTTTGAAAGCGAGTCCGTACTGGGTCGTAATACCGATGTGAAAAAATGTCTAAACAATGCGGTAGTGAACCATCGCGGTTCTGGACTGCGCCGAAACATCACTAGTGCTGCACTGCACTTCATCGACGTCAATATATGGAGTCAAAATAAGCAATAATCAGCGCAAACACAGATAACAGCTTCTATGAAACATAGGTTCATCAACGGCGCGATATCTACATGATTCTTTTTTATCATTACGGCATCTTTTTTTGACACAAATCGATGTACTCGTTTTGAAATAAAGCAACCATTACACGCAGCTCCCTCAGAGGTTGAGTATAGTTGCTTTAGTGAAAAGGAGCTGAAATATTCCCAGCTAATTTAGGTGTTTGCGAGTTGGAGTTCAAGGCAAAACTTTATCGGAGCCACGCATGCAAAATAGCTTGTAAGCGAGTGGGTCTCGAGAGGTGAAAGTGAAAGAGGAACATACAGCCGGCAAAGACCCAAACGTGCCAGCGGCGTAGATGGCTCTAACACGAGATATGGCGCCGCCGCCTCGGTGCGACCGTGGAACTAACGCGAGCGGAGTGTCAGTATGCAAGAAAGGGGCTGTAGCATGCGGCTACATAACGCTCATATAATTTCTTTTTCATAACACCAATTTCCCCTCCAAAATACGAACATGCTGTATAGATTGATATGGATGAAATGCTACAAAATCAAGTGTTGAATAGCTGTGGGTAGAGGCATTCTAAGTTCGAAACCTTACGAAGCTGAAAACAAAAAAAAGTATTTTGCAGAGAAATACCAGCTAGATTTTGTTGTCGGACGACATGAAAAAGCTCTCCAAGAAGCAAATCCACAGCCGATTACTTTGCGAAATAAGCTGACTTTTGTAACGTTCTCATGTGCTTGGTCACAAACCAAGCCAGCATTCAACACAACTTTTGCTAAAAGAAAACTAATCAAAGGAAGGATGGCTCATGATTGAAAAACCGCAACCTAAACACGAAGATGAATGAAGAGACACATGACGAAGCCCGCCATCTGTACAGTTATCCGAAACTGAGTAGGCGTTTTTGGAGGGGGTTTGATTGGGTTTCTTAGTTTTCGCTACACGTGCCTGTGTGATTATTTGGTAATTACTTGCTACTTTCTGATATAGATATTTCATTCATATGTATTTTTTAAATGTATCGATGTTATTAACGTTTTGGTGATGACGTAGGTTCATGTTCCTGTTATTAATATATATGTTCATTTTTTCAAAATATAATTCAGTCGCTAGAAAAAAAAAAAAAACACTTCGTCCTGTCTCTCTTCATTCGTCTTCGTGTTTAAGCAGCGCTTTTTCAATCATGAACGTATACCAACAAGCCCAACGGGCAGTTCTTCTGAGAAGGATGGCTTTCACCGGTAAACACAATAAATCATTGTTCTGTTTGGACGTTAACAATGCACGCGGCAGGTGGTAATGAAAAATTTCTCTCCCCTTCCTCCAAGACAACGCAAGGAATAAATACAGAAAATACAGCCGGATCCATGTGGTTTTTTTGCGCCCACCAGTTCGGGGTGATCCACTGATGCTTTCCCGCTGCTTTTCGACACTTGTGGTAGCTTTTCCTTGCCGGAAGCTGCCTTTACCGCTTCCGGAGGCGATTTTCTTGCCTGCGGGTCGCGCCGAAACCACACATCAAGAAACTTTCTTTTGCCTGCCACGTTAGCCACGCTACCACGGCTTACGCTGGCTCTGTTACAATCTCCCTGGTAGTGGCTCCTCGATCAGGTCGTGTGGCCGGTGTTGCGGGCCTGCTAGCGTGTCCGGTGGAGGCGTCCGTTGGTCCTGAGTCGGGGCAGGCATTGAGGCCGAGTAGATCGAAGAAAAAGACATTATGTACAGAACTTCACGTAGTTTGAGACTGAGGGAACACAGCGATGCGCTCCTGCACGCGAGAGATTAAATATGCAAATTGGGTCCGACCCCTTCTACCCTTTTTCCCCGCAGCGTTGAGAAACGCACCAATCAGAGAAATCCATGGCGCTGAAATCGACGCCCACATACGCACAGAGAGAGGGCAGCTTTCCCTCTTACACAAGTGGAATCATGTCGGGTGCAGAGAGGAAATCTGCCTACGGTCGAAGCCCTTCGGAACAGCGGGGCTGAAGCGTGAGGACGCCTGGGATCCCCTCTAGTAATCCGGCATTGGGCGGCTCGTTGAAGAGCGGAGTCTCGGATACGTTCCAAAGGTTCCCACGATGAGCGGCACACCGCCGAAGAAGTCAGGAACAGTTAGCCTGCCACTGATAGGGACGCACTGCGCGACGCCTTTGTCACCCCCTCCGCTAAGTGTTATTAGTCATTAGGGCAGCCTTCTTTGGCGGGCGCTCGGGTGGCCGTGAAATCGCTGAAAGCGGCTTATGTTCACAGCAGCATGGGTCACCGCCACGTCATGGTGCGTACTTATATATATAGTGAACTAGAATACTTCACTGTAGTGCGTACGTCCGTCGACAGGCGCGTAGCCAGGAATTTTTTTCGGAGTGCGCTGGTGGTCGACCAGGAGATGGGACGGGGAAATAGTTAGGCAAGGCTTCTTGAGCGTTGTTTTTCAAACGAAGCTTGAAATAACTGACTTTAACATGCGATTTGTGTATGCTGAACACTAACAGCAAAGCCCCCCTTAAGGAGCTTAGATGATAATGATGATAATGATGATGAACTAAATTCCCGTTCCCCGGTCTATGGGTAGACCACGGATGATTCGTTCGTCCGTACAGCAGGCGGTTATGCGGGCACGCGCTCGTGAGCGTGATCATGAGTGTGTTCGTGAGTGGCGCGTGGTCCCAGACGTTCGTCAGGCGGAAGTGGAGGCCAACACCGGGCGCTTGCTATCAATATTCGCGTGTTTTAAATTTTCCTTTAGGAAAGGGACTAAAACGTTATTTTATCAGCTATAAAGTACAGTCGAGCACGAATTGAGGGATATCGCGCCAGCATAGAGCGGCCACGCGTGCCGTCCTACGGTTTCGTTTTGGAACCATGAAAATCAAGATTTCGCACTCTTCTCTCCCTTGTTGGCTGTTCCATGCTACATCAATGGCCCGCACGACTGACTTGCCACACTTTGGGTTTTAAGCTTTACGTTCATTGTTATCAAGCACAGACTTGGTTGCCTTTTATCTACGCCGACGATAACGAAACTGGCATGGAAGATTTGCTAAAGCTGGTGTTCTGTCAGCTTCATTTGAAAGAGTAGCTTTCCCGCGATAACCTTCGAATCGCAGTGGACTGTGCGTGCGGCACATTCGTATATTATGGTGGTGAAGCTAGCAAACGTGCGCCTTCGTCCTTAAGTAATTGTCTTTTTGTTAATAGTAAACTTACGCTTAGCGGAACACCTTATTGCACTGCTGTTGAATGTGGAGCTTGATAAGCGTTTGTTAAATTTCATTCTATTTCTATCCGTTAAATCGAACAGACATGGCTTCAGTAAAATTCCCGTTAAGCAAATACAGAATGCTGATTTTAATCAAGAGGGAGGTCAAGAAAACAATGAAATAGTGCCAAGAAGACAAAGCTCCGCAACAAAGAGAGTTGGACAGTTTTGTTGATGTGGAGGAAATACAAGATGGGCAGAGCAATGCTTCTCATACAGCAGAAATTATGAAACTGCAATAGTCAATGAAATGCGATGTCGGTAGAAAAATGAACACATCAAGGATTGATGGTTGACTGAACAAAACGCAGTGACATGCTCTGTCATGTGATTACACTTTGTACCAGTGTAAAGACAAGGAATGACACGCTAAAGTCCAGACCACATGTATGCCTATATGAGGCTTTTCCTGCTGTTCAGCAAAACAGCGGGACTGCCTCGCTCGGCTCGCGGCAGGTTAGCGGCGCTGCTCGGTGTATTCGTTGCGAAACGCACCCGAGCTGTATATGTTGACATGTACAGCATATGGAGCGGGTACAGGGATGAGACGTTGACGTAGCCCTTCTTTTCAGCTTTATATCAGCAAGAATCAGGTTCCGCGCCTTCAGGCGACTTCAGGCGGTTCTTCAGGCTACTTAAACTGCACCCCAGCCTGGCACGAAACATTTCGGGGAGGCACGGGCCGGGTGTGCCCCCTCTGGCTACGCCCCTGCCCGTCGACGAGGGTTTACACCCGGACGACGGAAGGCTTAAGTGATCGAATCCGAAAATATCGACGACGGATTTCACAACACCGCACGCCGATCTTAGCACTGGGCTGTTCAAGCGCCAGGGCCTCCAAAAGAATCGGAGACTCAGAAGAACAAAGCACAGCCATCTATAGCGAGTGGAGAGGCCGGAAGTCGTTCTTTCCACTCGCAATACACTCTTATGTGCAGGGTGGGGGCTGATTAAAGTAGCTACGAGAGAGAAGAAAGATGCGAGAAAAAATAATAATTCACAAAACGGCAGGAACACAGCTTGGAGGCCGGAGGCTGTTAACAGAATCCGTCACCGGAGTAGGTCTCTCAGATGTTCCTTGAGGAGACGCGCGGTCCGCGGCGTCGCTTTGTCTGGAACGGCTGTCGGCACCACCGTGGTGTCGGCGCGCTGGCTTGGAGTCGCCATCAAACAAAATAATAGGCTCAGCTACAGCGCAAAGGTGTGGGCTCGACACTCGCCACCCGTGAGGATGCCCCTGCTCCGTGGACGGTGAAACGGATCCCCACTGAAGCGCTGGTCTCTTCACCCAGAAAAGCTGGCTGTCAGCCAAAAGGGTCAAAGGAAGGAAGGAAAGATTTGTTGCCCTTCGGCTGTTGCGTTAATGTCCACACAGCTTCATTTTTTTCGCCGAAAGTAGGAACGCCGACGCCCACATGCCGACGCCCACAAAGTAACAACAGATATCAGTCAGCGAAATCCTTCTCAGCACGTTCCGCCAGACTGATTTCCGCCGATGGGCAGAGCAGTGACATCAAGCGTCGGCGGTGAACAAAATGAGCAAAATTTTGTCTGCAGTAGTTCCGTCGGTGCCGCATGATGTGCGGCTGTTTCTGCGCCGGAAGAGCAGAAATAAAAGAAGAGAATAAAGGGGACGACCTAGTGCGCAAAAGTCACGAGCTATTCGACTCTGTGAAGGTCGTTGTGCTGCTGAGCACGAGGACGCGGGTTCAATGCCCGGCCGCGGTGGTCACTTTTCTGATGGAGGCGAAAATCAAAAAGGCCCGTGTGTACGAGATTTCGGCGCAAGTTGAAGGTTCCCAGGTGGGTGAAATTAATCCGGAGCCCTTCACTACGGCGCGCTTCATCGCCTGCGTTGCGTCGGCGCGTTAAACCCTGCGATCAATCAATGATGTGAAGGTGGATGACCAGCGAAGGTTTTTAGCGCACACATAAACGTCACAAATTTTGTGTCACAGAATAAATATAAAAGGCATGAGCTACGACGAGAGAAGAGAAGCCAAATTAAAAAAAAATTCAAAATGGAGAGCAGCAAGTTGATATAATGAACGTTTATATAATGGTGGTCCAGCCTTAAAAATCACATTCCAAAAATTTCGTGAAAAGCGGGAGGGGGTGCGGCTCCCTCGGCCCCTCTTCTGCGTACGTCAATGTCGGGTACTTTACTTTTAGTGGGGTTACTGTTTGAACGGTCGAGATGAAGAAGTGCGGCAGAAAGTATAGTCTCTCATACACTTCGCTGGAGTTATTAGTTGTTTGTTACAATGTCATCCTTCCTCTACCTGTCGATAGGAAGACTACTTAAGGGTATCGACAGCGTTTGTTAACTCACGTATTAAACTACGAGAGGTTCGGAATAATGGAGCTGCCCCATCATAAAGAAGACTTTCTAGTTCAGCACGAGAAACAGTACCCCATCAAAATTTCGTTCACTCAAAGTTTTCTCAATTTTACATACAATGAAACAACTAAGGAACTGGGTACCGAATGGCGATTTACTCTAGGTCTTGCACTTCCCACTGAATTGGAGCCTATTAGCGTTTTCACGACGATCTTGCTACTCCATAGTCAGCCGCCCATTATGCTCTTGAAAACGGTCTCTACAAAATGTTGAGCGGTGTGGCCGTGTTTATCCAGCCTTAATGTCTAAAGTGTGAACTATGCATATTTAGGGATAGTGACTTGATAAACACGTTTACTCTCAGATTAAACTGTGTGCCCTTCGTAAATAGGACTTCAAGATGTAACTGCGCCCATTGTGTGAATTGTGACCTCCCCCCTTCCCCCTCCATCCTTACTTCTCCTCATGGCCTTATGGCTCCTCGTTCTAATAAAAGTGTTTCACTTACTCACTCGCCTTTCAATAATTCAAACGCAACGCTTTCTTCGCCACTACCCCCCCCCCCCCCCGCCTTACCCCTACCCCCTCGCCGTCCTGCCAAGATTGACATCTTTGATATCTGACAGTGTGTTCACAGCGACACGAGCAGTCTGCTTAAGCCTGCAGCAATGTTTACCGGAGCAGAACGTGCTGCAGATTGAGCAATTATGACATAATTTCGCAGGGTTCGCCTCGGCTGTAAAGACGTGGTTGTATTGAACGACTTGGAGTCTATTCGAGAAGGTCTTGCCAATCCGGATTTACTGTGCCGACCAAACAACTTCGTCTTTCGCTATTTTGGTGTTAAAGGTGAGCTGTTCCGGTCAGCCATTCAAGCTGACCTTTCTTCGTAGCTCTGTTCCTTAGCGCTTAATTTCTCGTTTTCTCGCTGGTGACAAAGCATGCTCCAATGTCATTCCACGCAGGCATACTGTCTCTTAACGGACAGCCATGGCGAGAAAACCGAAGGTACTGCTTTCACGTGCTACGAAACCTCGGATTTGCGAAAAAATCCATGGAGAAGCACATTCAGGTAAGAGAGGTTCCGATACTGGGTTGAACTCAGCGGTCGCACGTAATGTCGGAGCCGCCATGATATTATACGAAAGGGGCTTATATCAATGCAGTTCAGGGTGTCGTCGGAAGCTGTACGGAGCATAAACCTTAGATGTTTGCCTCTCAGTTTAGGTTGGAAGTTTGGCTGTTAGGCGAGAACAACAAACAACAAGAATCCGTGGGTTTTATCGCCTAAATTTTTATTACGCTGGTTCACAACGCTGGAGAAGACAAAATTAGAGATCACAGTGTGTTGTCCAGCGACGGTGCGTTTACGTGCACGTACAGCAGCATCACAGTGTTAGCGATGTGTGCAAAAGCTATGGAGGGACTCAACTATCGGCCCTTAAATCACCCTGCTAATATCAGCCATATGTTTCCTATTTAGCAATGTACAGGGTGCCAGCTTGCCGTGCAGCAACAGTTGTAAGCGTCAGGAGTTTCCAAAATTTCGTAGCATACTGCGGAACTTTGTAGTTCTTACTTTTGCGCGGACTGAAAATCGGGAAGCCCGATTTTTTTTACGTCCCTCATATGCTCCATTTTATACATCATTTACCCTCACTCGTTTCGTGGGAAACCAAAGCCATCTTCCTGCCCCAATGAATACTCCTCCAAGCAGGGAAGTGTGTGAGTACTTAATGGGGCCATGAAGGCAAAATGCAAGTTTGGTTCATTCGAAGGACTGCATCGTTAGAATAGCACTGACACCACTTTTAACGCAGGCCTCGCACAAATAAACTGCTTAATGAGGAAAAGAGAGAGTGGGCATGCGACACCCTAGCCATTTTTCCGCACTAAAGTTGTGACGCATTATGGGAAGCTTGTTGCGATAAGCCCGGACAGACAAAATCTGAAGCGAATTGAAGAGATTCAACAGGAGTATAAGCTTGCAGAACGAGCTATTGGCGCTTACCTTTGATGCATTTAATGCCAATTCTTTTTATAGCAGTAGGTAAGTAAGCTAAGCAATGGAATTTAGGAAAAAAAAAACACCTAGACATAGCAACACTAGTGCGTACTGCGCTCAATATGCCGGCCGACGGCGCACAACCGTAGAACACGTTGGGCTTGTCTGACACGACACTGGTGAGCTGGCATAGGCGACACTGTCACTTGCGTGACTATGTATACCGATTCATACGCAATATTTACGACAAGAGTGCTATCAAGCGTAACAATAAGCCAGATACAACTCCAGTCAGGAAAAAAAAAGCGTGTGCAGACAGGGGTTCATTAGCGGCATCGTAACGCCATCTATGAAGGAAGACGGGAACAAGGCTACCATCAAATACGTTTTTGACGTGGGCGGCAGCCTTAGTCAACACAGTAATTTTTATTTTATATACCTGGAAACGCCATTGTCAATATCACGAAACACACGATGCGGCGGGAAAATTAAAAATTTGGCTTAAACTGTTTAGTTTCTCAGTGAACAAAGCGTCATTTGCTGCAGGGCAAATGCTGAGGGCACTATAAAGCACCAAATATTTCAAATGAAACAAACTTGTATTTTGCCCTCATGGTCCCTTTAACGGGGGATGGATAGCAAATCCGACTAAAACTTGGATTTATTTTTGTTATAGTGCGAAAATGTTCTAACACTCTTTGAGAACGTTCCCCACGAAGTGGCATCCTCAGATGCGCACCAGAAGCCATTTAAAAATGGCGCCAAACGAGCCTCATTTGGCCCCGCCTAGTCACTTCAAGGATCGTGTTGACGGACAGTGGTATTTACATTGTTATTTCTTCTTTAAAAACGCGTGATAACCTTTATTTTTATAAATAACTACACATTTAGCACACCGTTACTTGAGTCTTTTTGTAGTTCCCTGTATGCTTCAAAGGCGCTGCGTTATTCGAAATAGCATTGCGCATACATTACGAAATGTTTGTTTACATCAGGTCGGCCGCCTATCGTACTGTTTGCGCGCACGTAATGGTTTCTTTTTCGATATATTCAAGCAATCTTTTAAACTTGAAGCCCACTGTGCCAGTAGCATTGCCTCGCTTTCCTCATAATCCGCGTAATGGCACAATTTGAAAAAAAAAAATTGAAGTGCAATTTCTCAAAACACCATTTCCGCTGGGAAAAGGAACATTTTCTTTTCAACTATTTGAGTTCCCGAAACCATGTTATTGTGAGTTCTTTATCGATGCTATAAACACAATCTGAGCCATAATAGGCATGTTCTCACCAACATTTCTTTTTTTATTCACACTTTTTTCTCTCCGAAATAAATAAAGTTGTGTTTGTGCTATTTAAATATTTTTTTAAAAATTAACGGTTATGGTCACCATTATTATTGTGGTTCAGAAGAAAGCCGGAGGCATTTAACATATATAGAAAATGTTCCAGCCCTGTACCTGCAGAAACATGTCTCAAAATGTTCCTTAAGCAGGAAAAAAAACATAAAAACTCTGGATTTTTATTTTAAGAACTGTGAAATATTTTTGTATGAAATTTTGCACACCGTTAGTAGGCATTTAGTTTTGATACCCACCGAACTTTCAAGCCGATTTCTGAAAAAGCAGCAAAGTTAGCTGGAGACGTAGTTGGACGTCTACGTTCACCATCCATCCCCCTTTAAGCTTGGTACAACCAGGCTGGAGAAAGGGATGCGGCCAAGCTTGAGCCTGTTCTGCCAACGCTTTCCTTGAAGATGCGAGAGGCTCATGCTCGTGCGCATAGTTGGTTTTTCTGAAGCATACACCCTAGCTCTGACTATATATACGTCGTGTAATCAACGTGAGGTCCCCGTAGTCGTAATTAATGCTTCTGCACCTTGCCAAACCGCACTGTCCATTAATTACGAACTAAATAAGAATTGACAAAACGCCTTTGTTCACTTGCTCGTCGTATCGACACGGGAAACTGTGGCTTAACTCTGTTTCGGGCGCGTATGATTTAGTGCGTTCCATACGCCAACAAAATGGCACAAATAGATCCTTCCGCCTACAAGGCACGCGAAACTATTTGTATGGCCGGAGCTAATCACTCTTAAGGCGTTCCATTTAGTGTATACCTAGTTTCCCAAATGTTTTTTTCAGTATCCCCCTTAATTGCGCTTGTTCCAAAATCCACCCATTCACAAGCAAAATATTTAATACAGGGAAAGCTCGTTAATTCGAACTTCAGTAACTTCAATTTCTGGATAACTCGAACACTATGCTTTGATCCACCCAGCTCTGCGTATAAAAAATCCTTTTGATTCGAATCACAGTGACATCTGCTACGGATAAATCGAACTACGCGCCACCGCGCCGGAATCTGGGGCCTGACCCACGGCAGAGAAACGCATTACCTACCTACACACGAGGCTGCGTCTCCCCGGAAAGGAGAAAAAGCGTAGAGCGAAGTTAAATCGGGTAAAAGCGAATTAAAACCCCCTGACGGGCGTTTTCAAATGGGTTTCTTTGCGGACTACCATCGATACGAGTTCAAGCCTGGGTGTGCTGACAGATGGCATCGTTTCTGAGGTCAGAGGCGTACAGGTTGTATTCACTGGCGAAGTACGCATGCAGGCAACCATGTGAGTGCGCCGTCACTGGTTACGTCGGGCTCCGCGG
This sequence comes from Haemaphysalis longicornis, assembly GCF_048455015.1. NCBI lineage: Eukaryota > Metazoa > Arthropoda > Arachnida > Ixodida > Ixodidae > Haemaphysalis > Haemaphysalis longicornis. The sequence continues at coordinate 56,107,379 of NW_027526335.1, forward strand.
AATGGCGGTACTTGTCCGTGCTGAGCACATGATTTGTGTTGGACGTTCCAAACTCTACCCCCTGACCGCAAAGTAATGCTTCGACTCCAATGTGAGTGCGAATAATAACAGCTCTGTGGATATCACCGTTGCGAATCGGGTTGAAACGGAGCAGACGACGCGCGCCGTTGTTTTTCTTTTCTGCGGCGTGCGGCCGCAGTGGCACAAGTCGCGTAATGTCCGTGGCGCTTCGGACATGTCCGTGGCCGTTTTCTGTGTTGCCAAACGAAGAAATTGACCGCTAAACTTTTCAGTGAATACCATTTATAACCTGTCGTTGCCTGTGACCTCGAGAATGGGGCGTACGAAGCACCACTGCGGCCATCGCGCGGGAGTGGTGACCGTAAAGAATGCCACACGCCTATTTTTCAGTTTTGGAGTATGCGCGAAAAGGACGCCTTTCGCTCTATTCTTTCGCTGAAAAAAAAAAAAAAGTGCTGGCTTTCGCCTTCAAAGATAAGAGGCAGGCTTCACTAGGGGACTTCTTGAAGCCTTCAATTGCTGACATGCCCTACTGCTCCCCAGTTTCATTGGACGGCTTTTGTTTTTCACTTTCGTTAGTTCAAACTTTCATTAATTAGAACAGAGGTGGAGCCCCTGCAGTTAGAATTTACGAGCTTTTACTGTATATCAGAAGAGCGCCCTGTCCGTACATGGCGCGAGCGGCGTAAGCGCATAGGTCTTTTGTCTGTACCTTTTTTCTAGCAGCCAATTAGGAATTGCTAATAAAATTCATCTTCTCCCGCTCTACATCTGACAGTTGAATGCCACATTTCCAATCGTTTATTTTATTCTTCCTCATTCTAGCTTAATTATGCGGAGCAAACTTTAGCACGTGCCGAAATGAACTAAGCGGCCGGTTTTTACCCGCACCTTTCAAACAGGACTTGGGGCTGATAAAAGATATTAACAGAATAAGAAGCAGGTTAGCACGAGGTCGCGGCTTCGATTCCCGGCCGCGGCGCCACTTTTCTGATGGAGGCGAAAAGCAAAAAAGCCCGTGTGTACGAGATTTCGGCACACGTTAAAGATCCCCATGTGGTCAAAATTAATCCGGAGCCGTCCATTACGGCGCGCCTCATCGCCTGCGTTGCGTCGGCGCGTTAAACCCTACAATCAATCAATCAATCAATCAATCAATCAATCAATCAATCAATCAATCAATCAATCAATCAATCAATCAATCAATCAATCAATCAATCAATCAATCAATCAATCAATCAATCAATCAATCAATCAATCAATCAATAATGAGCAGGCTAATCGATCAATTAGTAGACTAATCAATCGGTTCTGCTGGCTTATGGAAAGAAAACATATGCGCCCTTCCGAGGCATGTCACTCGCATAGAGCACGGCAAACTTCGAAAGGTTAAGGGTAATTGTTTAAATTAATGTTGACAACCTAGGTTTTTCGCATCGAAACTTGATTGTACTCATACACAGACATATTACCCGCGCTGCTCATTTCTCGTGTGCAGGAGGAATCGCAGTGCTTCGCCAATTTTCTGGAAGGGAGCAAAGGGCGGCCAACGCTCATTTCGCAGGCGCTTGCGGCCAGCGTCGCTAATAATATCTCGGCGCTGTTGTTGGGGCGGCGCTTCGACTCGGACGATCCGAAAGGCCGCCTAGTCCAGGAACAGCTCACTAAGTTCTTCCAGAACTTCGTTGTGTTGGGGCTTACGGACTTTCTGCCTGCTTTACGCCCCTTAACAGCCTACATATCCAACACTGCGTTGCACGCAATGAGCCAGGTTTTCATGGAGCTGCAGCAATTCCTGAGGTGAGAGCTTCATTAAACGCAACGCCGGCGATTCCCGGAGCACGCCAGGCGCGCGTTCGGCGGAGTAGCCTACATAGTGGGCGCAATACAAACGCTGCAGTGGGGTTTTGTTTGCGGAAGTTGTCGAGTGCATAAAATACTGAAATGAGCCTCCCGGCTGGCAAAGGCAGCAAGCAAGAAAACGAACGCGCCAACAAACAGGCACGCCTGGCAAGTTGCAGACAGCTTTGCCGATTCTTTGCCAATCCATTACGTGCACAGTAATGAAAAAATGAAACGCCATCATGAAAATATGAACCAGAACACAGGAATAGCGCGATTTCTTTCCCCGCAATTCAAATTGATGCGAGGCTTAAGCACAGCAGGAAAGTTAGGAAATGCGGCTTTCTAAATACAGTCGAGTCCACTGGTAACGATGCCGTTTATAACAATATATCGGATATAACCATGAACAGCTATGGCACCGTCAACTTTTGTATTCTTTCTATGGTAAAATAAACCGCTTATTACAATGCACCAGTGCCACGATATCGGATATAACGATTGAGTCCGGTTATAAAAGTGCAACGGTGATGACTCTAATGACGTGGTTGCGCAGCCTACTCAGGTAATGTCTTCCTAGGAGGCCTAATGCGTCACACAGGTCATTGGGGGACTTTGTTTCTGTCAAGGAAATTTACCTCAGCTAGGTGAAGCACCTATAGATGCTCTTGGGAAAGATTAACGCTAGCTTCACACGCGGCAAACAAAGGTGACTGACTGTGGCTTCTTTTCCGCAAATTAGTAGTAGTACGACCTTTCTGGCATGCGAATAAAATGTTTTGAGCTCTGTTCCGTCTTTTTATTTCGCAACCCGCTTTAAACAATTATCGGTTATTCTGATGGGATTTCCTTGGCATTTGGATATTATAAGTGGACTAGACTGTATACATAAAGCGCGCCATTATTAGAACTCCACGAACCGGATTTTTAAATTTGAAGTGTCCTCTTTTATATTTTCGTGTTCGCATTTCATTTGTCGATGACTGTACGTGTGTTTTACTTTGCATGTATGTGATAACAAATGGACAAGGTCTATCAAGTTCTTGCTACACTGAATGCACAGTTGAAATATGATCGTAAAGTTTTGATCTAAGAGTAGCGAATCGTCGTCGTCGTCGTGATCCTCATGGTCTCTGCACTGCAGTGAAAGGCAGCGCAGACAACTCAGGTAAGAAAAGATCCACAAGCAACAACTTCAAGTATTTGGCATCCGAGCTATATCTTTGCTGAAAGGCTGTGCTATTCTTTGGGTCAGTTTTCCCAGGGCCGCTAATTTGGTCCCCCGAGGGTGAGTGAGGGTGTTAGGTTTGTCACTTTCCCCCGAGCGGTGCAATATTCAATGTAAGCGTCGCAGGCCCTGACTTTCGTGTCACTTAAAAAAGGCGTTGGCGGAAATCGGGTCACTTGTATGGGCGAGGTGGTAGGGGGGAAGCGTGGCCCGCCCTCTAAGCTTGGTAGTGCTAGACTTGAAGACCCCTCCCCCTTCTTCTCCCCATTTAATACCACCTCTACTTCATAGGCTCCCATCATTGTTTTCTACAGACGATGTTCTCCAATGGGTTGTGGGTGGCTACTATCCGCTAAAGCTCTGCCTCTTCACGTCTTGAGTGTTCGCACTGGACAATACGTCTATGAACAAAATGGACATATTTATGAAAAATCTTCGTGTTGCAGGAAAGAAGTGAAGGAGCGGGAAGCAAACATGGAAAAATATAGGGACAGAGATTTCATAGATGGGTACTTGAGGAAGATGGAAGAAAACAGTGGCTCGAACTCTCATTTCAATAGTAAGTGCGTCGAAGCCCTGACAGTGCAGTTCAATTGTTCATGTTTACTGTGCGTGCACACGATTCCGAATTCATGGTACATCATACCGCGGATACCATCCGAAGCGGAGTGAACTCGAAGAAGTGCTCCTACAAATTTGTTGGAATACGTCTGCAACTTTTAAAATGTTTTAACTTCCCCAATCTGCAGGCATATTCATAAAATAAAGCTTGCGATCTTTCTAGCAGGCTGTCACTGCATTACAGGCTCAAAACTCACGCTACAAATGCTTATTAACCGCTTAATAACTGACGCATTTTGATGGCATAGCCAAGTTTGAGCCTCAGCATAAAATGGTTCGCGAGATTGCTCTCTTCACTGTGGAGACTGAAATCGAAGGTTTCGCTTCTTATAGCAACAAAATTCACCTTTTTCTCGTTTTTCTCTTTCCGATTCTTTGTCCGCCACCGCTTTCCAGTTGGCCTGTGTCTACTGCCTACGAGAGGATCGGTGCCAGTGGTCAAAACCAGTTAAGGCAGTGACAGATGTTTTTTTACGATGCACCCGATGCACCATAGCGCTATGGAATGCATCCCTGCAATGGCCGTTTAGAAACCGCCACAGACGCCGACCCCGGCTTTTTCGTAAAATGGGTAAATGATTCCTTTCGCATGGAAAGGTAAACCACCGCGGTGGCTCAGTGGCTAAATAAAGCATTGTGCTGCTGAGCCCGAGGACGCGGGTTCGATTCCGACCATGGTGGCTCCTTTTCAGATGCAGGCGAAAAGCAAACACGCGCGTATGTCGAGATTTCGGCGCACGCTAAAGATCCCCAGGTGGTCAAAATTAATCCAGAGCCCTCTACAACTGCGCGCCTCATAGCCCATGTGTAGCCCCGGCGCGTTAAATCCCCGAATCAATCAATCAATCAATCAATCAATCAATCAATCAATCAATCAATCAATCAATCAATCAATCAATCAATCAATCAATCAATCAATCAATCAATCAATCAATCAATCAATCAATCAATCAATCAATCACACTTGAAAGGTCGCACTCTGTTTATCTTCTTTCCCCTTCAGTGGCGTACCTTGAAGGAAATGCGATGAACTTATACGGCGCCGGCACGAACACAGTCCGTGCCAACGTCCTGTGGAACCTCTACATCGCCGCTAGTCACCCGGATGGCCACCAGGAGCGCGTGCAGCAAGAGATCGACGCCGTGTTGGGGCGTCACAGGGCGCCCACGTGGGAAGACCGGCACCGCCTGCCTTTTACCATGGCCTCCATCATGGAGACAATGCGCTGGAGGGCCTCCGCTCCCATAAGCGTGCCGAGGGCGTAAGTGGGATGGGTGACTAGCTAGCAAGACTCGAATCTTGTGCCAGGCACTTTTACAGGGGTCACGAAGACAAAATACAACTTAGCTTAATTTGAAAGAACTATTATGTGGTAACTCACTCAACGCAATTTAAGTCCCGGTAGGCCTTCTTTTAGCTCCAAAAAGGGTGAGGAATGGTGAAAAAAAAAAAAAAAAAACGAAAAAAAAAAAAACGTGTGGTTGTAGGCCTCGAGTAAAGAAAAACACGCGATCGCTAAAACCTGTGGGACATATCTGCATTGCAGTTCAGAGAGTCCCGCGCTGGAGCAGTAGGGGCGTTGCATACGATCGATGATGATTCTGCCTTTTACGAATATCGGTTGCTTGAAACTCAACTCTAATGCAGCTTTCACAAACAAGGTCAAACCTGCCGGCATTGATGAACAATGCTACACGGCTGAATGGGATCCTATGTCCTTTCCTATACTTCTGCGTGTTTCGGCCAGCGGCGCTTACATTCCGCGTCCCGGAAACGAGCAAGTTCTTTCTACTGCGCTTGTCGGCCATAGTAGGGTCACGAAATTGAGCACCAATCTTTTCTAGGGGAGAAGGAAGTAAAATAGTTGCATGAAATAACCTCGGGGGAGCACAGCGGTTTGAGATACGTGGCGAGGCAGTGGAAGTGGTAAGCGAATATATCTACTTAAGCTAAGTTGTGACCCCGGATCCGAACCATGAGGCAGAGATAATTAGAAGGATAAGGATGGGGTGGAGTGCATTCGGTAGGCATTCTCAGATAATGAGTGGCGGCCTGCCATTCTCCCTGAAGAAGAAAGTGTATGACAGCTGCATCTTACCGGTACTCACCCTACGGGGCAGTAAATTGGAGGCTCACTAAGAAGGTTCAACTTAAATTGAAGACGACTCAGCGCGCAATGGAACGGAAGATGATAGGTGTAACGTTAAGGGACAAAAAGAGAGCTGAGTAGGCCAGGTAACAAACGCGCGTTAAGGACATATTAGTAGAAATTAAGAAGAAGAAACGGACGTGGGCAGGGCATGTAATGCGAAGGCAAGATAACCGTTGGTCATTTAGGGTAACAGAGTGGATCCCTAGAGAAGGCAAGCGGGGCAGGCGGCGGCAGAAGGTTAGATGGGCTGATGAGATCAAAAAGTTTGCGGGGATCAATTGGTCACAGTTAGCACATGACTGGGATAATTGGAGATTAACGGGAGAGGCCTTTGCCCTGCAGTGGGTGTAGACAGGCTGATGATGATTATTATTATTATTATGATGATATTCATTTCATTGCGCCACAGTTCCGTACACTGCGGATTAAAAATACGCAACATAGACTGCTTTATTCTGTCGATTTCATAATGCTCTCTTCGAATTTGGCGCAGAAATTTTTCGATGGGCTTATGGACAACAATTAGTGCCAAGAAAGCTCCAGCGTAGATTTTAGCGTGCAGAAGCGTTGCCGGAGTGGTGGGGCATGCCGTGCATTCTAAGGTAATGTTGTGGTTCAGTTCGACAACATAGACATCAAGTGACCGATCCATGACGCTCACAAAGCAATTTGGGCGAATGACAGTAACGAGCATGCAACTTGGCTCGAAAATATAATCGGCGCTGTGGCTTTGCGCAATGCAGAACGCCATGGCTGCATTGTGTGATTCCACAGCGCCGACCGAATTCTTTTGAGTCGAAGCGTACGTTCGACATCGTCACTCACCGAAGTTTTGTCGTTGGCTGCATGGATCGGTAAATAGGATTCATTGATCATTGAGGGGAAGCTGAAATAGAGGGTTGCTTTAGAGTGTAGTTCCTATTTCGCCTAACATTAACCGCTTCAGGTTACCTGCACGCATGTTTAGTACTTGAGCAATTTTATTTTCGTTATCTAGCAATTTAATAGTCAGTGGGGGGCTCGCGATTAAAATCAGAGCACCTCATGGACAGTCTCTCAAAGAGATTAGAGAACTACTCCTTGTTGTCCATGACTTTATAGCACAGAACGTGACACCATCATCAAAGGTTACCATGTTCCTGCCGGCACCATCGTGGTACCAAACTTGTGGTGGCTGCATAACAACCCGGCCTACTGGACAAACCCGTCCCAGTACGACCCAACGCGATTCTTGGACGCTGGCGGGACCAAAGTGGAGAGGAAGCCTCAGGCTTTCCTTCCTTTCAGCGCAGGTAAGTCTGTCTTAGCAGTGTCGTCTGGATGTCTTAATTACTCACATCGTTACGGCAATATGGCGCCCAAGGCTCATTACCACAAGACGGATTGTAATTCAGTTTTGTGAGCAACAAATGGAGCTTACTTTAACACAAGCCTCTGGCTAAGTTTTACGAAACTCGCCTGTACCACAACGTACTAGAACGATCAATTCTGGAGTAGAACAAAGAACCTATTTCGAGTTGCGATGCCCAGCATAATGTATGACTAAAACATTTGGCATGCGCTGAGGCGTCACAAACTGCAAGCATAACCTTTTACATTGTTTAGTGCTACGTGCAAGATCACATTTTGAACCAAATGGCATGCGAGACATTATCATTCCCGGAATTTGCTTATTTCGAGGGGGCTCTGAAACTGCTCTAGAAAGCGCTCTCTCTTTTCCTGTCACTGCGAACGGTATGGCTATTGCCTGCACAGAATGTCATTCCGTGATTTGGTCCCTCCAGCGGGTAGTTTTAAAATTTATTTTGCAGTTGATGTGATTTTGCCTAAATCAGCTGCGGAATGCTTTTAATGTTGTAGCTGAAAGGAAGCGGACCAATTACGCGTATATTCATTGTCTGACGCCCCAACAGTAGACAAAAAAAAAAAAAAAACGGGCTATGAAGAATTCCGAGAAAAAGGGAAACATCTTTCGCGTTAGTTTTTTTAAGTCTTTTGAAGTGGGCAGGGCAGAAAATTAAGGCTCGGGTATTTCGTAGCCATCAAATCTGGTGACTGTAGAAGCTGATTTCAAAGTTTCTAAAAGCGTTCCCGATGTCTGAATAAGCTAAAAGTGTTGCAGGGGCTCTGTACCAAAAAGATTGGTCGCTCGAGAATATTGCAGCGAAGCTGAATCCCGTATTCGTTTTGGAGTGTACACTTCATAATTGGGACATACCAAACTCGAAGAGAATCAGAAAATAGCTTGATATACGAAATGCACTATGTATACAAAACTTTCCTATGTATTGATTGATTGATTGTAGGGTTTAAGGCGCCGACGCAACGCAGGCGATGAGGCGCGCCGTAGTGGAGGGCTCCGGATTAATTTTGACCACCTGGGGATCTTTAACGTGCGCCGAAATCTCGTACACACGGGCATTTCTGCTTTTCGCCTCCATCAGAAAAGCGGCCGCCGCGGCCGGGAATCGAACCCGCGACCTCGTGCTCAGTAGCGCAACGCCTTAGCCACTGAGCCACCGCGCGCGGGTAACTTTCCTATGTACCATTGAGACTGCTTCATGTGGATAAAAATTAAAATATCCGATTTAGGTGTGAGTTTGGGTGAGTCATCATATGTATCAATATTTTCGAGGTAACATTGATTGATTGATTGATTGATTGATTGATTGATTGATTGATTGATTGATTGATTGATTGATTGATTGTAGGGTTTAACGCACCCACGCAAAGTAAGGGAGGAGGCACGCCGTAGTGGAGGGCACCGGAATAATTTTGACCACCTGGGGATCTTTAACGGGCGCCGAAATCTCGTACACACGGGCGTTTTTGCTTTTCGCCTCCATCAGAAAAGGGGCTGCCGCGGGCCGGAATCGAACCCGCGTCCTCATGCTCAGCAGCGCAACGCCTTAGCCACTGACCCACTGCGGTGGGTTCAAGGTAACATTCGGACTGTTCTGTATCAGCAATAAATCGAAATATCAGAGTGAGGTATTAATCAGGATTGGAATGTCAGGTACGGCCATAAGGAAATGAAAAAAATGAACCAGAACAGCAGAATAGCATTATCGTTTCGTTTAGTTACATTGTTATGTCAGGCAATATCAAAAAATAACCATAACAGGAAGATATTAAGAGTAATAACTTGAAAACAGTAACCTGCCATATTTACTGCTCTCGGCGTAAGAACAAACAGAAGAAAAGCTGGACATATCACACGATCGTGGCCTTTCTCTTCCATCAAGCGGCCGTGGCGCAGTCCTGATGTTGGGTTCAATCTAGTTCCGTTTCGCATTTCCTCCCTTTGCAGGAAAACGTGCGTGTCCCGGTGAAACCCTAGGCCTGATGGAAGTATTCTTGTACGTCACTACGCTGCTCCAGAAGTTTCGAGTTTTGCCGGAAGAGGGCCAGGACATCTCGTCGGATGTTGAACGTGGACTGATTGCTGCGATCAGCACTATACCATTGCGCTTCGTTGCGCGCTGACCAACAATGCTTCTTGTTGACCAATGCTGACCAATATTCGCGCCTGCCGTTTACAGGTTTTCTGTTGAAATTGTTAAATATATCTAGAAACACTCGATACATATACACACACGTGTACACACACTCGCGCAAGCTCGCGCGCACGCAAAAGACGTGGAATTTTAGGGTGTGTTCGCTTATTTTCCCGTCGTGAGACCTTTTTGTGTGGCTTATTCATTCCTAGCTGCCCAGACATTCACACAGGCAAGACGTGTACAGTCATAGAAAAATGAAATGCGAAGAGAGAAATATGAACCAGAGCACACAAATAGCGCTATTTCTTTCCATGCAAGTCAAGTGACGCATTGCTGAATTACAGTAACAAAAGTTGGGAAGTATGGCTTTCCAGGCAGACTACTAGCGAGCCATTATTGGACCTACACGAACAGCGTTTCTCAATTTTGCGTGTTCTGCTTCATTATTTCGTGTTCGCATTTCAACTGTTCATGACTGTACATACCTCGTCCGGAAGTGTTTCACGGGTGACGTCACTGCATCCCACTTCGGAGGGCAACATCCCGACGTGGACACGTAAGCTGTAGCCCCGAGCGGACCACTGTCGCCTGCAAAAAAAAAAAACAAAAAAAAAAGAAGAACGTTTACGAACGTCGCGCGTCATTGTGTTTCTCGTGGGTGTGTTTGGGCTGTCGCAGCAATATTTCCAAATCCTTCATTCAAGTATTGCCCTCCAACGCCTCAATAACAAGTCACGACTCTTCCTGCCAAAGGCTTGTACTTGATGTATCACTGACACAACAAGGGAACGTTTCGACAGCTCGTGCAAATATCTGCAAGTAAACAAGCAAGCAAGCAAGCAAGCAAGCAAACAAACAGACAGATAGACAAACAGACAGATAGACAAACAAACAAACAAACAAACAGACAAACAAAAATTTCTGGTCAATCTGGTTAAGGTAAGTGTTATCTCCCCTTTGTTTCTCGTTAAACAAGGCGATCACGACAATTCTTTCGAGCGGCTATAATCGTGTACTATAAAATAGCTGTGTTGGTAAAAAAAGGCCTTATCTCAATGACAGATCTCAGTAACTCTACATCACGAATGGCTGTTCATCTCTCTATATATATACTGGATCGTTGTGCTTGGGGGGGGGGGGGGGGGGGGGTTGTGGGGGAGGGCGGGAGTTTGGCCATAGAACAGACGCCAAATCGAAGACAGATACCCAAAATTGTGCTCAACAGGCCAAGCGTAGCTTATTATAAATAATGGAACGGAGGAAGCCTCCGAAGGACGCGATTTTTTAAATTTGAATCTACCCGAAAAGCTTCGTCCGATGAAAACCTTTCCAAAAATTTCGAATGTTTCAAATCAAAAACCCCCGATAGCATTGCCATTATAACTCCAGGTCGTAAACCCAACGCATTAAAATGGACCGGCTATTATGCATATCAAGGGCGAGGCCGCCGCCAGCAGTTGAAGCGTTCAGGGTTAAGGGAAATTGCTTCTGACGCCCACGTGAACGAATACTCTGTTCGAAATGACACCACGATGGCTTGTTTGTTGTTTTGTAGGCCAACCACCCAACTTTCTGACTACAAATAGACAGCAGCACTCGCTGTGCTAATAAAAAGACTCCGAAAACACCTAGGCGCTTCTGAACAGTTTTGAATGCGGCAAAATTAACGTACAACATACACTTCGGGAAAGATAGATTGCTGAAGCGGATGTGCTGGTTTCGTGGGCGCTACCATGAAGCTGATGCTGCAGCAGCGCTCTGCCCCTCATCCGGACCAAGGTGTGGAATGATTAACGGGATCACTATCCCTCATGTGACCGGCAGTCATCCCGTGCTTCCCTAACGTTGGAAAAGAATGATCCCCCTCCTGGCGAAAGAGATAGGGGGACAATTGAAGATATTGCAGACTAAAAGACTCGCCAGTGATCCACCTAGCGTTGTCTCTTATTGAAATCTGTCTCATCACTGGGGATTGTGACGTGTTATACAGTAAGGAAAAGAAACGGGAGCACTCTCCTCAAGAGACCCCGTTTCTCTTGTTTCTCACGTGACGAATGGATGAGGAGGAGAGAAAGATGGAGACATTGTGTGTGTGTGTGTGTGCGTGTGTTTGTGCGTGTGTGCGCGCGTGTGTGTGTGTGTGTTTGTGCGTGTGTGAGTGCGTGCGTGCGTGTGTGTGCGTGCGCGCGTGTGTGTTTGTGCGTGTGTGCGTGCGTGTGTGGGTGTGCGTGTGTGCGTGTGCGTGTGTGTGTGTGCGTGTGTGTGTTTGTGTGAGTGTGTGCGTGTGTGTGCGCGCCCGCGCGTGTGTTTGTGTGTGTGCGCGTGTGTGTGCGCGCCCGCGCGTGTGTTTTTGTGGTATGTGTGTGTTTCGGTGTGTGTGTGTTTCTCTGTGTGTGTGCGTGTGCGCGTGTGTGTGTGCGTGTGTGTGTGCGTGTGCGTGTTTGTGCGCGCGTGTCTGTGTGCGTGTGTGTGTGTGTGCGTGTGAGTGTGTGTGCATGTGCGTGTGTGTGTGCGCGTGCGTGTGTGTGTGTGCGTGTGTACATGTGCGTGTGCGTGTGCGTGTGAGTGTGCGCGTGTACGTGCGCGTGTGCGTGTGCGCGTGCGCGTGTGTGCGTGCGTGCGTACGTGCGCGCGCTCGCGCACTTGCCATCGTATTCCACGTTCTGGCCAGTTCCTTATTAGTCAATAACACGACCTCCTTCCGTGCCAAATGGTAAAAGAAATGCAAGAGATGTGAACCCGGAGCTCTTCCATAATTCTTCTGAAAAATGCACTCTTAGCACAAGAGGCACTGGGTGTGCTCAAAATGAAGAGCGGTTCCCAACAAAGTTCTGTTACGGACTTGCAACGCCACTTCTCTAACATACGCAGTTTTATCGCTGGAGGACAGAAATCTTTTCCGGGCTCTGGCCTTGCGTGATCGGCCTTGATTCTTCTTTGATGTTTGTGTTTTCTAACGCACACCTAATGGAGGAAGAGGCCGCACAGCCAGCACCAGCACGGGTTGGTATATTCATTAGGCATGCCGCCGCGAACCATTGTTTTTAAGCTGTTGCCGCTTCGTTAGTTTTTACCCTCCGCATTTGCGTCGACGTCGCCACTTCCGGATAATGACTAAGGCTTTTCTATATTGCGTCAGGTTAATTAGCCTTTTAGTTCTGTGGAGGGCTTAGGCGAAATGGTAGGCGCTTAGGGATTACGGTCTTTCTAAAGTTGGGCGCGATTAATTCCTCCACAATGGCGTCTGGGAAGGTACGATGAGTGATCTGATGGGTGCAATTAATGACTCCACAAAGAAATAGAAGCTCCCTAAAGCCCCAAAAGTAGCGGCAAAGCTTGGGTTTAGCTTCAGTGTCGCATTAGTGCCAGGGTTTTCTTTGTGCCCGTGCCCGAGGCGATTGGGCCCACAGTTATAAAACTTCGACAGTACTTTGCTCGCGAAACGACCAGCGTGCAAAACGCTTCGACATTCTAAATCACGCCAATTGCTTCAGTCTACAGTGCTATCGAGCCATTATATCCACTGACGCGTGCTGTGCATATCGGCCGGATACATTCACTGTGCGTTCTACTCATTTCCTCCGGAAAAGGCAGCAAGTTCGGGTATCTACTGGAAGTTCATTTGAAATGAGGAAGCGTTTATACCGGAAAATGCCGAAACACGAAGACCTCTTGTTGAGGCCTTAACGTGCGGCTTGCGCTATCTGGTTTCGTAAAAGTAGCAATGGGCGCATATGCCTAAAGACTAGGTAAAAGCAAGGTGTGTGTGTGTGTGTGTGTGTGTGTGTGTGTGTGTGTGTGTGTGTGTGTGTGTGTGTGTGTGTGTGTGTGTGTGTGTGTGTGTGTGTGTGTGTGTGTGTGTGTGTGTGTGTGTGTGTGTGTGTGTGTGTGTGTGTGTGTGTGTGTGTGTGTGTGTGTGTGTGTGTGTGTGTTTGTGTGTGTGTTTTGTAGAGGAGGGGGGTGCTTGACAGTTAGAAATGAGTTGCTTCGCTCTAAACAGTGCAGGACATAGGTTTGTAGTGCGCAGACGATTGTCTGAGCTTTTTAGACTATTTAAGACGCTGTTTATGACAGCAGTGGCCCGTTCAGCCCACCCCCAAAATCGAGCGTCATTGCGCGAAATTGTCCCCGCTCGCTATAGGACTTGTCACCACTCGCCATGATCCCAGAGAGCACGTCTATAAATTAATAATGTGACCAGCAACGACCTTCCGCAACTCTGTTGAAGTTGGCTATGAGATGGCGTGAAATTCATCGTTGCATCGTCACTGGCTACGGCCACAGCTTGTTACACTTGCCGTGATAGCAATAGAGAAAAGAATGAACTAACGCTCATCATAGCCTCTCTGCTTTTTACCCGACTTCACGAATGGTGAATGCGTCATGCATAACGCGTATATAATTTACTATAGTAAATCAAAAAGCGTGAAAATAATGGTATACCATTATTTTTACGCTTAAAATCGCACCACCTGCGGGTCTTAGTATCTAGTCCTTTTTCTTTCACTAGAGAAACACCATCAAACGAACGACTTACCTTTCGCCATTAATGCAATTCTGTGACATTGCAATCGCATTCACGTGGGGGTGGCGTGGGTGGTGATTAGGAAATAGGTGAACGTTAAAATTGACATGGGCAAGAATGGCATAAATCCAAGTAAAGAGAACGCTTGCGTGACGTCATTTCGGTAGATCGTATAGGGTAATCGGGTGCGTCTCTTCTAGGAAGCTTCAGAAATAAGCTGGTGTGCTATCAGTTCGCGAAACTGTGAGATAAGAGATTGCATTGGTTGGATTGCACAACGCAGGCCTAAATACATACAGGTAGAGACAACGGACATTACTGTCTCTTCTATGGGAGGACAAGTAAAAAGCAACGGCAAGAGTCTCGGGCTAGAGGCAAGTCTCAAGGCAACCATTCTTAAATGACTCCCTCTAGAAATCTGCCCATCCGCCTATAATGAATGATACGGTACGCTACATAGGTATGAAAGTGGGTCATAGGAGTATTTAGCAGGAGGCGCTCTCTATAGCAAATATGCGTGGACGTTTACGTGCGGAGATTGGACCCCGGAAAGAATGCGGGCTCACAAACTGAGAATTCCCAATTAAGAGTTTCTGAAATTTTTTCTCTCTATTTTAAAGACGCTCGTAGTTGAAGGCGTGGAATTATATACAGGCACGTTATTCCCTGCTTGTATTAGTGTTTCAGAAAACAGAAATTAGGGATTCAATAAATAGAAGAACAGAAAGAGGGAGGTATGAAGGAATTAGTGGGTTTCGGAAGAATTCTCGTTGTTTGAGTCTTTCTGAATTACATTTACAAGTCTGTGGAGGGTGGGCGAAACCTTGGCCGAGGTGTATGAACTGCTCGTCGTAAGGGTTCCGCTTGGCATTACAAATTTATAGTCAGCATCCTTCGGGCCGCCCTCGGAGTTCCTAATCCCCCAAGAAACGTTTATTAGGCCGAGTAATTTTCGGCGACCCATTTTGTGTGCACGCGTAGACCGAATGTGATGCAATACTTGAATTCACCTTGATGGTTCAGTGCCTCAGGCGTTGTGTATCTGAGCGTGAGGGCGTGGCTCAAATGCCGACCGCGGCAGCCGTCTTTCTGACGGAGGGGAAAAGCAAACAAACAAACAAACAAACAAACAAACAAACAAACAAACAAACAAACAAACAAACAAACAAACAAACAAACAAACAAACAAACAAACAAACAAACAAACAAACAAACAAACAAACAAACAAACAAACAAACAAACAAACAAACAAACAAAAAGACGTGCTAGTGTCAGCATTTAAGCTCACGTTAGCGATGCTTCAGTCGTCTTAACTAATCCATACATCTTCCCTGCGGCGCACGTCATATCTCACCTATCGCTGCAGTCCGTATAAACGACGACAAAAAATGTAGAAGTTGAGGCCGTTAGCTTGACAATTTTATGCAAAAAACTTTGCAGTTTTTGTGAACTGTACTCTCCACGACGTCGTCAAAAGAAACGGCTATCCAGAAAAAATAAAGGGTAACTACAGCTGGCAAATGAGGGCGTTGTTTCAAACGCTGAAGTTATGAAGAGGTGTTAAAAAGGTGCCGACATTCTGTCCAACGTTCTACGAGTGCATGGTGGACGCATTTTATTCCTGTGACGTGTCTTAATTGCGTTCTACGGACGTGTTTGGACCAGTTTGTGCGAGCTAATGCCGTCGCGTAAGTGCCAATAAAGATAGGGTGTTATTGCCCAAGGGTCGGGGAAATGTGTTTTTCGTCTTCTGAGATTGAGGGTGAGTGCGCTACTTGAAACTCCGAAGTTACGAAAACGCGTAAAGGTTGTCAACGGTTTGTGCAACGAATTCTACGAGTCTACGGTAGAAACAACCTCGAGATAACGCAACGTTCTTGTGTTCTACATTTGTATTTGGGTCATTTGGTGGTTAGACGGGTGAGAGTCTCCAGGTATATTGCTAACCAAGATAACAAGTTGTTTCTCAGTAGCCGGAAATGCTGCTGTTGCCGCCTGTTGACCTAAGTGCAGTCAAAGAAGCACACTACAAAGACGGTTGGACTGGGTACTTTTCTCCAGTGGAGCTTCTACAGGATGCAAGCCTTTATTCAAAGCTCCATTTTCCTCGTGAGTACATTTTCTGAGCTACACACGTGTTGCGTCTACGTGTCGTGTATGATTGAGTTGATGTTGCCCTTTAGAGATTCTGGCGACGCACCGGGTGTTAAAAAAATTCTTCATTCAGCTGAGTGCGTCATCAATAAAAATGGGGCATTAAATAATTCGGGCATGCGCTAACAAGTTGCCGCTTGGAGAATAAGTTTGTCTGCCGAAGCAAACAAACTAAATTTCAATTTACTGATTTAATTTCACTTGCATTTTTCCTTCTGTGCATAACGTAAACGAGTAATCAACAGTTTCGACTGCCTTGCAGACTGGCGTTTATTATAACACTTCGGAATTCTTTTGCGTAAACCTTTCATATATATGGGCATGGGCTACTTACTCATTAAGGTTATACGGTATATGTTGCTCTCTTGTTGTTTACACCTTGGGTTAGGCGTAATATTTTTCCGAGGTTAGGCTTACACGCACTCCCCACATTGTCATGGTGATCTTAAAGGGACCATGCAACATTTTTTTCAACTTTTTTTTAAAATCCCAAATGCTTGCAGAACACAGTCACCCAACATACCCAGTACTTAGATTAGGGGGTCGCGAAGTACCTCAGCCAAAAACTACTGCTCTATGCACATCAGATAACTTGGAAACTCGCTCAAAAGATTTTTCTCTCTTTCCCGGTCTTGACGTTCTCGACGGCCGAATTACTTCACTGAGGCCACGTAGCGGCTGTTGGGTTTTCCTTCACTTGCAGCAATGAACGCTTTTCGATAGCAAAAAAAAAAAAAAAGCCACAAGAACAAAGCAGAAACGGAAGGCGTGTCTGGTGCGACTTGCAGATCACGCAGTGCCGCTCCGTACTGGTGATAACTTCAGCTTTCGCTGTGCTTCCATACGCGAAGGAGACAGTGAAAGCGTTTATCGAAAGTGTTGCAGTGTCCCTTTAAGTATACCAACTCAGCGGCGAACAACGAATCCGGTTGGGTCTAAACAGAGAACTCTATCTTGAATCTTCAATCTGTTATTTCTGTCATCACTTAGAAATCGTTAAGCGTAATAACAAAAAAAATGTGCTGAACAAATATCTTCGCCTTTCAGTCACTGCCGTGGGCGAATCGCTTGTCAGTGGTGACTCTGTTGCTGACGGTCATCCTATGCGGACTTCTTATGCTGAAGAGACTGATTTCAAACAGCCGAAAACGAAATGAAAATCCGCTTCCTCCTGGACCGACAGGTCTGCCCATCCTGGGCTACCTTCCGTTTATACGGAAGCCATATCATATTGTATTCAAAGAACTCAGCGAGCAGTACGGGCCTATTATAAGGTAGGTAATTTCTTTGC
Organism: Haemaphysalis longicornis; assembly: GCF_048455015.1. Taxonomy (NCBI): domain Eukaryota; kingdom Metazoa; phylum Arthropoda; class Arachnida; order Ixodida; family Ixodidae; genus Haemaphysalis; species Haemaphysalis longicornis. The sequence continues at coordinate 56,124,715 of NW_027526335.1, forward strand.
CTAGGTACAACGACGCTCAGTAGACGCAATTGCGCATAATAGCACCGTTTTGACCGGAAAGTAATGGCTGTTGACGGCAAATTTTCTACGCCGCCCTTGTTGACCGCAGCGTAGAGTTTCTCCCTGAAAGTAAAGATAAATATGACATTACAGCCATAAGAGTAGGTCTGACAGGCGCATATTGTTACATAGCGGAAACCCCCAACCACTACAGTAGATGTGGAACAAACTATATATGCTACAGCTAATTTTCATGCGGTGCTAATATTTTTACGATTTATGTTTCAGAAACCCAATTAAAACTCAGTTTTGTTCCGGACTAGGCTAACGAGAACCCTTGACCAAATGCATGCTAAAATGAGCAAGCATGTTGCACAGCGTTATACGTCCCGAGGCAAAACGTGGTGGTTTTGGCATGGAAAGAGAGTGTGCTAGATTTTTTTTTGTCTCTTACTGTACTTTGGCATTCGCAGGGTTCGGCTCGGCTTTAAAGACGTGGTGGTTCTCAACGACCTCGCTTCAATTCGCCAAGGACTAACAAATCCCGACGTGCTGTTTCGGCCTGAAGATTTTGTTTTTCGCTACCTCGGAGTTACAGGTTGGGCAGTTTGTTTTTCCCAATTAAAAATTGCTTGTTATTACAGTATGTATCATTACAAAGCTAATACTCGAAAAAAAAGAAATAACCGTTTAGTTCGGTCAATAGGATGGCGGGGTAGTTCTAGCTCATCTGAAGAAAAAGCTCCCTCCACTCAGACTATGAACAGTAATTTAGTGCACCCACTTTACACCCATGTACTGAATTTCTCAACGGAAAAACTACATTTTGTAATTTATTTGATTTGAACACACCAGCTCCTTTAGGGCTATCGCCGCAGGGGGGTAGATACGAAATATCTGTTCAGAAACTGGTATACAGCAATTCATGAATGAAAACAAAAAACAATTTGGATCAGAAGCTGGAAGGACGCGGATGAACACGCCAGAAAACGAAAAAAAAAAAAAACATCAGAAGAGCAAGATCGTATCTATACATATTAACAGAGTACGGGGAATTCACCTTGTTATGTATAAATTTGTACACACCAAACACAAATATACCATGCGCACATGCACATGCACATCAAATACTACATGCTTTTACACATATGCAAAAGTACGTAAAATACACAGATTGTTTAAGAAGGCATATAGAAGTCCTTTTGAACTGCTGCCAAAAATTTGTCACTCCAGATAGCACATTCTCTAATCCCATACCATCTTTTTTGTTCGTGCCGTAATGGTTCTTCATCGGAACAGCGGCAGCGCGTACTTTAACTGCAGACCTATCGAGCTTTTCTTACTCCACGCAGGTATTGGAACCGTAAATGGATATCCGTGGCTGGTGAACCGGAGGTACTGCTTCCACGTGTTGAGGAACCTAGGTTTCGCGAAAAAGTCAATGGCGGAGCACATGCAAGTAAGATAGCACCGCTCTTTATTTTTCTGTATGTAGGCGTGCACAGAAACCGGCTTAAGTAATGGTCAATGGGTGACACATGCAACTTAATTGCCTTTCAGCAAAGAAACACCACAGGGCTGTGGGCTGTGTGTGCGCGTCACAGCATTTTATATGCTATATCATGTCATAAACCATGAGGTTTGTTGGGCTGATGTTGGTTGGTTTGGTTCGCTTCCAAAGAACAAAGCATCTTTCAGTTTCTTCCAAGCGCTTCTGTGATTCATTTTCTCTCTTCCGTGAAATAACACCTAATTAGCCATACCTTGAGTTTAACATTAAACTTGTTCACACTTCACACATATGTAATGCTAACCACAATGCATTTCGCGACATCCTTAGCAGTTCAATATTATATAAAAACCGGCTACTTCTCTTGAACAAGCAAACAACAAAGCCTCTGGAGATAGCCAGCACGCCAACAAGCGAATAGACTGATAGCATAAAGATAAATGCCGAGTTTACAGTGATTTAGGAGGAGCTCGTAATGATTTAGAATGACTTAAAGGGGAGTTGGAGGCTTTAAAATACTTTTTGTAACCATGAACTCTGTGTGTGTGCGTGTGTGCGCGCGCGCGTGTGCATGTGCGTGTGCGTGTGCGTGTGCGTGTGCATATGCATGTGCATGTGCATGTGCGTGTGCGTGCGTGTGTGTGCGTGTGTTCGCGTGCGTGGGCATGTGCGTGTGCATGTGAATTTGCATGTGCATGTGCATGGGCATGTGCGTGTGTGTGTTCGAGTGTGTGTGTTCGTGCGTGCCTGCGTGGGCATGTGAATTTGCATGTGCATGTGCGTGAGTGCGTGCGTGTGTGTGCGTGTGTGTTCGCGTGCGTGGGCATGTGAATTTGCATGTGCATGTGCGTGCGTGCGTGTGTTCGAGTGTGTGTGTGTTCGTGCGTGCCTGCGTGTGCGTGTGTGTGTGTGTGTGTGCGTGCGTGTGCGAACGTACGTGCGTGTGCGTACGTGCGTGCGTGCTTGCTGGCGCGCGCGCGCGTGCGTGCGTGTGTGTGCTTGTGTGTGCGTGCTTGTGTGTGTGTGTGAAGTGCTAACCTGCAGGAACTTCGGCCGTAAGAAAGATAACAGATATTTAAGCAAATACCAGTCTACTGCACCCCTCAAAATATTCTGGCACATTAACTTTCAACTAAAATAAATCCAATATTATCCTTTTTTCTTTCCAGGAGGAAGTTGAGAGCTTCTGCGATTTTTTGGCGTCCAAAAAAGGACAGCCCTCAGTAATCGCTCAACCCCTTACGGCCAGTGTGGCTAACAATATCTCTGCGCTGATATTCGGAGAGCGTTATGAGCGTGGGGACCCCAGATCCCGGTTCACGGAGGGGCTTCTGACGAAATTCCTGCACCACGGAAGTTTCTTCTCAATCATGGATTTCCTGCCGTTTCTCCGTGTCCTCTCCGCCTACATTCCAGACACGAAGATAGACGCGATGGATTACGTTTTCAAACAGTTCAAGCTCCTGGTGAGGTCTGTACACCTTGATCATAACCACAGGTAGCCTTTCTATGCAAAAATGCGAATTTGCTAAACGGGGATTTTCGTTTCAAGGAAAGGAACAAAACTTTTTGGCCATAAATAGGTTCGAAATTAAACGATTTGCAGTATTCGAGGGACAATCTCAAAATAGGTGAATTTAAGCTTGTGTATGTGCCTCGCTTGCATTAGGAGAGTTCCCTTTATTGGAACACTATGTATGCACACTTTAAAAACCTGGATTTGTGTCATCTTTGTGTGTACTGATTAGCTAACGAAGGTACAAAAAAGGTATGGTCGATGAACAAAAAATGGTGTGGAGGCTTTTGCTTGACAAGTTTCAGGTAGCGCCTAAGAACTCTTTCCAGGTCCTCATCTCCACACACACACCTACACAAGTCTGGCCTTATGGCTTCGTATGAAATGGCGATGTTATATGCAGGGCCCTATTTTAATAAAAAGAAACACTAGGATATATTGTAACTTACCCATATTCCGTCTAAAATGTAATAGTGCCCTCGTTCGTCACGCCTACGAAACTGAAGCTGCGCCGTTTACCATTTGTTCAGCGTTGAAAGCGTTTAAAAAAATTGAAAGGCACCTCCAAGCTGGTGTGATTGAGAGCGTATCTGACAGGTGCCACCAGTTGTAGTGGTTGAAAAATCCGATGGGTCAATCAGGATGTGCACTTCACTGCAGAAACCCAATCAATGAATGCGTTGCCATCAATAGTTTTCATCCGCCTGACATATAAGAAATACTTGCGTGTACTGGCCTACCCAAAGCGGGGGGGCACTAGGTAGCCACGCAAGGCTTCCTCCCCTCCCCCTCACTGACTATTAACTCTGTCAGTCAACAAATAGGGACTACCGAGAATATCCAGTGGGGAAAACTTTAGCAAAGCAATCAGAAAATCATGTTGAGTGTGGCGGCAACCCGAAGTTTTTAAACCTTAATTTGAATAATCTTAGTTGCGGGTTCTGTGTTTTTTTCGTTCTGTTGGCCTTTGGGAGGCTTCCGCCCTTCTGAAACGAAATCCAATCCCGCATACGCCGCTGCTTGCGTCGCTTCACAGGGCCAAGCATTTCTCGGAACCGGATTAGCGTCACCTGTAAAATTGCTAGCATCAAGGCCGGAATCAGCAAGCCCCGATATAGTGGTGCGGGGCCCTTCTGCTGCTTTTTTCTCTAAGCTGCCAGGTTTTATTGTTCGAGGCAAAACACGGTCAGGTAACAAAGACATCAGACCCACGACTGGGTTTGCGCCTCTGTTTCGGTCAACAGTTACGACGAGATGTCCGAGACAGGGGCGCAGACCGTTACATACGGCGGAAGTTTTTCGACTTTTCGGACAATTGGCAACAGACGATACTTGCGTCATCGGTACAAAAAACTGGTGACAAAGATGAATTTCCAACCGTAGTCTCTATATGCAGCACACGTTCACGAGCTATTTCACCGCAGAAAGGAAGTGCGTGAACGAGAAGGAAACATGGAGGCCTACATGGACAGGGACTTCATAGACGGTTATCTGAGGAAGATTGAAGAGAACAAAGGCCTGGACTCCCATTACGGCCGTAAGTGAAATCGTGTTATATTTACGCACCGCATGAGGTGAAAGAGGGCCAGAGCTGAAGTTTTACCTTGAACTCACGAAGGCATCATTTTAGAAAGTCATGATAATGCCTTTTATATTAACACTAGCGGTAGTATCCGGCGATGCCCGGGGGCGCGCCACTATACTAATGGCAATAATCGGCATAACACCTGTTATGTTATTTGCCATAATTAGGTAGATCGCCGTGAATTTGCACACAATTAGGAACTTCCGCCTGCTGTAAAAACATGGGCTCTTATTACATGGGGCGTGTGGCAACGGGAAAAGGCTGCAACACGTCTTTTGTTGGAACTCTCTTGAAACAAACTGTACCAAGATTTTGCGGTCAAACAGCTGCTCAACCATGAAAAGTGTGGTCCCAGTAGGTATGAAGGGTACTCATCAGTCACAGTTTTATGATAAACTAGCGGTAGTACCCGACAATGCCCGTGTGGGCCACTATACCACTGACACTAACGGGCATACACCGGTTAAGTTTTTTCTTGTCATAATTAGGCAGCTCACCGTGAAGTGGTACACAATTAGGAACGCTCGCGAGCTGTGAATGAAAAAAAAAAACCTTCTTAAACAGCGTTTAGATACCTGCATAAGTTACCTATATTAACAAAAACCACTTCAATATTTGAACTGGCCTGCGATAAAAAAAATATATGACAAATTTTCAGCGCCCTTCACTCTCTCCAGTGTGTAATTTTACACTCTCTCCAGTGTGTAAAAATTGCAGCAATATCCAGCTCCTACAATATAATCAGAATGTGCTCATAAAATTTGAATCCGTTTGAATGAGCAGTTTCGCTAGGCGTTGATATCACCATTAGGCCTTATCAGCTCGTCAGGCGTGCCATTTAAAAAAAATTCTTTTCACTCTCTTACCGGCGTCGCAGGGCGAAATCCTTAAATTTTGTTTTGTGTATTTCTATTATTAACATTTATTAGCCACAACTACATTAATAACTCTATCAGTGAAACATTTATTGCATAGTTTTTAAGAACACCAATTTTGTTCCGAAATGCAGAATCGCCCCAATAGTGTGGTTAGGTCGAAACCCTTGGCTAAGGCGTTGCGCTGCTGAGCACGAGGTCGCGGGTTCTATTCCCGGCCGCGGCGGCCGCTTTTCTGATGGAGGCGAAAAGCAAAAACACCCGTGTGTACGAGATTCCGGCGCACGATAAAGATCCCCAGGTGGTCAAAATTAATCCCGAGCCCTCCACTACGGCGCGCCTCATCGCCTGCGTTGCGTCGGCGCGTTAAACCGCACAATCAATCAGGTCGAAACCCTTTTTAAATATTAGTAAGGGCTACACATATCAGCAAAAAGCACTTCGATATGTGAATGGGTGAGCGAGATAATGACGAATTTACGAAAATACAATTTCCACTTTTTCTTTGCTTAGGAGTACAATGTCGTTAAATCCGGTCTTAGTTGGCCCCTATAGTCATGACACGAATGTACTCCCTAAATGCCAAATCTCTAGGTGTAGCAGCTTTGGCTGGGCGTTGATGAATCAGTCAGTCAGTCAGTCAGTCAGTCAGTCAGTCAGTCAGTCAGTCAGTCAGTCAGTCAGTCAGTCAGTCAGTCAGTCAGTCAGTCAGTCAGTCAGTCAGTCAGTCAGTCAGTCAGTCAGTCAGTCAGTCAGTCAGTCAGTCAGTCGGTAGGTCGGGTGATTCTCTTTTCTTTATAGGTGCGTCGGAAGCTGCGTCCCTCTACAGAGGGACGCAGACCTTTAAACGACAGAGCTGCGTCCCTCGCCACGCGAACACCATAAGAGTTCTGAAGGTATCCAATGAAGGGCTTTGCTCTTAACAAGCCCTTCATGTTGGCCTCAAAGCGAACTGGCTTAAATAGTGCATTCTGTCATTTCGAAGTGATGTGACATGCAATGCAGTGGGGTACCTGGAAGGAAACACGATCAACATCTTCGGCGCGTCCAATAACACGGTGCGAAGCGCGATCCTGTGGTACCTGTACATCGTGGCCAGCGACCCGGACAACTTGCAGATGCGCGTCCAGCGGGAAATCGACGACGTCGTGGGCCGCCACAGCGTTCCCGAGTGGGAGGACAGGCGTCGCATGCCATTCACCATGGCTTCCATACTCGAGACGCTGCGCTGGAGGACCACGGCGCCTATCGGCATACAAAGAGCGTGAGTGTAGCCCGTGTCGGTGTGACCGGGACCCGGGGGCAAGCAAAACTTCCACCCTTAACTTAACGAGACATTCGAGTTTGTGAAACTTTTTACCTGGCTGAGTCTGTAAGTTTAGTTCATGCAACTCTTTATTTTGCTATTCAGCGAAAGACTAGAGCTTTTCAAATTGGTTAAATTTGCTGAAGGACCTGTTTGTACATTGCCCTCCAGGAAAAACAGCACGGATGAGGGGACTAAGCAAGAAAAGGCAGCGTCTTTGTTGTGTCTTTTCTTGCTTAGTCCCGTCGTCGGGGCTGTTTTTTCTTGGACTAATGCTTTTGTTCACCTGAACAGTGGGAAGAAAGTTATACCAGACGCTTCTAGTGGACATCTCGAGAACTACATGTAGGGGTCATAGCTGCCCAAATGGTGTTTAGATGCTGTCTCATGCCTATAAACATTGGTTTCACTTATTTCGTAATTATATCGACAGTGAAATTCCGCCCGACTGAGCTGCGACTATGTTGTCCCAACTGAGGTCACTCAACCGTGGTTAGAACAGTGCAAAGGAAAGGGAATATTTCAAAGGAGTTTTCTCGCCACAGAAACGCGCAGGAAAGGGTCAATATTTTTAAGGTGATTACATGACCTGTGCCATAAATGAAGTTATATAAACCAAAAGTACCCGTTTGCCCCGTCTCCTCATTTGTTTGGTCCAAGGATGCGTCGGTGTATGTTCAGGCTCATGGGAATAGACTCACTCATTCTGGTCAGAATTAAAGACTTGTTTTATCAAACGAAACTAAAGGCTGTTGACGGGAAATGTCTTTACATGAATAAGTAAATATGGGGTGTGCCTCCCCTGAGCAAACTTCGGAGGAATCTTTCATAATTTTTTGCAGCTAACATTCCTTGTTTTCTTCTTTTGCTGCAGCACAAGCTGCGACACAGTGATTGGCGGTTACCAAGTCCCGGCCGGCACCTTCGTTGTAGCCAACCTCTGGAGCCTTCACAACGACCCGTTTCATTGGCACAATCCGTCCCACTACGACCCAATGCGGTTCCTCACGGCTGACGGCTTGGAAATGGCCGAGAAACCGCGTGCATTCCTTCCTTTCAGCCTGGGTGAGACTGCCTTGAATTCCCTGTGCAATGCCGATAAGCAAAAAAAAAAAAAAAAGCGTATACACGAGTTTTGAAATAACTTTATTCCAGATACATGCCTCCGGTATCGGTACTGCCCATGGTAACTGAGCGACCTATTTAAAACACTAGTTTTGCTCTCTCTCTCTCTCTGTTTGTCTGTCTGTCTGTCTCTCTCTCTCACCCACTATCTCTCTCACACACTCTCTCCCTCAGTCACTCTCTCACACAAACGCCCACACATGCACACGCACGCACACACATACACACGCACACAGACAGACACCCACCCACCCACAAACACACGACGCGTACCTAAAATCAAATCGCCTGTAAGGTGTTACTTGGTTTTGAAGTAAATATTAGGCGTTTGTTTTTCAGGTAAACTTACAATTCATTTTTCTTTCCGCTGTGGCAGTTCAGATATAACATCATCAGAACGCCTGAATTATTCAGTAATGTCGTCAGGGTTAACAGATAAGCTATAGGGGTCGTCTTCGTACAGCAATAATTATTCACAGTCATCAGTACACAAAATGCCGTACGGATAAACACTGAACAAAAGTGGGCCAAACACATCCCACAAGATTTTCTGAAAGGATATGAGTACCCATTTATGACTACCGCGTGTTCCCGGCCAGTGCTTTCTGGTTGGAGCTGTGAGTTAGGTATACACCCCGCAGCATACCGTAGCACTTACGGTTTCTTAGGATAACGAAATGACTGAGAGAATCGAGCAGCTCATAATAGCCCTACGAAGATTCCGGGCGTACATTTGTTTTCTTGCAGATTTCTTAAGGATTTTGTTTCTCCAATAGCAGTGTGGATTCCGTTGAGCAACCTTTACGGGCAATGCTGCAAATAGGCTACGATTTTCTGTTTAGGAAAGATTTTGTTCGGAAAGAAAGTACTTGGCGATTACTGGGAGGACATATATTGCCCCCTTAATTCTTCGGGACGTATTTATGTTGCCAGGTTTTGTATATCACGGATACATTTTCTGGCTAAATTTATGCTGCGAACCACTGAAATTCTAAAGAAATATTGACGATGTACTCAAGAAGAGTAGAGATAATGTCGAGCACGTGCTTTACTGGATTGGATTAGAAAAGACTTTATGACAAAGATCCTGTAGTAGGCGGGGGCCGATTCACGGCTCCGCCTCAACGCGGCCTAGCGTTGCATCTCCTTTCGCAGCCCTACTGAGCACTTGCTCCTTTTGGGAGCCCGTGCCTTTCAAGCGCGGTGAAGATTTGCTGGATGGCCCATTCTTGATCCATCTTGCTGGCTGACTCGATGGCTCCTTGAAGTTTCGCTGGATACATCTCGAAACTGGCACTGTCCGGTCCGGTGGCACAGTCCCACATAACGTGCCACCTGTTGTACGGTCCCTTCTTGCACACACTGCACAGGGCCTCGGGGTATTCGTCCGGGAACATCCGAGAACACCTCTTCGTCCGGGAACACATTCGTCCGGGAACACCTCTTCCTCGCGCGCTTTACTGGCCTGCTTTGAATAAACGTTAGGCCAATAGATTTGCGGCTTTTAAGACTAATTAATAAGGACTTTCGGGTGAGCAGGTGCTCCTTTGTACACTTGCAAAGCACGAAATTTGGACGAGAGACGCTTGTTCATGCCACCCCTCTTTGTCTCAAGTCCAAATTTCGTGCTGTGGATCTGTGAAATTTAGGCGAACCAACATTCTGAGAATTTTGGCACCGGCTGTGTGCTTCGGAAAAACTATTTCCAGGAATATGGGTAGTATTTGTATTTGTATAATTTGATACTAAAAAAGGAACTCCACACTTTTCCGAAGGAGCCATTAAATGCATAGAAAGCCAAGGTGAACCGTTTGGATGAGCCCACAAGAAAGTAAGGCAGGCCAAATTGTAGCATGCTGCGCGAAGCCTTTCGTACTCTTGACCAATGCATGCGACGCGACAAATCCTTGGATAATAGGTTTCTTTTGTGGAATCTAGTAAGCAGTGAAGATGACAGTGGGAAGAGTGATTGTTGGGGGAAAATTTTTGAAGTGCTTTAATAATTCGACGGTGCCGTCTTGAGTATGCTGTTTTAGTTGAAAGTTTTAATTCGTGTGTGAACCTTCCGACACATCCTATTAATTAAAGCCCCATCAATTAGTCTCACGGCCATAGCTTTTCATATTATCTCATGCATTCTGTGGGCAGCGAAATTGACCGTAAATAACTTTCTTCGTTTTTTTTTCAGGGCGGAGGGCTTGTCCAGGTGAAACGCTGGCTCTCATGGAAATGTTTCTCTACGCGACCACTGTGCTTCAGAGGTTCACTGTGCTTCCCGAGGAGGGAAAGACCATATCTCTCGACGCGAAGTACGTTCTCATCTCGGTTGTCGACGATACGCAGCGGCTTCGCTTTATACCCCGACCTACGGCCACTCCTGATAAACACCACTCCTGATAGACACGTGCACTTAAAAGCGTGATGGCATCAACTATTTGATACAACTTAGTTCCAATTGCACCTTACCGTGAATGGAGAAGTGGACAACAAACAAGTGCCTGTATGAAGGTTTTTACACTTTGAGCCTTAAACATCTGTTGGAAGGTTGGAAGGTTAAATGTTGGAAGGTGTTGTCGATATTTATTCGGAAACTTCACTATACTTTGTGATTTTTTACTGGAATCAGCAAGGAACGCCACTGGAGCAGAACAAGTAAGGTAAAAAGTGTTTGGTAAAAATGACCTGCCGATTAAACAGAAAAACACAGCATAAAAAATCGGGGCCCTGCCGTTTTGCCGTTCAGGAACTACAGCTTGAATCTTAACATCAGGGATAATATTAGGATTTTCAAAATTTTATTTTGCCCAGTTTGAGGGGGTAGGACAGAGGAAAAAAATCTGCATGCGCAGCTTGACGGGTTCTTGACCCTTTTCCGAAGTGATGATAATGATAATAACTTTAGTTTCCCCCAAAACTGGGTTAAAGGAAGAAGGGGAAGTGGGAGCCTTCCTGAATTCCTCCCCCTCAGATCGCGGCCATCCTACGTTTTAGATATGGCGTCTTTGTCTCACGAGGGGATTTGGCGTCGCTCGTTCCAAGCCCACGTACTAAGAACACTTTTTACTCCGTTGCAAGATCCCATTGAAGGGCACCCCCCGACTGACCGGTGGCTTGAAACACAGTAAACGTGTTGGCGCCTTTAAACCCGTCGAAATAACCACTCATTTGTGCCAGCAGATGGACACTTTTTATTAAGATGAACGAGTAACTTTTTGTACTTACGCAACGCATGACGTGAAAGCAGAGGGAGAGCTGAGGTGTACCCTAGCAGGGCTTATGGATGACTTCAGGACGTGATGCCAAAGCACTAATATAACTTACCTGTAGCAGCACTGCCTAAATACTATGCATGTCAAGCGCATTCCCTTCCCAGATGCATGTTGTAATCAAATCTGTTGTTGCATTGCACTGAGTGCCGCAACGAAGCGCGAACCCAATACAATTAAACTACAACGCACCAGTGGCGTAGCCAGAAAAATATTTGGGGGGTGTTATACCCACGGGTAAAAAAAAGAAACCCAGTAGGTAAGATAGCCTGCGTGAAAATAAAATTTCATTTTCTTATTTTGATATTACACATTACTATACCGATGTGGAGCGTGAACAGCGCAGACGAAAAAAAAAAAAAACAGGCCGAAATGTGGAGGGGGCAGAGGGGAAAATGCACCGATTGCAAATTTCGGGGCATGTTCTGACACCAAACACTCGCCCTTGGGCTACACCCCTGCTTCGCGGTGCATTCAACATAAATTGAGTGAGCACTGGGCCGAAGATTTGCACGAATCTCTCTTTCTTTCAATAACTCACATACATGTGGTATTATCAGAAACAGACAGGCGTACCTACAGTAATTCTATAGCAGCAGTACGTTCCCATACTGTCTGTACCAGGGCCGAATCTACAAAATATTTGGCCAGAATCGCCGTTTGACGACGATAAAGCAGCGCCATTAGTATAAGCAGAGGTGTATGAGACTAAAAACCCTTCACGTGCCGCGACGTGGTCCTTCGCGTCCTGTGTAGTCATAAAGCCCAGAGAACGCCGAGGGGTATTCCAGAGGGCTACCCCTGTAGAGGAGTGGCAGCAATACTTTTAGCCTGGGGTTACGCAGCGTTCCTTGCTACCTGCTTTGAAATAAGCCTTGAAGCAAGAACGAAATTTTATGAGAATGAAGGCCCGTTATTCTAGCAGATATAGACTATTGAATGCTAATTCGAAAGCGCTAAATACCACATTACGCGAAGCATCTGGAATCGGCGTGACAAAAGGATCGTCCTAAAATGTCCTAAAATGACTCACATCGCAAAATAGGATAAAAGTAATTAGAAAAAAAGTGCGAGAATTTGGGTCTTGGATTCCAATCCACATCGCAAAGAAAATGAAAGTAAACAGGAAAAAAACTGGGTGAGTTTGGGTCTTCGATTCCAACCCGGGTACTTTTCTACATTGGTAGCAAAACATGCCCCCGCTTTTAAAGGCCAAGAAGGAGTAAAAAACGAAGGAAAGGGGAAAGGACGCAAAAGGAAAGTATCATGAGGATGGTAACAAGACGACACAATCCCAATACCACAGGGATACAGGAGCAATTAAAGCGTGCTTATTGAAAATAATGGCGAAGCACATTTACTCTAGCAGCGTAAATGTGTCGCTAAAAATGGCGATTGGCGAAGCGCCCCCAGTTTTAGTAACCGGGAGAAGAAAATAACGCAATCGGAAAAGTGTAATGACGATGGTAATAAAAAGACAATCTCACCCCTGGAAATGTCTGTGCTCGTCTGTGCAGTTCAACTGCAACAGATTTTGAAGCGTATACCTCAGTGGCAGCAGAGAGACGTGGTCACCCGCTGCGGTACGCCTTAGAAGATGCGATGGAACAGAAGAATGTGGGAGGGGCAGGCGCTCGCTGCAGCCACAGCCACCCCCAGCAGGCACCATCGCAACGGTTACGATACGAAGATTACACGCCAGGCATTTATCCTTCTGCTCACGAAGACATTGTCGCAGCAGGAGATGACGTTATCACGACAAACCGGCCGTTAAAAATACAAGATCGCACAGGTAGAAATAAAATGTAATGCTCTCACAATCCCACAGGTAAGCAGTCTTAAGTGTTTCTCTCGGTTTTTTGGTATGCACGAGACATCCAGAATTACCGGCGAGTTTATTTTAAACCAATGGGCACCCTAAATCTGTTATTTAATAGCTGCAGCCTGTACGCAATGCGGAAAAATCGGTCTCTCTTTTTTTGTTAGGAGCCTTGTCTCTCGTGAAAAAAAGAGAAAATGTCGACATAAACCCAGCTAAGGGATTCGAGGGATGCCGAAGCCAAATTGGTAGTGTTTTCCGCTTTCTTGCAGACGCTTCTGCTCCGATTCCTTTGTTATTAGACGCGGCTTAATCATCATTGTCATGAAACGGAGCTGCTACAATTACCAAATGAGCAGAAATAGCCCCTAGTTCGGCTCTGGTCCCTACCCTCCTCTACAGATAGTACTAGATGACTAAAAAATACCCCACATACGCCCGGACTGAGAGCATAAAAAGTAAACAAAGAAAATCGCACCAGGATTTAAAGAAAGGAGGGGAGGCATAGCCCACGTGTGAAGGAAGAAAAAGATGTTTTTATTTTTTGCTTTTCTGTTGGTGGGGATACGTGCTTGGCGCTAACTGACTAGGCCCCTGGGTGCCACTTAGAGAAGCCACGAAAGTAGACCCCCGTTTTGCAGCTCCCTCCCGCCATTTAACGGTGGTGTCGACGCATTTCCGGCAACGCAGCAACTCAAGGAAGCCAGTTCCCTCAGGCGTCATTCTCGTAAGAATATAGGAAAGAAAATGAAAGGAATCGGGTGGAGATCGTGCGTTTTTGGTGGCCACCAAGGGCACGTCCTGTATTACAGCGTTCTCCTCACCGCGATGGGTCTCACAGGGACTACAGTGTTCTACTGCACAGCGTTAAGTCGGGGCATCGATTTCTGGTGTGCAAAAGATTCTCCCGACCGAAAACGAGAATTGACGATATTTAGGCGCTCATGGTGGCGTAGCAGCTAGTTTAAACTACACCGTTATTCTCCCCTGCGGTGTGGCACGTATACGGGTGTTTAACTGGGGCCTCAATCCCACAATAGAGATGTCTTACGGGCATAACGCATATCCGCCATGCGCGCGGTCAAAACGAAGGCAATTAGAAGACGGTGAGGAGGATGTGGATTTCTTTTTGTAATAACGTCGGCATCACCTGTTATATATCCTGTCGTTTGGTTGTGGCAATGTCGGGGGCGTCTGCTGTCAGAAATCGTTGGACAGGGTTTCATTGGTGTATACGGGACGATATGCCATATGGATGCTTACTACATTAGCAAATAAATCCATCCTCGCGTACGCACACGCACACACATCCATTTATACATACGTACATACATGCACACGTAGATAGGTGCATACATGCACACCCGTACGTTCATTCAAGAATAAATACACACACATACGTGCATAAATACATACATACAGGTACACACATACAAGAAGGCATTTGTTTATTCAATTTCCGGAGAAGAAACCATATTTGGATCAGAGCAAGGATGGTGAACACAGAAATATAGATCATGAAGGGCGGGATCTACTAGATAGACTACGCATGAAATGCAGTCGAACAAGCCCAAGATCAAGAAATACAACGACAAGATGCAGGCGGGCATTATTTTCCGGCATCCATAGTGTCCAATCTATTCAAGCGGCTCGACCTTTACTCGCAGGAAGTTTATGAAGAAGGTGGAGCCGTCGAAGACACTGTCTTTCACCGGAACGGAAAGTTCACTGCCATCAGAACATCTGCGCCACGCTCACTTGGCGTCACTCGTCGGATCGAAAGTGTCGAAGGCAGCGCCCCCGCGACCTAGTCGGCGGCAAGGGGTCCTGCCTGAGGCGCTACCACACCAGTATGACTCGCATGTCAGAGCCAAGGCAGAAGAGCGATCCACGGAGTTTTGCAGCGTGATGGTGATGCCTTCAATAAAGTTGGCACGTGCCGACAAGAGGGGTTTCTCAGGGCTAAGGCGTTGAGTGTGCTCCCGTCGGAGGTCGTCCTGCTCCAGATGTTAATTTTCCCAGCTACACTTTATTGTCTTGCAGATACTGCCGGCCAGCAATTCACGGTCATGGTATGGGAAGACAGGATGTCACTAAAGACACTCGTCGTAGCAGTAACAAGACCAAAAAGAAAAACGACAGCGAAGTAATTTCACGCTTCATCTCATTTTAAGAAGTGTCATGTCAAAATACAGAAGTACATGCCTGCAAATTTTGGGAGTTTTACGCTTCGACGCTACACCTAGGATTTGATTTAAGATAACTATTATCATCATCATGATATTCACTGAGAAAGAGGGGGGCTTAGGAGAGGAAACTAGTCTTCTTTTTAGGGCCCGTGTGGCACTTGCTCCACTTCAGGCCCTATCAATAAACTTGCGCAGGTACTCCGCGTGCCCGCCGGTCAGGGTTTCCTGCCATGTTTCCTGAAAAGAATGTGTATTTTGTGGTTGGTAAATGATGGGGAAATTTTATATAGTGTGGGGCGGGTCGGCTTTCTCTTTCATTGGCATAATCTTCGCTGTATATTTCTGGGAACAATAAAACCAGTCTTGATTTACGTTGAAAGGTATTTGCATAAAATTTGTGGGTGTTCAGGCCTCGAAAGCAGACCTCTTTATGTGGCATGGGGAGGCGTAGGAGGAGGATAAACTTTATTTTTTATATTAGTTTTTGCAGTCGTGGCAATAGGGGGTCTTCTCGGGCCAGAAGTCCATGGGCTGTCGCTGCATGTCGGGTCGTTTCCACCAGCCGAAGCTGATCGCCGGGGTCCGGGCTATCTAGCCACTGGGGGAGGGGTTGGTGGAGAGATTGTGTGTGGGAGCACTCCCAGGCTCTATGGGAGAGTGTGCAGGGTTGGGGACAGTACTTGCAGGTGCGAGTAGGAGGTGGGGTGGATGACGCAGAGGAGGGTGCTGTGCGGGTATGTGTTTGGAGGTGGCGGTAGGTGGTGGCGTCTTAGTTAACTGGTCGTGGCGCGGGGGTAAGATGCGGCGGTCGAGGCAGTAGTGTTCGATATCTTTGTATTTTGGGGCACAAAATAGTACCATTCCGACGCGGTGGCGATGGAGTGCTGGAGAGGAATTCCCGCTAGATATGCGCGCGGGCGGCAGCATGAGCTGCCTCATTCTCCTCCAGAGATTCATGTCCCGGGGTCCAGAGAATGTAGAGGTAAAGGGGGTCAGGGATGCACTGTATGATGCGGAGGGCTAAGGGAGCAATGTGACTGGCGGCGTAATGGCGACAGGCAGCTGGCGAATCTGTGACTATGGTGATTACGTCTTAAGATGTAGTGAAGTCTACGTAAGCGGATGGAATTTTCCCAAGCTGCAGGTCTCTCCTGCTCTGTCCCCAAATCAGAATTACTTATATTACCTCCTCGGCCATCCCGGTCCACCTCCTTACAGAGTGCAGCTGAATCCATCCAGGTCTCGCTAGATAGCTCCATTATTCCGCATGTCTCACAAGTCCGTACCCTCGGCTTTATCACAAAAATCGCAGCAGCACACACACACCATCACCCAGCTTCGCACTTACACCACGCAGATCATTGGCCTCATTAAACGCATTACAACCCGTAAAAATGGCCTCGTTGAATCTGAGCGTCTTCGCCTCCTTCCTAGCTTCTTCGTTTCTCGCTTCTGCTACCACGTACCGTACGCCACCCCCACCCTCACTCAGCAGCAGTCCTTGCAAGCTCTTTTAAAACGTGCCTATCGTGCAGCGCTTCTCTTGCCTACACACGCTCCTACCGAACGACTTCTAGCCCTAGGTCGGCACAACACGGTGACGGAGCTACTCGAAGCTTGCACCGCACTGCCCAAATCACTCGCCTATCCCAAACGCCCACCGGCCGCTGCATTCAGGAACTGGCGCATCTCAGCACACCCGTTCTACTCGATCCTGTGACTACCATCCCTCTCTCAATCCGCTCCAGCATCCACATCAAACCCCTTCCTCGCAATATGAATCCCACCTTCCACATTGGTCACCGTTTAGCCCATGCCCGGGATCATCTCAGACGCTACCCCCTTCCCCGAACGTCCTATATGTAGACGCGGCTGAGTATCCGAGCAAGCCCGCTTTTTCCATTGCAATCATAGGAGCACCTGGCGCTGACCCGCAAGCTTCAGCCACGATGCTCACCTCGACTTCAGTCACTGCGGAGGAAGCGGCAATTGCCTTCGCTCTTACCCAAACACTCACCCCTCTCGTTATATTATCAGATTCGCAACCCGCCACCCGAAATTATCTCAAGGGCACCATTTCATCGCTGGTCCTCCAAATTCTTCGCACTCGACCCCCTTCCGAACCCGTGACGCTACTGTGGACCCCGGCCCACACCGGCATAGGTGGTAATGAGGCTGCCCACCACGAAGCCCGACCTTTGACACCCCGGGCAGGCGCTTCTTTTACACCTAAACACGCCGTTCCCGAGATGTCCCGTACGGTACTGCTCACATATCACCCAGCATTACCCCGTCCTTCGCAGACAACTTCCCCCTCCCCACCTCTTCCTCGCAGCCGGGCTGCTCACATGTGGCGCCTTCTTCAGACGCACTCCTTTCCTCACCGCACTCTATTAGTGCATACGTACCCTCACCTGTTTTCCCCTCCATACTGTCCCTTGTATGACGCGCCGGACACGCTCTATCACTCGCTCTGCGAATGTCCGCGCGACCCCATCCCACTCTACCCTCCCCCACCTTCTGGAAACAGGCTCGGGGGTGCCCTGACCGCGACCGCCAAGAACTGGTCACCGGTCGGGCCTTCGACGTCGCGGCGGTCTTCTGGGCCACCGCCACCCCCCCCCCCCCCCCCTCAAACTAGAGTTCCAAATAGGGCTACTGCGATTTACTCTGCAGTTGTGGAGTCGTTACCAATTACTGTTGTACACGTGTCAGTTCGATTCCTCGGGGGATCAGCTGTTGTAATTGTAACGGCGGTTTTAGCGTCATATTTGGAGGTGTCAACGTAGCGGATGTCTCAGTGCTTGATTTGAAGCATCTTGTCTGGCTCGAATATTTCGGGCATCAGTACATCCACATCAAGGCTAACAACAGCACACAGTCAAGCAACGTTTTTCACCCTCCCTCCCGTGTTGGCGTGCCATCATCATGTGAGTCGTAGCAATCAATTACTGTTAAAATGATGTAGGTATATGTAAACTACTTTTTGCGGGCGCTACGGCAATGGGAGCTGCCGCATTTTCCGCGTCTGGATGCCAATATATTTCCAGCAAGACAGTCTCTTACCTCGATCGTATCACTGGCAGACGTCATGAACGCTGAATTCTGGTCCGGCAGTGAGGGTTTGTACTCGCTCACTATACGGTGTGCCCAAGTAAGGTTAGAGTGGTGCTAAAAACACGTCTGTCAATCATTCACCGCCATGATCGTCGTAAGGTGCATAACATTCCAATATGACGCTTCCGTTTATCCTCCCTGAGACCCTTTCAACGATTCGGTGACCTTGCCCACAAAAATGGGTGCACTAAAATCGTCTCTGTGCACCTTGCGAAAATAAAAGGATAGGTAATTAGGTCTTCATCAATAGTCACTAGTTTTACATTTTTGGCGGTGTCATGTGAAGGGATATTGGTTTCATGTGAAGGAATAGGAGCGAATCGTTCCATGTTTGCCATCTGGGATAGGTGTTCTAGTGCTTTCACTGCAGCACCTTTCATCGACGTAAGAGTGCCCACAACTTTGCCTGTAAAGGCTGATTGTTTTATGCTAGCTCGCTTGATGATTTCCATCGTCTGCAGTCAGTCACATTGTTTCCGTCTGAGAGAGATTGCAGCACTGTGAGCGCCGTTGAGTGCGCTCGCACTCAAAAGCAATTTAAACTAGGAAAGTGCTTGCTCCTAAAAAAAAAACAGCACTGTGTTCCTAGGAGATAGGTCTATGCCTCGAGCTAGCACGAACTCCTCTTCCAAGTCAAGACCACTTTGACACTCCCGACTTTATGCAACCTTCAATGCCATTACATCCTATGATGCACCAGCCATGAATGGAAGCTCAGACGTGAGTGTATAAAGCGCAATCAGATTAACTACACTACCATTTAGCGCCTCTTGTGACTAGGTTGAAAGAAGGGGTCACCTAAACTTCTAAATACAACTTACCGTTCTTCCACAAACTCTGGATCATGCTAAACAGTTGAGAACAAGGCAACATTACCGACGCGGTAATAGGTATACACTGGATATTGAGAAATATGGTGATTGAAAGCTATCTATCGGGCTCTGCTTCTGAATACACGTCATGAGATCTGATGCACAGTTAATGGTCTGACGGTGTGCGCGAACCCGGTCATAAGTGCGCCACGAGGTAGCGCCCTTCTGGTCTTAAGCCACCATTGGCGACTATGGTAAGTGTAAGGTCCACTCATGGGGTCAGTGGCCAGGCGCCCGGCCACGCGTGTGAAGGGAAAGGTCCCGATATGGCCCCGAGTAGTGTCACTAGATAAGGTTATCTAGTGACACTAGCCCCGAGGACATACCGTGGCGCCACCTACGAGTGACGTCACTTGTAGGACGCCGGGTTATGCTGTCGTCTGCTAGAACACATTTCCTGTGCTTATGCGACCGCACGTTTTTGTTCTGGCCGCCGTGTGCCACCTCCTCGCGGTTTTGTAGCACATTACAGAAGAAAGTTGTCTACAGACCAAACAATCCGGGCAAGCAATCAACTGCTCGCTTGTTCCCGACGACACCGCCGCGGCTGGGTAGTTGCTACCATCGCCACCGACAGCTCGTACGCAGCCAGCTAACGAGAAGGACGGTACAATTGGTGCCGAGAAAAGTAAACTGTTAATTCATTATGAAATACTTGCGACGTGACTTGTGCGCGACTGTGTGTGCAAGAAAATAGACCTTGCAACAGCAGCAGAAACGTGTCGCTCAGTTGCGATCTCACCACGCGTACTGCACGCATTGCGTGGTAAAAAATGAGTGACTACGTGAGACCGCTGAGCGGATTGCTTCGCCGCACAGGCTTAAAAGTGCTGGTATGATGTGCACTTTGGCTTAAGCGGTGCCTACTTCCCCTCCAACGCTTTTTTTTATATTCATGCCCTGATATGATTAACGATCACTAGTACTCTGTACTGCTGATATGTTTACTTTTCGCGACAACTTGTCCGCAATGTACGAATGGTATTAACGCGAGTGTTTAACGCCTTCGAGCGGGTTTAGACTTGGCTATGTTAATTAAGACCTCTGCAACACGGGATTTTGTCTGTTTACAATGAGCCTGCGCTTTTCTAGTCTAGCATCAAGTACGAGAACTTACGATTGCTCACAGAAGGCGGGGTTGCGTGCGAGGTAAAACACGTCGTGGGGTAATGGGGAGTTTAAGAATAGGAGAACCAAGTGTTGGAGGCCCTCAAGAAGTTCGTGGAACCCAAAGCAACACGCTTGCGCGCGGCGAGTTTTAGAAGAGGATCTTCTCCAACAGCTAACTCGCCGGCGGTTTCGGATGCGCGGAGTCCGATGTTGGGAACTTTAGGCTTAGCGTCGCGGCAGATATTTCATCGCTGCTGTCGTTACAGTCCCGAATGACAGTCCCTAAAACAACTTTTCACCACACTGTCACCCCTTTTCTCGTATGTGGAAGTTTGTATCCCTGGTTACTGCGATTTAAGCCTTCGATGATCAAGATACCTGCCACGGCCTCGGTCGATTTTTGCGCGCAGGTATCGCCACCCTTCAGCCGTTCGTCGCACCGTGCGCGAACGGGCCGGCGGGGCGGGGCCCGACATCCGCGGCCGGTCGCCGTAGATCGCGGCAGATATTTAAAGGAGCCATGAAGAGAAAACACAAGTTTGGTTCATTCAAAAGATTGTCTCGTTAGAATCATACTGACACCACTTTTAACGTAAACTTCGCTCAAATAAGCTACATAATTAGGAAAAACGGGAATGGTCATGCGACCTACCAGCTCATTTCCCGCAACAGAACCTATGATGTCACATGAGCTAAGCTCTGCGATTGGCGGAGGCTGGCAGAAGCAGACGCAAATTAGGTAGAGCTTACAAACTAGACGAACGAGCGATTTGCGCTTAAATTTAGGGCACATTCTTTACAAAGCAATAAGAATGATGGGACAAACAGTGGAAGTTACGAAAGCACATGTAAACATAGAAGTACTGATGCGTTCTGCTGTTCGTACTGCGCACAGCATGCTTGGTTTAGCTGCACAGCACTACGGGGCTTGGGGTTGTCTCAGACGACACTGGCCGATTGACGCAAGCAACGGTGTCTTACCTGACCCCATTTGTCGAGCGAGCACTGTTTCAGGGAACGAATATTTTCTCCCAGAACAAAAACAAGCCAGGTTTAAATGCGGGCAAAAACAAACCAAACGCTTGCCACGGTATGGTGGCGCCATCTAGGTTACGGAACGTAAAGAAACGCGGGAACAAACCAACACCGCTGTACAGGGTGGAGACAACCTTTGAACGGTCCCGTGCCGCCGCAATTGGGCCAACGGGCTCAACGCGTTATTCTTTTCGTTTCCCACGAGACCTAGCAACGCGAAACAGACAATATGATTCAAACTTCTTCAGTAAACCGCGTTGCGGCGATAATTTTAGCGCGGTTTTGACGCAATGACTTTTTTCGGCGGCGAGCGAGCAACTGAAAATGGCGGCGCCAGCGTATACGTGCCTCTACCCTGTACGGCGGATGCGTGAATGAAGGTATTCTAGGCTGCAGAGCGGTCGGTTCCTGTGATGTCATTTGGGACCACAAAAACGCACGATTAAGCGGGAAAATCAAAATTTTAACCTAAATTGTTTAATTTCTCAGTGAATAAAGCACCGTTTGTATCCGGACAAGCGCTGGGGGCACTATAAAACACAAAATCTTTCGAATAAAACCAACTTGCATTTTCTTTTCATGGCTCCTTTAAGCGTCGCCCTTAAAATCGCAGCTCATGACACTACGCAGCACAATTTTTCACCACACGAACATTCAGTTTCTCAAATACGGACCTCCTTTTCCGCGATCAGTGTGATTTTAAAAAGCGGCAACAAGGTGTTGCTGTCGCGACCTACGTCTTTTCGAGCCGCCGGTGGGCTGCAGCACGGCGGACGTGTGTGCGGAGCGTTTCTGCGAGCAGTAAACGCTTCATGATTTCCTCCTTCACCTATTTCCTGAGAACGACAACCGAAATCTACAAATTAAGCTCGGTGATCGTCATAGCCGAGCTAAATGTTGATCGGGGAAACGAGCCGCAGCTTACGCTTACACCGGGTTCGGTCGCATACGTCCGCATACACCATCACGCTCAAGTTGCTTGCGGGCAGCCTGCCACGCTTATAAAGTCCCCATGAGGTCAAACTGCGCTTCACGCACTGATAATGAACTTCAAACGCCGAAAATTAGCACGGAAATGCACTTATAAAGCGGGTCCTGAACGAAATGTCACGCGCGGCAAGCCAACAACGCAGCATGGTAGGAACGGGGATCCTACAAGTGACGTCAAAACGATCGCAGCGCCGGCCTCTCCAGTGGTGGCCTTCGCGGCCAATAGCGGCACAGCACTGCCGACGCCACGCTGTGGCCGCCACAAATTCGCTGCGGCGCGTTCGGAAAGTCTAGGTGGTGCTGGTTCGGGAGATGGCTTGTCTGGATGAAGGAATGCCGCGGGAATAATCCCCTTTAAGAATGCATACGGCTCAGCCAAGTTCCGAGAATTGTTGACGTAGCGGACAATGGAGGGGTAGTTATCGTCGTCTGACCACGCGGCGCGCCGGCTTTTCTGCGAGATTCCATTGTGCGCGCCACCGTCGGAACGGCTAACTTTCGGTAGCCGACGCTTTTCACCCCCATCCTTCGGAGGCATGTGGACTCGCCGCCGCGCTCTTGCTCGCCCGCGCGCCGGCATTTGACCCGAAGGTGGTGGCGCCATACTGAATATTCCGAAGATGGCTGGGTGACGGCGGTCTGCGTGAATTTTGGGCACTCCCTCACGGATGTACGAAGCTAGAGGTGTGTTCCCTAGAGGGAGTAATACCGAGGTGTTATAAGGCCGAACTTGGCCGTTAGAAAGCGTTCTTGTCTGAGCTCTCAGCTAGGCAGTTCCCAGCGAGACAAGGAGTCTCGACCGCTGAAGCTAGGTTGGGATTTGTGAGCCCCCTAAGCGAGAGGTAGACTGGAGGATGGCGTCGGAAGTTTTGGGTACAGCTGTGTACCGGGAAACGGATCCTGCGGCGGGAACAGAGTCCCCGCCGTCGCTCCAGTGGTTTGCGCACGCCCGGAGCATAGGGGAGTTAGACGGAGTTTTGAAAGCTCGAGTTACTTGTTCGCACTTAGAGCTAGCGTCTAACTGCAGTCTGAAGTTTTCCTTTTTTTATTGCTCATGTACCCATTTATATAATGTAAATAGTTGTACATAAATTCTTCGTTTCCATCATCAAATACAAACGCCTCGAGTTCGTCAATTCGACCGCCGTCTCCGAGAACTACAACACCATCGCCCGACGAGCCTCCTGCCAAATCAACGGAGCCCGGGCGATTGGGTTCCTGATCGGCACCAGACTTCGGGGAAACGAACATAATCAATCTTTACTGTAAGTTTAAGTCAGGTTTGCCGCGGAGCTAAACAGGTTTTCAGGGCGGCACGATACGGGGCGCAACCGGGGGTTTCATCACTCTCTCGTTCTATGCCCATCGTAGAAACTGGCGGGATTTTCAAGTCAGCTGCCGTCAAATTTTACTCCATACGGTAAAATTGGGGCAGGATCCACAGGGCACAAGACTAAAGACAAGAATCTACAGAACACAGCCTGTACAAAAATATGAATTTGGCAGCTCTAGAGTATGCTTGGCGCGATAAAATAAGAAGGGCCTAGAATAGCTCGGGTTAGCAGGCAAGCTCTAAAATAACCTTAGGGGCCATCATCAGGGTTCTTCCTTTCGTTTCGGTGCGCACATTACATTACGACTGAAACTAGGCACGCATAGCTAGTTAGTGGGCAGACGATTAGCTACACATCGACCGGACAAAACAAGACAAATTGAGTGCAATACCACATAACGAAAGAATTACCTCAATAACGGAACAATACATCCCCACAAAGGAGGTTGCGATTACGAAGGACGGCGGGAACTTCGGCATAAGCGTCACGCGCCGACGGATAAGCATACGAACATGCTGTCTCCATTCCTGAGAAATGATGCAGATAATGGCGTAGGCGGAGCAACAGCGAAGTGCCCCTACGCTGCAAGCGTGCCAGGAAAATGAAGGAAGGAAAGCAGTGCCCAGGGTAAAAAGCAAACAGCCATTTCACCGAGAATAGAAACAGAAGCCCCTAGTTCGCGCAACGTTATTAATGCTGTTGAAACTCACTTTGAACGCGGTACTTTCTTCTAAGAAAATTTTTCGTGAGTTCTGTTATTGGAGCGAAGGTGGATGGCGTATGCAAATAGGGGTTACTGCACGGATGCACATGAAATACTACCGTAGTGTGCCTAAAATAAAGCTTGAAGAAATGTACTCGATGAAATGCGAGACCTTTCGAAACACAAGTGAAATGTAGCGTAGCCTACTTTGACGTTAATTTGCGGAGGTGCCCTGTACAGTTCGCGGAGTCCTTTTTTTTTTTTTTTTTTGTGACTGGCCATAAAAGGCACCTGGGAAGGAGGGAAGCCACGTGGCTTCCCTCCCCCTGTCCTGTGTAATATTTTTTGTCTTATATTGACCGCACCCTAGGGGATGTTTTTAATGGGAACAAGGCTCTAAAAGTTTTTAGGTATGTGTATGATTTTTTAATTCTTTTGAAGAAGCAGAATCACTTGAGCTACCATGACCTGTTGAACGGGATTTTAGATGATTTTAAACAACATGGCAAGGGGCTGACGTTTACACATGAGGTTCCGAAAGAAGAAACGCTACAGTTCCTGGACATAGAAATGTCTGTTTCTGAAACACATGTGTGTTGGATGTAGCATCCAAGAGTTGCAAAGGATCTTTTACCTTATCAGTCGGCGCATTCAAAGACCGTAAAAAGAGGTATTGCTGCAATGTGGCTTGAGTCTTCTCTAATGAAGTCGTGCTCGCACAGAATGAAGGAAAGTTTTAAAAACCAAGTGTCCCGGTTGGACGATGCTGGCTTCCCCTGTACGATCCTGACGGCGGTGAGTGAAACACTCCTCCAAAAGACAAAAGGAAAAACGCGCAAAAGGGTATCAAAGGATGGTGCAAAGCCAGTGGTGGTTCCGTACATGCATAAAGTAGCCCACAATTTGAAAGAAGTGGCTAATAGGTACGGAGTACCTATAGTGTCCTCTGCTCCTGTGAAGCTGGGACAGCTTTGTTCTCTGACCGCAAAGGGGAGAACCAAAAAGAGCGGTTGTGCGAAAAAACATTCCAAGCCCTTTGTGAAGTGCGCGAAAGACGTCGTTTACGAAATTCCACTGACATGTGGAATGGCCTATATTGGCCAAACTGGGCGCTGCGTGAACGATGGCGCAGGGGAGCATGAGCGCACTTTGGGAGGTATAGATGCTAGAACTAACTTGACGGAACATTGCATTAATTGCGAAAAAAGTGGGTGGAGGCCGCGACTGAATGAGATTAAGATTCTTGGCCGGAGCAGCAGTGATGTCGCACGGGAGATAATGGAAGCCATCTTGATAAAGAATGCGCACAATTGCGCGAGTGACACATCTTTGGCTTTGTATAAAAGCGAGTCTGAGTAGTTAAAGTCTTGTCTGTAGGGTTGACGATGAACATGTTTATTCTTGGCGTTTCGCACATGTATGTTCGGCGCATGCGCCAAATTGTGTCTTATATTTGGGGGCGTAAGCCATTGAATAAATTAGTTGTTAGCTGCGCTCGTCCTGTTGCCTCCTCTTTGTGTCGTCGTTCCGCGCAATCCTCATGGCTGTTCAAGTGGCTGATATTCTTGCCCTTCATGATTGGAAGGCGCACTTTTCGTAAACCCAGCACCACAAACAAGGAAATCCATGGACGTTCGTGAACGTGCATTTTAATTAATATTTTGTCTTTAAACGTTTTGCTCCTGACGTGCTAAATAATGCTCCCCGTCATATAGAAAGCGACCTTATGTGTTTATTAAGCCCTTTACGTTTATTAAGCCCTTTAAGCACCCTTTGTACGTGGAATGGCCGGCGATAATATCTGCATAGAAGCGGCTTGACGAGCCCGTCAGCCCAATTCTGGGGCTAAGCTGCAGGCGGCAATATGCATGCTGAATAGTTCCTACAGCATTCAACACAAGACACAGCAAAGTATCGCATTCCATTTATCGCATACCATGTTCCATTTGCTGTAACAAAAATATTGAAAGAAAAAAAAACTTATGCAAATACATGCACACTAACAACTAAATAAAAAAAACGAAGATTGCATTCTAAAAATGTCACAGCGCAACACAAAAAACATGTTATCGCTAAAAAAAAACACACAGAAACAAAATTTTCTATGTACATATACTATAATCCTACAACGATGCACTGGTAAACAAAAAGTTATAAAAAAAGAGTACGCTTATAAATTACTGCATACAACAGAAAAAGCCCCTCAAGAAAAAATGGTTACATCGATCAAGGTATCATAACTAATGCATTACAGCGTAGCGCCTAGAAAAAAAAATATTTGAGGCCCTAAGAACTGAAAAGCAGCCAACAAGACGGAGAAAAAGGAAAGGCATCAATGAAATGTTTTGCAAGGCTGCATTGATAGGTGTTATCTTGACGATAACTGGAAGGGCGGCGTGAGTGAGTGAGTGAATAAAATTTATTTAGTCGAGCTTCAGGCGCTGATGGTTGGGCGCCCGGCCGGTAGGGGGTCTTCTCTAGTCCTGGAAGCCCTGGTCCGCGCTGGCTGCCCTGGCCCTCTCCACCAGGCTATGCTGGTCGTTGCTGGCCAGCTGGGCCGCCCACTGCTCGTACTTTGGGTGAGGACTGGGGGCAAGGGATGGGGTTTTCTGACACTCCCATATTATGTGGTACAGGACGCCAGGTAGGGGACAGAAATTACAGGTTGCGCAGGGGAATGTGGGGCACATGGCATAAAGGAGAGTGGCGTGAGGATAAGAACTTGTTTGAAGTCGGATAAATGGGGATATGGTGGCGGGAACTCTCGTCGTTCATGGCGGCAATGGGCCAGTGTGTCTAAACATGAAGTAAGAGTAGTGGGCTTGGGAGAGTCAAAGGGCTGCGTGTCTTCGCCTTCTTGAGGAACGGCTCTGTGGGTATGAACGCGGGCAGCGGCGTGTGCCGCCTCATTTCCCTCGAAGGACGCGTGGCCGGTGGTCCCGATAATGTGCATTTCCGGGAGCTAAAAAAAAAAAATCAACGCCAGCAGAACGAAGCTATCAATCTATACACTGCCTTTTTCGAAGTACACATCAGATCCATAATTTCCAGCTTTAAGTTTGTTAAGTAAGCGCGCTAATATATTAGATCAAGTTTGCAGACCGTATTAAGTACCGAAGGTGGGCACGTACCATGTTCAGTGTTTCTGCAACTGTACACAAGAGAATTCGGGCGAAGAAAAGTCAGCTCAGATAGATGTTCAAAAGTTTTCTCTAGTTTGTTCTTAAAGCTACGACTACTCTTACATTATAAAGATTGAACACTCTTGTAATACAGTATTCCTGGAATAAATGACCAGTGCGGTCCGAGAATTTGAGCTTACAAATGGAACGTAAGGATTTCTTTCGTAGTACACGGAGTCGATTTTTATTAGCAAGTGTAGTACTTCCCCAAACAAGGTGAGCGTAATTTAAATGATCCAAACAAAGAGTAATAAAGCAATAACTTAACTTTAATTGCAATTAAGTGACCATGTTTGCTAAAAATTTCTGCACTGCGAGACAATTTTACAATTCCAGAATTAGCGTGGTCCTCACAAGGAAGCTGCCCATTGAAGTGCACTCCTAACACCTTGAGGCATTCCACGATTTCTATTGAGTCAGAGCAAACTTAACATACTGTGAAACAATGATTTGTTTATTTCGGGGTCGGAACTGTATCGCTTTAGATTTATTTGCGTTTATTTTTAATCGGTTAGTAATTGACCAGCATTGAATAGACTGCACCAATGCGTTAGTTTCCCTTCCTATCTGCTCTGACGAAACATTTGTGGTCATATCATCGCCATACAAAATGCACTTCGCTTGGTATAAGTTTAAAATGTAATTAATATACAGACTAAATCACAAAGGTCCCTATACTACCCAGTGTAACTACAACTATTATACGCTTAACGGATGATTTGTGGGTGTTAAAACATACATACCGTGTACGATTGGCTAAATAAGAAGCCAGCAAAGAGTGAACATAGCTCCGGAAACCATACGTATCAAGTTTCAAAAGAAAGAACATTCTGATTAAAGGAATCGAATGCCTGAGAAAAAGGTATGACCACGCCTAAAACAACTTTATTTTTTTTCGAAGGAGCGTAACGCGTGCTCTTTTTGTTGAAATAGTGCTGATTCCGTAGATTTGTGCGTAACAAAACCAAATTGATCATCAGAAACTAATTTACAGAATGATGACATCCAAATTTGAATTATCTTTTTAAGCTCTTTAGAGAATACCGGAAATATTGACACACGCACATCTCCTGTCTCCCGTTGTGAAGAGGGCTGACACTTCGCCCTTTTGCATTTCGGTGGGAAAAACGTCTGAATTAAGGCAGAGATTACAAATGTCTGCAAGTATTGTGGTTAATATATCAAGGACTTATTTCACCGGCTTTATCTGAACGTCATTTGCATCCCAGCTTTGAATATTTTTCATGTTCATGAAAGCAGAATAAACTTCAGAGCATCTCACGGGGTTCATAAATACATAATTACTATTATAAAACTACCAATTGTCAACTGGCGTGGTAGCACATTCAGTCCTTTTGCTAACAAAATAACTCTTAAAGACATCGCACATGTCTCTTTCCGCGATGCTAGCTCCATCAAGAAATATCTCGGCGGGAGCTGTGACACCGTTCAAATGCAGGAGTACTGTATTTATCTGTCTCCATTTTTTTTTCACGTCATCATGACAAGGTTCAAACATTGCACAATAGTACGCATATCTTGCCTATTCCGTTTTGAGTTCATTTCTGTGCAAATCGTAGTTTGGGATTGCGCTGTTCGACAAATTTCTTATACATTTGATTTTTTTTTCCCGAATTTTGTTGAGTGAGATCGACGTAATCCGCTCTTTTTATGCTTTTCTAGCTGGGAAATAAGCGCAGTTTGGAAAATAACTATAGGAAATTTCTACAAATTTTCCCAAAAAGTGTTGTATGCGACGTTTGCATCCGTCTAGCGACGAGATGAGCCCAATTCACACCAGCAACTGCCTCCCTAAAGGCTTTAAGGCCATTTCCGGTAACGCGTTGTACTAGACGCCACCTAAGCAGCGTCTAGGCGGCGTCTAGACGCCGCCTAGACGCAGCTGATTTCTTTCGCAGCTGATACACGTAGCTGATTTCCTTCGCGTGGCGGAAACTGAGATTCATCCAGGTAGCCTGGCTGCCTCGAATGCTTTTCTGCTTTCTGGCTTGGTCTTTAAATATACAGCGGAGGAGCTTCTAGAGGCCAGGTAGCATATTCCAGGATATATTTAAACCACTTTGGCAAGGCCAGCATCGCAGGTGATGTGCAGTACAGGTAACTTTTCAGTCTTCCGCATGAGAACTCTGCCCTGGTATACCCAAACAAACTTCCAGTCTTTATCACGCTACGCCTGATGAGCCTTGCTAGCAGTATTTCGTTTTCAGCACGAAGGTGCTCGTTTACGCAGGCCGGGAGTTCTGGGTCAAACCGTCAAGACCCGTGTGAAGTTTCTTTTTTCACGTGGCTTGGAGGAAACTATATCGTGCACGCCTTGTCCGACATTTGGCTATTATATCAAAGTGGTCCTTTTTTGTTGGCACCCGACAAACTACGTCACGGTCGTCTTTGCTTACTCCAGCTTGAAGGTGCTTAGCAATATCCTCAACGACTTTCTCCAAGTCTTTGTTAGGTGCTAACGGTAGCCCTTAGATTTCCATGTTCATGCTCCGGCTTTCTTTCCTATCATTTCTTTCCTAGCCGCAGCAAGCTCCTTCCTCAACTCCTCATTTTGTTTTCAGAATTCTGCTTTCCGGGTCTTTACCTCAGCGATCTCAGTACGAAAACCATTGACGGCATTGCAAGTTGCCACTTCTGCAACCCCATTCGTAACGCCAGTCTAACAGACGTCAAGCTTGGCTAGCAAATCTCCCAACAGCTTTACAACCTCCTTAATACTGTTTGGTTGCTCTTCAGCAAGTGCCTTCGTCACATTCTGGAGGCCCCATGCCAGGCTGTGGGATACCGACGGAGCGAGACCAACTTTGTGAGGTGTAGACAACAACTTCAAAGTACTACTAACAAACAGAGAGGTATCACACTTGTGACAGCAGCAGCAACGGCGAAAAATAGCGCGTAATTCAGGCAGAGTTGTGGTCGGCATAAGCTTCCAAACCAACCTGTAAAATTGCAGAGCAGTTGATTAAGTAGTGTTCACACGCCGCCGCTGCCGCTGTCAGAATGATCCTCGCTTCGCTGGACACGGCCGCCCCGGCCCCCGCGATGCCAGCTGTAGTCCAAGTTTTTGGGCAGCACTGATAAATGGCAGGGCTACCAATGCAGGCTTGCAGTGAAGCCGGCTCTCGCAACGGAAAAACGCGTCGTCTACATTGCTTGGCACTTGTGATGACAGCCAAAGCACAGCATGTCTTCACGCAGTATGTAAAACTGCTGAGGAGTTGATTAGGTAGCGTTCACACGCCACCGCTGCCGCTGCCAGAATGAAATATGTCTTGTAGGAGTGGTTCCTTTCACGTGAATCCCTGAGCTGTCTTAGCATCGACCGCTTTCTAGCGTGGTTTGACTGTAAAATTGATTGAGTGATTGTTTTCTCGAGTAAACTTATTTACAAAAAAAAAATCGTTATGCCACGTGATTGAAAAGTGTGGCTGTGAGAAAGAAAGGTTCACTGACCTTGTAGTGGAAGATGCGCGCACTGACCAATCGGGCCGCACAGGTCGCGGAGAACATTGCATTATCCGCCACCCCTCTCCCCTAGACCCAGTTCTAAAAAAAAATATTAGCAGTGGCTTCGTTCAGCTTTCCCAGGATATACGTAGCGTGAGCTAAGGTTCAGCTGGTGGTTCTTAGCTTTCCTGGTTGTCTAGGATTAGCTTGATTATCATGCTTACTGCTGCTTCAATGAAACACACACACGGTATACACGCAGTATGTGAAACATGAATATTTAACAAGCGGCTCCGGCGCAGCGTCACCAATCGCCCCAGAGCTAAGCTGGTTCCACAGGCGCATGCCGGTGTTGCTGCGACGCACGAGCCATCGGTTCCACACCCGGCCTCCCCTCGCATGATCATCAAGTTGACCGGGCCGCCACGTGCGAAACGGAGGTCGGCGAAGACGCTGCACGCGTGGGCTGTGTTTCCACAGGCGCACACCGGTGTTGATGCGACGCACGAGCCATCGGTTCCACACCCGGCCTCCCCTCGCATGATCATCAAGTGAACCAGGCCGCCACGTGCGGAACGGAGGTCGGCGAAGACGCTAGACGCGTGGGAGGTGTGAGAGACGCCGGGCAGCGAGCCATGTTCTGTGCGCCGTGTGACTTCACTGCGCCTCGCGCATGTGCAGCACGGCTCTCCAGGAGCCACGCGAAGCTGCTCAACGTGGGCCAGTGTAGCTCATACAATGAGTGTTATTACTACTACTCCTACTCCCTCCCTTCATACTGCTTGCCCCACACACAGACCCTGCTAAGGGCAACTTCCTGTATCTGGAGAGATTGTCGGAAGGCACATAACAGTACGAATATCTGTTTTTGTGTTGTTCCGCTGTGGCAGTGTGGTAATGGTCGCGGTTTGAAGCAAGCCCGTTTTGTGAGAGGGCAGAGAACACCCCCCGCCACCACGATGCGCATCTAGCTCAGTTGTAGCTGCGCCGCGTAAGGCTCGTATTCAAACTTACTTTTTGGTGAAACTTAGCGAGCACGCACCGAACTAGCGTCAAACCTCCCCGATCGTCGCGTAAACCTATTCAGAAAGTCATTCCTTGCGTTATTAAGATAAGCGAAAGCGGACAAGAATGTTGATAGAGTTCCTGCAGAAATGTTTTGCAAAATCGTATTTTGCACCCGTATGTCTACAACCGACAGGCTGTAACACAGGACGCACCTCTCCTCCAAATATTCAGCACGTCTTGCGTACATAAATAATGCTGACTGAATTTGTCGAAGCATTACGTGGTTTTACATACAAACACAGTACTTGCCTTAGTGGGCACCTAATTGTTTGGCTGCTTTGAAAGGTATTGCAGGCGGTTCTTAAAAGAAGTCACTGTCCGAAGTTAGGAAATTCACGTAACTTCGATTACTTTTTGACTGAATAGTTTATAGTTAGACTGCTCTATTTAGTTATTTACATGGCTCACAAACTGCATTCATATAGTTCGTTGGAGTGAGTCGTGCAGCCCATGTATGAAAACGGCGACAGGAATCTCGAAACATTAATGTGAAAATGACAACAAGGCGGCAAACCAGCAATGAACAAAGAAACGGGATATACCAGGGGCGACTTGGCTGATGGGTTCGCGTCACCGGATTGCATGTGTTTTTGCTCCTAGTCCTTACGTCGACGCTGGCTTGACGACAAGAGATATTAAGCGATCCTGAAATATTTCCTGGTCTTTCAGAAGAGCGTGCGACAAGGGATTTTTGCCGGAGAAGCCGTGCGCCAGCCAGACTTGGAGGGAAATTGCTTGCATGTCGTTTGACTTATTTATTTCTCCGAACTATTTTCCCCGGGTGTCAGAGTAATCATAGGCAGAAGTATTCAAGCACTACGCGGCAGTACTCACACAATATGAGGACCTAGCCGCCATCTACCATGAAACATGAGAAACAAAAACCAGCGGGAGCATCGCGTTCTGCGCAGTCATGCTGCAATCTCTGGCTCAATCATGCTTTTCTTTAAAGCGCCTCGTTGATTTCTCCATGCGTTCTTTGTCTGACTTTTCAATGGAGTGCAGACACGTTCTTTTTAAAAAAAAAAAACTTGCAACGCTCCCGATAAATGCTTTCACGTTTTCCTTCGCGTCTGGAAGCACTGCGAAAGCTATAGTTATTGCCAGCACGGAGCGTACCTGCATGATTTGCTCGACGCATCAGATCCGCCTTCCGTTCCTGCTTTGCTTTTGTGGCTTTCCTTCTTTAAATGGCTATCGAAAGCGTTCATTGCTGCAACTGAAGGAACACCGGCCAATAGCCGCTACACCGCTGTAATGACGTAATTCGAGCGGTCAAAAAACGCCAAGACCGGGAAAGAGAGGAAAAGCCAATTTCTAAGTTATCTGACGGGCACAGAGCAGACATGTTTGGCTGAGGTACTTTGCGACCCTCCAATCTAAGTATTCGATGTTCTGGTTGACTACGTTTTGCAATAATTTAATATTTCGAGAAGATTTGGAAAAAGGGTTGCAGGTTCTCTTTAACACGGACCCGATTCTTTTCAAGCCTATTCTGCGAACATGCTTACAGGTTCAATCTCTGTGATATCTATTAATTTTAGTGCCTGCTTTTTCATCCGCGCGCATTATCCTTCCAATCTGTTTTTCTTCCTATTCGTTCCCTGTTTTCTGTGACCTCCTTCATCAGTTACTTCTATGACGGGGAAGCCGGCTGTGGGGACCCCGGACGGGAGATTGCAGGAGTTTCCTTTCGGCGCTCAGGAGTCTTTCCAGCCATGTCTTGGAACTTTGCAGCACATCAGTCTATCTTCTTTCCGCATGATGTGCTGAAATCCTGTCCCCCAGGAATCATCTCCATGCTAATGCCCTCATAGGTGCCCGATCGAAACGCATATCGGCAATGCGGCACATGGCAGCCCTGGATCCGTGTGTCTTTTCTGCGATCCTGTAGTTTCAGTGGCTGTGTTTAGCTGACACCGCCACCATTTATATTCAAATACCCAATGTGCCGACATATGGTTAAGTATATGCGGCGTAAGCGCATTTGTGTGGGTATGGCTAGAGGGCTTAAAGTGCGCTGGATTTGTTACCTCATTTGCATTCCAAGAGTTGTGCCTTACCAAGACTACCACGTGCCAGTAGTACCAACAATACAGCAAATATTATTAGCCTTCACGAATACTGTTCTAGTAGTGCTACCACTGCATTTGTTGATACTGCTTCTGCAACTGATACCGGTAGTGAAATAAAGCCCCATTAAGATAAGACAGGACATAGCCTTTTTGTTTCTTGGGCTAACTGCTGTCATCGCATTTTATTGCTTGATGCCTCATTTCTATAAATGGCTCACTACCTCGTGTAAGCAGCTCCAAGAAAAGTTTGAGGTAATCTTAGAGTAGTGGCTGCAACAAAACGGAAGAGGCCCTAGCAGCAATTTTAGCAAATCTTGCCGGCGATCCCTTGCGAGATAATGCGGCAGTGTCGAGGGCAACGCGGACATTAAATAAGGGCCTTAAAAGGGCTGCCCCGTAAAAGATAACAATCCGTAGCCGATAGTAAGATCAGAATCGCCTAATATGCACAAAAATCAGCTAGTTTGTGTGATTTTCGGCACCTCAACGTAGCTAATAATACATATTCGCTTTCAATAAGGGAGAGAGCGACAGAAAGGAATATAAAACGAAAGAAATGCCGTTTCTAGGTATATTTTTAGAAATCACTTTCGATGGGCACTAGGGGAGTGTTTCCGGTGTCAGAACACCCCCCCCCAAAAAAAAAAAAAAAAAAAATTTGCTGAGCGCATTTCAGCGACGCCTTAACATACCCGCGTGATAAAAAATAGAATAGAATAGAATTTGTTTATTTTATGTTCTTTGCAACACATGACGGGGCTAGACAAGAAGCTGCTGTGGAGTGCTTGACGAGCTCTCGCCACGTACGGGCGTATGGGCAGTAGACGGCGCGTGGCAGTATACATCCTGGAGGATTTGCGCAGAATTAGTAAAGTGCACTTTCAAGAAGGCAGTGTTTTTCGGTGGAATGGAGTAAAAATAAATAAATAAATAAATAAATAAATAAATAAATAAATAAATAAATAAATAAATAAATAAATAAATAAATAAATAAATAAATAAATAAATAAATAAATAAATAAAATGAATGGCTGAATGATTAATTAAATAAATAAATTGAAAAGAAATACGCTGTTACAACAAATGTATTACATACATGCCCAGAACTGGTATTCTTCCGGATAAAAAAAAGAGTGATTATCATTGCAGGTACATACGTAACAGCTCAGAAATCCTTACAGAATGCAACTCAACGCCAGGTTCAATAAACTGATTTTGAAGTTTGGGGACAGTGTGTGACAACATTTGATTACCATAGTTGGTTCTGCAAAAGCGAAGTGGCCAATGTTCAGCATGTAGAGTGTTTTACCAAGGTACATTGAAAATTAATTGCGCGAAAGTAGTAAAGAATTTCTCGCTACGCTTTGCCTCGCCTCTTAAAGCCGTGCTTAGGCGATAATCATAAAAATTGTCTATACTAATCAGGTTGCCTTTTTAAAGGAGGAGACCGGCTGAAGTGTCGAAAGGGGCGTTTGAAATTATGCGGACTGTTTTATTTTGAAGACGTGCGAGTTCGGATATTTTTTTAAAGGGGTTGTGGTGCCCCATACAGGGAAACAATAGGGTATGTAAGACAAAACCAGTGAATTATATAATAGAAGCTTCGTTTTCTTAGGAAACAAGTCCCGAGTTTGATAGAATATTCCAACGGTACGGGCTAGTTTTGTCATTACATGATCAATCGGAAAAATCCCATAGCGTATGTTCAGAGAAAAGTATAGTACCTAGTGTTTTGATCCTATCTACTACTTCGATTCTACTTCCGTTGATAGAGAGCGCATCGTAGAAATTACCGCTTTTTTCTATTAATACTTAGGCCGTTTGCTGAGGACCACGCAGCTAATTTTACCAAAATTTCGTTGCCTAGCTCAAACAGTTTTTTGCAAGAACTATCAGTGAGAAATAAGCTGGTGTCATCTGCATAGATAACAAATTTTACTGCCTGATCGATTCCGACTATATCAGTAATAAATACGTTAAATAGATAAGAGCCCACTATGCTTCCTTGAGAGACCCCATACAGTGCCGGTTTAGTTAAAGATGCACAGTTATTGATTACGGTTACGGTGAGCAAAATATTTTTCATGATTTCAAGCGCTGTCCCACGGCTCCCATAATATTGTGATTTCTGTAAGAGCAGAGTTCGTTTAAGTAAATCAAATGCCTTTGAGTAGTGAATCGAGATTCCTAGTACAAAGTTTTTCTGTTCGATATTCCACAGTATAAATTCTTTTTGATCTATAAGAGCGATTTCGGTGGAACGACCTTTTCGGAACCCATATTGAGATTCTGTCAATAAATTGTGTTTGTCGGTAAACGCTGTAAAGCACGTGTGAATGAGTTTTTCAAGTGATTTGGATAAAATGGGAAATATAGAAATTTGCCTGTAATTGAATAGTGCATTCCGGTATCCCTCATTGTACATGGCAGTCCCTTTCGCTGTTTGTAACTCATTTGGGAAGCCTCCATTGACAATACCGATATTAAATACGTGGGTTAGCGGCGGTGTTATAACATCAGCAACAAATTTCACTGGATGAATCTGAAAATCAAGAACGTCAGAGCAACGACTATTTTTCAAGCGCACAAGTGTCGAGAATACTTCAGACTCCGAAACAGGACTTAAATGTAAGGTGCCAGGGCAAGTTGTTTTTGGCATTTTTATAGCCCCCCATAAGAGAGCGCGGGTCGAAAATATACGAGGAACTAATTAAAGGTATTAGATATTTCAGGGCCCCCAACATTATTGGCGTTAATTGTGAGCTCTGTAATAAAACTAGTAGTCTTTTGGGTACCAATAACAGAGGTAATCTTTTTTCCAAGTGACGGCTGTGTGGTTCGACGATTCTGTGAAAACGTTATAAAAATATCTTGTTTTGGAGTGGTAGATTTTCTTATTGAGACGATTACGAAAGGCTTTAAATTCTCTCAATAAGTTGGGTTGACACTGAAAAGAAATGTCGGGTACATAGTGTTTTTTTGGTTTAGTTTTTTTTTTAGTCAGTCTTGCGTAATTCATGGCTTTCAGAATTTTTAGGCTGTTTGTGTAGTTTAAACGGAAAGCTAGTGTTGTAAAGGGAATTGAACTGGTTAAGAAAAGTAATAAATGCTCAATTTGCATCGCTGTTATCGAATAATTCTGTCCAAGGTGTGGCCAACAGTTCGTCACGAAAATGAAGCAAGTTATTAGTACTAATGTTGAGAAAACTAAGATGCTAGGTTTAGGTTGTTTTTGGCGGAGATGGACGGATACATATATGGGGAGATGGTCGCAGAAGTCATGAGCCATTACTCCTGCTTTTGCATTTTTAATATTGGTGGCGACGAGAAAAAATTCAATAAGCGTTGATGAGCCAGTAGTTAGTCTTGTTGGCATATCGATAACGGTACTTAGACCTAAACTGTGACATAACCAAATGAGTTCATTACTAGCAGATGTTTTAGTGAGAAGATCTATATTGTAATCCCCACCAAAGATTACGTCAGGTTTGTTTCTATTGCGGAAGAGGAAAAAAGTTTTATTAGGGTATCAAGGGAGGTAACACAGTTTACATTGGGAGGGCGGTCTACTAGCGAAATGGCATTGTTGAAAAGTTTCAGGGTTATTATTTCAAAATCACTATTTACAGAACAAGTCATCTAGCGATTCCCACTGGTACGTATTTTTCACTAAGATAGCCACACCACCTCCGCGGTGAGATAGGCGATTCAAGTAAAAAATATTGTAGTAGGGCATTTTTAAAACATTTTCATCTGTGAACCGTGTTTATGATAGCATTATCAGATCAAATTCGAATGCAAAGTTACCAAAAAAAACGCTCCGAAAATTATTTATTTGTTTTTAGCGGATCGAGCGTTTAGGTGACAAAATTTTAAACCAGACAAGTTCTTGCTTCCTAGGTGCAGTCGTAAATTATTCGGTGAGCTGTACATAGGTTGTAAGTATGCAAGGTCTTAGGAAGCAGCATCAGCTAAACAAGCGCCGAGAGGTCAGCTTTGGACGGGATGACGATAGCATCGTCGTTTTCTTGTCGTCTGTCTAGAACCTTTCTTTTCCTGTGCCAAACAACGTGGAAGTGGTTTTCGCGGGCCCATTGCTTAGTTTCCTACAGAAGCGTCCGACTTCGGTTAGATTTTACTGAATGTAGACCAGTGACTTCGTTTCCCTTAACTTCTTACGAGCGTGATACCAATCATCTCTGACAGACTGCCTCGAAAGGGGACAATGACAGCAGGTATCTTGTCTGGCGTTGAAGCAGCAGTGACGTCATTGCCTTTTGAGTTCGGAGACCTCGAGTTGCGCGGCAATTTTGTTTATTTTACCGAGAAAGTCTTCTTTATCGGTCTTGAATATGCCATTGAACTCGAGGTTTAGTTTAGCCACTTAAGCTCATTCACATTGTGTTTTATCTCTGTGATTTTCCCTGGTCTTGAATCAGCGTCCACGTGCTGTACTCGTGGAAGCTGAAAACCTTAAGATACACTCGTGCCCACCATTTTTCAGCCTTTCCTGGTAATCATCTCTCCAGGGTGAAGTGGCCTAACATTTTTTTTTATTAAATGTGTCGCACGGTCCAGATATCCGGGAATAGAGCCTCGCGTTACAGATGGACGGATGGACGGAACGACAATTTTCGGCCGGAGTCACCTTAAAATTCTTACGCATAAAGAAAGCTGGTGGCCACCGCTCCCCGCCGCCCGTCAGGTTTGGTGGTGTCCGACGTAGGACCAAAGCATGCCTTATGCAGATTCATTATCCTAACTACGTTGCCGTCAAGAGAAATTCGTGGTTGCAGCGCCCTACGGGTATTCTCTAGAATTGGAAGTAGTGGGCCAAAAATCGAAACCGGCTTTGTTTCCACTCTGGGTCGCCACTGTGCCTTCTAGAACGGGTATATGCAAAAAGCCGTATAGGCCTTACAAAGAAATATGCAGCCGTTTCTCGAACTTGAAACGGTGTGTGTTGTCATGTTCCTTCTAGCGTACAAATAACATATGCATTAATACATGTATAGCTATGGGCATCTTAGGCCATAAAGCTGGCCGTGTACTTGCCTGCTCCCCTGCAAATGTCGTCGAAAGACAGCAGTCGCCTACCACGTAGCTCCTTCCCCGCTCTCCGCTCCCACCACTCATGCCCTTTCCTTCATCGCTTCTCTCGCGATGAATTAAATAGACGTTTGCTCAATGCAACTCAATTTTCTCGTCCCTGTACTGCTCGCGGGCCACCTGTTGGTGCAGCTCGCATATTTTTATTTTGTTTCTTGATCGGGGGAAAACAGAACGAGCGAGTCCAGTGTTAATTTTGCGCTTGCTTTTACCGCGAACGTGCTGGAGCCTTTCTGCGCCATTTTTAACGTTTTTTTTATTTCCTATCGTAAAAAACCAACCGAATATGTATTGGATAACTTAACGTGGGTAGTACAGGTTAAGTACCTACAATTCTGCCTCAAATGTGCGTGGGGCTTTCTTTGCGCTAAATAATGGAGTAGGACAGACGTCACATCTTACCACACGATGTCATGGGCTCCACATATTCGAAAACGGAAAGAGCGGCTTCTCTATTTTGTGCGCCTTGTGCGTATGCTCGGCGGAAATTCCCGGGGCTGCTCTGTACGCTCACTCCTTTGCCTACATAAATACCTTTTTGTCGGCCTCTTGCGTGACAGCCTGCCGGCCCTATATCAGCTGTCGCCTACAAATCTGAAGCTCATAGACTCAGTGCTAGCAAAAGCTCTTCGCACTTGCCTGAGTCTACCTAAATGCACATCAACAGTTGGAACTCTATGCGAAGCTGGGTACTTCTCTGCCACAGTGCTACAAGGCCAAGAGGTGCCTCGAACGTCTGTGCGCCATTTCGCTCAATGTCCTAAGCACCACTCGGCAGCCATCTCCACACAGCATGTTAGACACCTGCTTCCGGGTAATTTTCAAAGACCACTCAAGCCGACATTGGCACAGGGGATACTGGCGCTGCGGAAAATGAGTACCGCAATCCGCCTTTTTTATTGCGCTTTGGCGGCCTCTGGTGGCGCCGCCGAGAAGCGATATGGCAGGGGTGCAAGTGGGCTGCCACTGCAGCGGAAGGGGAATCAGGGCTGCGTTGCTGGTGTTTATTTGTTTCACGTGAATTGTGCGGCCAGTCTGAAGCTGCAAAAGGACTAACTATGCTGGAAGACGTACGTTTTCAACGTGGGAAGTATCTGAACAAGCGCGCGACGCTCGTTTCTTTTTGCTGAGGTTCCGCAAGTGTCAGTACCGGAGAGTGGCTATCGGAGGCTGTGGACGCGTTGTTCTCACGGCATTTCTTTTTTTTTTCTAGCTCTTAAAAGAGAAGGGAGGGGAACATGGGCGTCTGTCAGCAGCATAAACGCAGGCGTGGCCTTTACAAAATCATTGCTTGAAGCTGGTATGTGGATTTCAGCGATGCAACAAAATTATATCTGGCTGCAAATTTATTCAATTCCGCCGCTGTTTTTTTTCTTTGTTTCTTTTCATAACGAGCATAAATGCATGTGCAGATTACATTTGTGAGCGTGTTGACCGGAGAAAGCGAAGTCCAAATCAACCGAAGTCTCAGAAAATTGCTTCTTGTGGTGCATTCCTAAGAGCACTTGTTCATCCTAGTCGTACGGTTACAGTTTCTTCTTTAGAAGAACCGTCAGTTTGCGATGTTAGCATTGGTTCATTACTTTTAAACAGCGGCATTATCACTGGCGAAACAAGTGGTGCACAGGAACTACATTTCTACTGAAATCACAAGCTCCTCGTCATTTGGATGAATACATTTCCCAGCAGTGGAGGGCTGTATGCAAAAATACATCACTTTCCGCAAGCATGTCAGGACGAAAAAAAAAAAAAACGATCCCCAAAAGGATTCGAACCACCACATTCAAGCAGGCCGGTGTTTCTGACGCTCTAGACCACTCGGCCATCGCGCAACAACCTACCAACCCCGAATGCCGCCGGCACAAAGCTGAGGTTTACCTTATGTTTTTGCAACTCTCTGAAAAAGTTTTTTTTTTACAGTATTGCTGGCACAGAAACTGATCGTCATTCTTTGAATAGCGCTTTCCCACTAAGCGTCTCTTGATCTCCAACCCCACGAATACCAGATACCCATAGGCAGCTGCGTTACTTATTATTCCAGGGAATACGATCGCAAATTTTAGAGGCACATTCATCGCGGCCCGATTCTTGTCGGGGTCTTCTGGCTGCCTTAGTCAACGAGCCTGTCGTACTACGGAAACTTTCGCTCGGCCGGTGTGTTCGTATCGTCATCGGAGTAATGTGACAAGGCGATCTCTGGATTTGGCGCGCCAGCAGGTTGGCGTCCGCGGCGGTGTGAATGCCTGGTGCGACTGCGACGGGACGCAGAATGGGGCGTTCATGCATAGTGCCGAGGCGGACAGCTCCTATTTGTTTACTTTCGTTTCGGGGTTTGCGTATGTCGATAGAAACAAGAATTTCACCCTTCATGTT
The DNA here is from genome assembly GCF_048455015.1 of Haemaphysalis longicornis. Taxonomy (NCBI): domain Eukaryota; kingdom Metazoa; phylum Arthropoda; class Arachnida; order Ixodida; family Ixodidae; genus Haemaphysalis; species Haemaphysalis longicornis. The sequence goes on from NW_027526335.1 coordinate 56,166,342, forward strand.
ATGGTTTGCCCGACAGTTGCATTTCTAAAACGTACTGCATTTTGTTTTCTCGATGGGGGCCGAACCCGGCCGCGTGTTTTCACTACACAGGCTCAGTTACAGCCGCAGGAAGCCGTGGAATCACCGCGGAGCAGACCGGCCGACCCCTGCCAGACTGTTTTCGGCCTCCTCCGCCAGGGCCTTGCGCATGCGCAGTGGCGTTGTGAAAGAGGCGGATTCCCTAAAGCAGCAAAAAGTCCATAATATCCACGCTTGCGACGAAGTTCTTTACATTGGAGTACATCTTCAACACCTACAAAGGCTGCACTCACGTTTGTCCGGATGGCTCGGTTTTCCCTGGCTCATCCGCCATCGGTGTGTGGGTTCCATCAGCGCGGTGCTCTATCGGAAGAAAACTAAGCCACGAAACATCTTCGACTGCTACCGAACTGGCCGCTGTAAGGGCTGCACTTCATTACATCAGCTGACATCATGCTAGCAATGGGGAATATTCTTCGACTCGCATAGTGCCTTACAAGCCCTCCGAGACCTTCACAACTACCGCAGTCAGCTTGGATGTGAAACTGCCGAAATTAACACAATGCAGTGAGCGAAGGTCCTGACATCATTCTGCAGTGGCTGCCTGGTCACTCGGGCATACAAGGCAACATTAGATCGGACGCAGCCGACAGTGCACGCCACTTGTTGCGCGACACGACCCAGCTGGATTTCCCCAGAGAGGACAGTAACGCCCTTATCCTCGCGAGTGGGTGGACTGTACAAATGTTGGAGTCGCAGGACCCTAGCCGCAGGTATCCACCTTTGCACGCTATTTACCCCCGCTCAGACTTACACTTTCCCCGCGGTCTCAGCAAGCGGTGTGAAGGTGTGTTGCACCGACTGGGCCTGAATGTAGCGTTTACTAGGAGTTTTAAGTTTAAGATAGGTTGGGATGATTCCCCCCTCTGCCGTACTTGCGCCGTGCGTGAAACTGTCAATCATTTATTGTGCGCCGTGTGCCCTCGATTCGCTGCTGCGCCAAAAACTGCCGCTAGATCCCTGTCTCGTATACGACATAGAGGCAGGCTCGAACTCTGTCATTTTTTGGGTCCTGGGTCAATACCGATGGTAGTACCTTGGAAACTAACGCTCTAATCCGCTTCTTACGGGACTCTGCACTTGAAATATTTTTTTATACCGTAATCAGTGCAAGTGCCTCGAAATATGCACTCTTTCGCGTAGCGGTGCTTATCTATTTCTTCCCCTGGGTTGGTGTTGGTTCCATTATTTGCCCCGCTTTCCTTGTATTTTGATTCAGAGTTTACCTCAACGATTTACTTTTCAGATTTAATTTCTTTCCGAACTCTGCAAGAACCATTTCTTTTTGCCTTCTCGCTGTTGCACCCGTGATTTCCAACATTTGCCACTCGTCGCTGTAGTCACCCTCATCTAGCGTAGCAAGCCATGTCACAAGCAGGGCAGACTTCACTAGTTCCTATTAAAGAGCCTCCTCTCTCTCTGTCTCCAGCAGTTTAGTGGTTTGGAAAGGGTTTTCTGTATATACTTCCTTTTGACAAATTGTTTCAACTTTTGGTCGGAGGAATGTATCCAGGTATAGACGGACGGACGGACGGACGGACGGACGGACGGATGGACAGACAGACAGACAGACAGACAGACAGACAGACAGACAGACAGACAGACAGACAGACAGACAGACAGATATTTTTTCATCAAAGTAGCCAAAGAAAGACAATCGTCACTAAAATTGAGGAATTTCCCAACCACCCCCATCTCTCTGTTCTTCAATCCGGGCCCTTAAGACATCTATTGTCTACGCCGTCACTACGTCTACTACCGAAATAGAACAATGTCGGAACACCGGTCAGGCTAACCCTGTTACATCCTTCCTTTTATTACCGTGTAGGTATTGTACTCTATTTGTAGCAATGCGTTCACTTTACGTTTAATGGCTACAGTTCTGGTACTTTTATATAGGAAGGGAAAACCCAGTAGCGACGAAATAAGAAGCCTCACTTTTTCGGTAACAGAAAGATTGTGCGCTTAGGTAACTGGGCCCGTATAGCGAACCTTTTATTTGTAGGTGATGAACAACGTATACCAATAACACGTGTTGTTGGGCAAGTTGGTTCGTAATTATGGACCAACTCGCTCAACAACACCTTTTTTTATTGAACGTTTCTGTATCTTAACGGCCGCCCGTGCAGCTGACCTGAGCAGTGTCGCCGAAAGATAACGTAAAGCAAGGTGTAGCAGCCCTCGTGCCGGTAATCTCGTTCCCGCGTGCAGCGACCTTAGTAGCTGGATAGCGCGGGAAGATAATGTAATGCGCGCAAAAGCAAGGTACTCTCCGGGTAATTCTGCTGTAAGTAGGCGGTGCGTGCTCAAACTGTTTGTGCGCATGAGACAGCGAGGCGACGGCGCTAAGAACATAACATGGCGCTTGACTGTGTGCCGACGTTCTTCTCCAGCGTAAGTACTAATCTTTTTTGTGCGCGTTTATGATTCTATCTACCCTTACTGACGTTGAGTGAGTTTAGACCTGTTTTGCTGCTGCCTTGGTCCAGTGTTGGCTATAGAGACTAAACGAACATGGATAACTGTGTCTAATGGGTCCATCCGCATGAATATCTCTTGCTATACTGCACTATCCTACGCTTTTACACATAGCCATATTAATTACTGCATAGCATCTTGGGGACTAACCTACAACTCCCATATCGCTCCATTACAGCACGTTCAAAAACAAGCTGTTCGAACACTTACACACAGCACTTACAACGTGCATGTTACAACTCTTTTGCGCCAACTTAATCTGTACTCAATCACACAGCTTATCAGCCACAGTCTATGCCTCATTGCCTACCGCCTGGTTCATAATCCCGGTATTCTTCACATAATTGACCGCCATACCCTGTCTAACCCCAATAAAACTAGGTTTGCAGAGTTAACTAACTTCTTACTGCCTTCAGTGCGCACTAACTATGGGAAAAATACAGTCTGGTTTGCTGCTATAAAATCTTGGAACAGCTTGCTTTTTAATGTTAAATCTTCATCATCCTTGTCATCGTTCAGGCATGCTGTCAGGACATTTATTTTCTCTGACGATTTACGCTGATGTAGGTGCTTAGTAATGTATTCCTTTCCAGTTTTTTATGTACTTCAGTTTCTGGTATTTAATATTCCTACGTGTTTGTACTATGTATAGAGTTTCTTTCCATGTCATAGTTAAGTATTATTACTGCAGCTATCTGTTTATGCATATTATTCGCGTTCATGACTGCTACTAATTGCTTAATTGTGTACACTAAATAAAAAGTGGTCCCATTACAGTGTATAAGTGTAATGGGACCCCTTTTGTATATGTACTTTCCCTTTCTGTATATGTACTTTCACACACTGTATTTTCAATACGAGCATAAACTGAAACTGAAACTGAAACTGAAACTGAAACTGAAACTGAAACTGAGACTGAAACACGAAGCGGTGGCTCTGTGGCTAAGGCATTCTGCTACTGAGCATGAGGACGCGGGCGAGATTTCCGGCCACGGCAGCCGCTTTTCGGATGGAGCCGAAAAGCAAAAACGCCCGTGTGTACTTGATTTCGGACGTGATAAAGGTCCGCAGGTGGTCAAAATTAATCCGGAGCCCTCCACTACGGTGCGCCTCATCGCCTGCGTTGCGTCTGCGCGTTAAACCCTATAATCAATCAATCAATCAATCAATCAATCAATCAATCAATCAATCAATCAATCAATCAATCAATCAATCAATCAATCAATCAATCAATCAATCAATCAATCAATCAATCAATCAATCTCTTTTGAACTTGCACATAGCGGCCACTCCGTCTCCGTGAAATAATAGGTTCATGCCTCCTTCCTGTGTGAAACGTTTGAGACTTGCCCGAAAATGTATCCTGGGCAGGATAGACCACAGGTACACAAATTTATAAAGACAACACTCTGCCTTGCGGCTACCTAAACCCGAAAATTTTGTTCTGTCTGGCTGTCGCTCGAATTAGCCAGAAATGTTACTGGTTTTAGTCTTCAACACTTCAACACTGATCTTCAACACTGGTGAAGCTGCTCACTCGTCTGTTACTGATCCACTGGGAATGGGCGGGTAGGTGACTAATGAGAGGAACAGGAGTACTATAAAGGAGAGAGGGACGTAGGAAAGTAAACTAATGAGAGGGAGGAAAATAAAGGATAAAAGAAAGAGAGAAGAGGGTGACGGAAAGTGAGCAACGGTGGGCGAGGGAAGGTGAAGAGTACGAAAGGAATGTTGGAGTGGGTGGATGAATATCATCCTGCGGATGTGGGGAAGATGAAGGGTTGTGGGAGGCACGCGTGGCGGAACGTCCGCTTGTTGCTGTCTAGGAGTCAGATGGCCTTGGTCGAGCTGCCATCGTCGCCGCCGACCTCCAACTGGCAGCCACCACGCTTCCATAAACCTAGTGGCTCAATAAAAGTTTCTCTCTCTCTCTCTCTCTCTCTCTCTCTCTCTCTCTCTCTCTCTCTCTCTCTCTCTCTCTCTCTCTCTCTCTCTCTCTCTCTCTCTCTCTCCTTGGGGCCACAATTTTCTGCACGCGGAAGATTAGGGGTGCAGCTTTTGTGTGGGCAAAGATACTCGATATAGTATTTTTTTAATGTCCCAAGCGGCCTGCATTTAATCCGTGAAAATGTACGAGTTGTTAATGTTCCGGCAAAAGCTGTTGTAGATAATCGTCACGGCTTCTGAAGTCGTTTTAAGTTTAATGAGGGTTTGACGGGTCTTTCAGTGGGATAGCTGAAATGGGAAAAAGTTAGAGGTCAGCGCTTACGATTGTCTGATCCACTACAATCGATAGAACGTGGCACAAAACTTCTGGTACGTGTTAAAACGCGAAAATATTTCGCTTTTCGGCCTCATTTATGGAAGCGAAGACGTCTAACCAGCTTATGCGGCCTGCTCAGAAGGGTCTTCACTTCTAAAAGGATATGTATGACCAATTTTAGCTACTTTAGTTTTCCTAGAACCAGATGAAATAGGTCCACAAGTACTAAACTATTCGTGCAAGAAGGAATGCAAAAATACAAAAAAATGGCACCAAAAACAGTTGTACCAATGTACGGTGAACTACAGTGACGTAGAAAACCAGGGCAGTTGATAGACGTTCATCATCACAGCGCAGAAAGAACGGGACAAAGACGGCAGAAGGACACGGGACAATCTACAATGAAAAAAAAAACTGCGGCTAGCAATATTTTTTCGAAACATACAGGTAGGATAGTAACAAAAAACGTCTGAGTTCACCCAGTGAGCACAAAAAAAGCATAACAGAGCTAACAGTAACGTTTGCAGGAAACACGATCTGCACACATAGAGAGCGGTGTGGTTCAACGGTGGTTATTATTTATTTTTTATTTGTTTATTTTTATTTATTTATTTACTTATTTATTTATTTATTTATTTATTTATTTATTTATTTATTTATTTATTTATTTATTTAGGGGAATGGATACAAAGATACAGGCCAAATACAAAATTGTATGGACGAGTACAGGCTTGTTAGGTTCCTGGGTATACAATATTAGCTAGCGCCGTACGAAAAAGTTGGTGGTCGACAATGGTGGCGGTTGGTCCGGGAAGATGGTTCCATTCTTCTGAAGTGCGTGGTATGAAGGAGTGAAGGGAAGCTCTTGTTCGGCAGGGCTGGATTCCAACTTTGTAAACGTAATCAACTCGTGGGAAATGTACATTGGTGGAAGTATGAGTTCGGTGCGAAAATGAGAACTGTGATTGAATATTTTATGAAATTGGCATAGGCGAGAAAATTGACGATGGGATGCAAGGGAAGGAAGGTGCAATGTATTTGTCATGTACGTTATGCTAACGGCACGGTTGTAGTTATGCAGGGTGATAGGAGCGGAGTTATTCTGTTCTAATTCTAAGGAGCTAATTAAATTATCAGTACTTGGACTCCATAAGCAAGAGGCGTATTCTAATTTACTACGGTCTAAAGTTTTATATAACGTTAGTTTTAATGGCATAGGTGCGGAAGAGAAATCACGGCGAAGATACCCTAACGTTCTGTTAGCACTATTGATTATCGTGTTAATATGAAGTCATAAGGTGAGGCAGGAATTAATGTGAACACCAAGATAGCGGTAAGAAGTGACTGACTCGAGAGGGGAAATATTAGGATAGTACGAAACAGGACTTGATAATGAGCGAGAAATTCGCATTGCTTTGCATTTGGTAGTGTTAAGGTCCATTAGCCACGTGTCAAACCAGTTTGAAATCGCGTTCATGTCAGCCTGAAGAATGTGAACGTCGTTTATATCATTAATCTCTCGAAATATTACTTAGTAGTCCCCGAATAAGTTAGAAGGAACACAAGAGGGAAGGTCGTTAATATTTATTAAGAACCAAAGCGGACGTAAATCAGACCCTTGAGGGACTCCGGAATGAGCAGTTCTAAAGGGAGAGTTGAATAGCAAGCAGTAACAAACTGTGTTCGGTTGCAAAGAAAGTGCTCTAGCCATGTTAAAAGATCGCGAACAAGATTTCAATTGCTTAATTTAAGAAGTAATAGCTTGTGTTATACGTTTTCAAACGCTTTGGAAAAATCCAGAAAAAAAAAACAGTCTGCCAGTGAACAACTATCAAGGATGATGTGAAGTTTATTAGTGAAGGAAATAAGTTGGGTTTCACAAGAGAAGGTTCTGCGGAAGCCATGTTGAGCGCTGGTAAAAAAGAGTTAGATTCGGGAAATTTTACGATGCTTGAGTAAAGTATGTGGTCCAGTATTTTGCAAAGAATGCTAATTAGAAGATTGGACGGAAGTTGAAAGGTGAATTTTTACTACTTGAATTATGCATGGCCATCACCTTCCCCACCTTCTAGTCCTCAGGAAGAGTGCAGGTGTCAATAGATTGCTAGAAATTCTTTGACAAAATAACAGAACAATACAATTTCATACCTTTTAAAAATTTGGGGTTAAATAAATCAATACCAGTGCTCGAGGAAACGTTTAGTTCTTGAATTATTTTTTCTATTCCTTTGGGTTCGGTAATTATTGGATCCAGTTAAAGGAATTCATAAGTGGGGATTTTTGGAATCGCAATGTTGGGACCAGAAGTAACAAAATTACTACAGAAAACAGCGTTTAAAATAACTGGACATAGTCTATCAGGAATGACCGAACCATCCTAATCGAGTTGGTTGATCGAAGCACTAGTGTTGGGGTTAATGACTCGCCAGACGTTTTTCGGATCGTTTAAGAGCATATTAGCTAATGTGTTTAGGAAGAAATGTTTTTTCGCTTCTTTTACCTTTGACACGTAGTCAAGGTTAGCCGCCTTCTGAGCATCCCATTTGGCAGCACAAGAGGAATGCTTTGGTCACGGTGCAGGCGTTTCTTCTTGTTCGAGATGCGCTTTGAGTACATGGTGTACCACGGGGCTCGGGAATGGGACGAGATGATGCGCAACGGGACTTTTTTTGTTTATTAAGTCGTTTAGTCTTTCTTTAAATGAAAACTCAACTTGGAAGGCATACGTCGCGAAATTAGCCAACCAACGTGTACGAACTGCTGGACGGTTGTACTAAACCACTTACATCATTGCTCTCTGGTTAAAAAGGAAGCTTTACAACACCTTTTTTTCTCCACGTTAGGCTCTGGTGCACAAGTAGGAGTTCCTATAAATACATAAAATTCGAAAAAAGTTAAGCACTGTGCATAAATGAACGCTCCCGGTTTACGTTAATTAATAAGGCGACATCGTTCATCTGGGATTGGCTTCACAATTAAGCAAATATGGCAAACAATTTGCAAACACTCCACGCATCCAGCATATCACAGCTATCTCTTCAGACTACTGCAAAATATCCGCAAGTATCAGGGACAGCGCATTGAGAGTCAACCAAGCAACGTACTATTCTTTCAGCCATTAGCTCGACACACTCCCAGAAACAGGACAAATTACGGAAAAGAGCGCTTTTATTTCAAGCAATTATAGTACTTTATTTTCTCCATCGTAATATTTAAGAGGCATATAAGAAATCTCATCCTAAGAAATAATAGTCGCTCGACCCAGTCCAGTGAAAAGGTATAACATTTTTAATTTTTATTAAATCTATATCTGTATTTCATAATATGAATTCTAAATTTGATAATCTGAACTTAATATTTTTAGAATTAGATATAACTGGTATCAGAACCCGTTCATTCTGGTTCTTATGTCGTTTCAGTTGTAACCGCCAAATTCCAATTCAGATTGGAATTTAATTAGAATTCGATATAATTGGTATCAGAACCGGGGCGTTCGTTCTGGTTCTTATGTCGCTTCAGTTGTAACTGTTAAATTCCAATTCAGATCGTTTACAAAAATAAAACAAATAACGCCCCTAATTGATTGCCACGTTACAGTATATTGCAAATAAACAAGTAATAAAATAAAATAAATTACTGCTTCTTATTCCCGTCAAACTTCGAAACGTACAACGCCAGCTCCAGCGAGTACTGTTCATACAGTTCAAATTATGAAGGAACATTTGGGGATATTCACCGTGTATATTGTTGATTAGGGTAGAAATGAAAACAAAAACACAGGCGAATCCAGCACATTAGAATTACACGCATGCGCCCTATTTGCACTGCGCGAATATGCGCACTATGTGAATCAACCTGGAGAGCGCTTTCCTGCCAGGTGACTTCTTACGTAGCGCGTTACCGAGAGCACTTGGAAACATCGATACAGTTTGAATGATAAGGCAAACATTATTGATTAGAATGCGCGTTCTACGGAGACCTTTCGTCCATGGCCCATTTCTCTTACCCTTCCCCCAAACTGGCGTTTTTTCTGGTATTCAATTTCTGTTAAAGTAATAGTGCACCGTTAATAATAGCGCACTGTCGTCGCGACATTTTTTCTTTGACGTTGTTTCCAAGGGTTAAGCTAATTGATCTTCCGCTTTCACAACTGATGATTACGAGTATTTCAGGAGTACGTTGGCACGTTAATAAGTGTGTTGTTTAGGCCAGCATAACAATTATAGTCATTCCTTAAGACTCAACGTTTATATTTTAGGGGAGTCAACACCAAACAATCGTGGCCACCGCTTTAGATCGCACGTAAAAATGTGCAGCTTCCACAACACTTTTTAAGCGTTGTATAAGATCTTCACTTTGCAGGCCTAACTCTTATTACATATATACAATATGCCGAGAAAATTTCAGACATCTCTCACATCGAAAAGAAAATTACTTCTCCGCTGAGTCAACCACAAAAAGTGCGAATAAGTATTGTCTGATTAGAAATTTATTGTATCCTGTTTGATTTTAAAGATTTGACTCTATTTACATTGATTTGTTGTGTATCAGCCTAGTTCTTAATGTGTGTGACGCCACATTCTTTACTTGCAGGTTTTTGCTTTAGCAAAAAATAGCCCGTTGATTACCGTGGGCTTGGCGGTAATTATTGCTGGACTAATTACCCGACAACGCTGCACTCGGGCAAAATGCGAAAACAAGAATTCTCGTCTTCCACCTGGGCCATGGGGCGTGCCGTTACTCGGCTACATCCCGTTTGTTAGGAAGCCCTGGCATATTGCCTTTAAAGAGCTGAGTGACCATTACGGCCCGATAATCAGGTACGTGCTTTGTAACTTTTTCCCGCGGGGTACACGGCATGAAGATGAATTCTCTTTGTGAAAACGAGTGGGCAGCAAAGGCACACAGCTGCACAACACAGATATTTTTACCAAACTACAGGGAAGTAATTAATGGGGATGCAAGCGAATATGCCGCTTGATATACTAGTCAAGAAGCGTATGAACGAACGCATGGGCAGACGTGGGAACGCATACTCTGGGACTAATTTCCGCTTGGAGTTTAGAATGCCTTATAACTTATTCATGAAACTATTAGAATAGATTTTTTTACTGTGGCTTATGGGATGCGCAGCACACAATTATTAAATTACGTAGAGACACGCGCCGGAAGATATGTTAAGTCTCACTTCATAAAACCAGTATGTGTGGAACCTAAAAAATATGGTTTCGGTTTGGGTTCGGGCGAACTCATATCGTTCCGGTTCAGTTCCGGCTCGGATAAATTACGCACCGAACGTATTCTTGAACCGGTTCGGAATCTTGAACCTGTTCGCGCACCGGTTTGATGAGTTGATTTATTAGTGAAGACCCACTGCGGTGGCTCAGTGGCTATGGCGTTGGCTGCTGAGCACGAGCACGCGGGTTTGATTCTCGGCCGCGGCGGCCGCTTTTCTGATAGAGGCGAAAAGCAAAAACGCCCGTGTGTTCGAGATTTCGGCGCACGTTAAAGATCCGCAGGTGGTGGAAATTAATCCGGAGCCCTCCACTACGGCGCGCCTCATCGCCTGCGTTGCGTAGGCGCGTTAAACCCTACAATCAACCAATCATCAATCAGCCGTTTAAACTGATATTTTGCGTGCAGCTGCAGTTCAATGAAATTTTAGCGACTCTTAAATTAAGGTAGGTTTGATGAATAACGGTGTCGGATCACTTATTTAAGGCTTTCGTCACAAGTGAACTTGCAAATTAAATTTCCAATTCGTGCGCAGTACCATGAACATCTCATAGCTAGGCTTGTGTAAAGTGACAAGCAGGTTTACAGTGTGTAAACCAAGCTTCTTGGACCTCATAGTGAGCACTGATTATCTGTTATGGCTGCACTGTTGACCATTTGTGTTCCTTTTAAAATCTAACAAGTGCCTGGAACAGCGAGATGTGCTTGCATTCTTGCGTCATGTCGCTTACGAACCATAAAGATGGCAAATGAAGTTGCCCTGTTGCAGATGTAGTGCAACATTCTTGTTTATTTCTGGTTACGAAATAGCGCAAATGGTTCCCGGTAACCGCTTTGTGTTGTAAACTGAACCTCGCTTTTGTCTTGGCATTTAATTCTTGAGGATTGGTTAGAAAAGGCAAGAATAAAAGCTTTGTGTGATTTTTTTTTTATGGTGGGTGGGGAGTTGTCCAAACATTCCAAACGCACAGAGCATACTCATGGGGACAGTCATAAATTAGAGCCAAATCATAATCATAGCTCAGCACTCATAACCATATGTTCCCCATATTACCTCATGTATACACGTGGGGCGCATCATATCATCGTCATGTTTCGTATATCATCGTAAGATAGCATAGCAATAAGGCTATAGTTTAGCACAGCAGGAAGAACCTTTGACAAAGCATAAAGAAAAATCTATGTCTCGGGAACGTAAGATGTCGAACCCCGTCCTCCTCGCTAGTATAGTGGTCAGTATCCCGCCTGTCACGCGGCAGACCGGGGTTCGATTCCCCGGTCTTTTTTTTTGTTGTTGTCAAGGTATTTATTTTAACTTTTACTGACGAATTAGGTAAGGCTAACAGCACGCAGAAGTACGCCATTCCCTTCGGCCGCATTCGTACGAGCTTAGGTCGCACCAAGCAAATAGTGTCCCGAATGCGAATTTAAGACTCTTGTTCTAAATCGCCGCATTATTCATTCATGTAGTGTAAACTGTTCGGCGCCACGTAGTCCCAAGAGCGTTCAGGTAAAAGTTAAATGCATTCGCACTCACAACTGATAAAAAATGCTATGGTGCCATCAAAAATGTTTTTATGTTATATATAATCAGAGGGTCGATAGCATCAGGCCCTATATGTAGAAAGGCGCTTCCATCCCGTTTCTTTGAGGGTTCAAGAAAAATCTTAGTTTAATTATTGGCGTGCAGAATGTAATTAACACCTCTGTGAAAAAACAAAACTGGTCTAAGGTCCTAGTAGGGCCAAAAGGGTGAATTGCCTGAGCGCTATAGGAGTCATGTTCACGCAGTACTCGCTACTTATTTCAACGCCTGGCTACTTAACTTGTAATAAGAATAAAAGAATGAGCCTGAAGGTCATATTGTCGTTCTGCAAAAACAAAAAACAAAAAAGATGTGGAGGTGCGGGGAATGAGATAAGGGGACAGATGGTGTACTCCACGAGCACAGCGGCGGGTCTACAACCTGCGCTCATTCAGAGCCCGCGTTTGATGTTCACAATATAGATACAAAGGATCGGCAGGAATAATGCAAGACCACCTCCAACAGGCCGCCAACGTAGTTCAGGCCTATGCAAAAGGTCGCGATCTAACGTGCGCACCCCCCCCCCAAAAAAAAAAAAAAAAAAACATCCGAGTTCTTACTCGTGCAAAAGAGGCGACACAGCCATGGATTTTCATAAAGATATCACTGGACGGACATAGTATCCTTCCTTCTGCAGCAATTAAAATATTGGGCATGACCTATCAAGAAAAATGCAAAAACAACCCGCTAATCTAAAAACTAGAAGGAACCACAGCGCAAATAATTAGGATTCTCCGAAGGGTTGCGATTTAGACCCACGGCATGAAAGAGCAAGACATGCTAAGTTTGGTCGAAGCGTTCATTGTTTCTCAAATCACATATGTCGCCCCCTACACCATCTTTGAGGTGCGAGGAGGAGGAGGAGGAGGAGGAGGTAGCCTTTATTGTGGCAGGAGTGGGGAAGGGGAAGTAGAAGGTGGGGGGTTTGTAACTTGGGGCATCTTAAATGCGTACAGTTCGACCCAAAACAGGTGGGCTCCTTAAGAATGCTGAAGAGGCCGCGTGGGGTGAGGAGAGCAGGCTCACGACTCTAGACTGCTCGCGCTAGACCGCTTTTTAGGGAAAAGTGTGCAATTAAAGCCAGCATGGAGGGTTCCAGTGTACGAGGGTCGATGTAAAGAGAGGGTGTATTTGGAGGAGGCTTGAAGGTTCTGTAGCGCGCGAACTTCGGGCAGTGCCAAATCAGGTGCTGGAGATTGGCGGGAGTTGGGGAGGCGCAGAAGGGACATCGAGGCGGTAGAGACGGGGTGTACCATTTACGGAAGGTCTCAGGGGTAAGGCTAGCATAAGCAAAATATTTGTTTATGAAAATTTCGGCTGATGATGGGAGCGAGGGAAGGGCGGATAAAAAGCAGGTGGGAGTCAGGGCCTTGAGGTGGTCTTCTTTTTCCCTTTTTGTAACGTAGAAGCTGTATCGCTGGTGGTAATGTCTCAGTAGGTGGAGGAGCAAAGTCGGGTAGCAGTGGAGGACTACAGGTTATACACTCCCGCGCAGCCGAGTGGGCTGCCTGGTTCCCCGGTGATGACTCCTCGTGTCCAGGTGACCTGTCGATGCGAACATTCATGCCGCTAGATTTCAGGATGGAGATCTGATGAATGATTTTGTTGGCGATGGTATTGGTAGACGTGGGACATTTTAGAGTCTGTAGGGCTTCGAAAGAGTACGTCAGAATGCGTATCTGGGAAGGCAAGGAGGAGTGAAAGTCAAACATGAGGTGGTCTATGGCTTGAATAATAGCATGGAGTTCCGCTTCGAGGATGGTAGCACATGGAATACTAAGGGATCGTTTGCCTTGGATGGAAGGGAGGTCAGGTGAAGCCCATGCGATGCCAACTAGTGGAGGAGAAATGCTCGCGTCGGTGTAAATGTCGATTTCGTGGGGGAGTTTACTGTTTCGGAGGGCGTTGATGCAGCAGCGCGGACGGGGCGGGCGTTGCGCGGAACGGGATGGGTGGCCGTAGAGTCCGTGACAGAAGGGCGGCTCCACGGAGCGAGAGGCGATGGGATGTCGGGGGGTTCTGGTGGCTTGAGATTGTCCCAGGCGATGATAGAGACACATTGATGAGTTAATGTGCGCTTATGAAGGGATTGATTCATTTGCTCTTTATTATATTTTCCAATGGGGGAAGAGCAACTGCAGCTTGCAAGTTCTCCAGACGAGTATGTTTTGGTAGTCCGCTGATGGTGCGAAGGGTGGCTCGGTGCAGGTGTGTTGAAGCGTTCTCATGGCCGTTTTTTGAGGTCGTAGGTTTGAGCTGCGTAAGTTATGGTACCAATTTCGACAGCATGGGCTAAAGTTGGGTTGCCTTCTGGCTTGCTCCACCAAATTTGTTCGAGAGGCGATGTATGACATATTGAATCGTTTTCCATTTAGGTTTCAGTTGCTGTAACCATATTGACGGGCTGTTTTTGTGTCTGGTTGGGATTCCGAGTTGTCGTATGGGTTGAAAACTAGCTGTTATAGGAGTAGCGGCGAGAAGAAGAGTTGGAAGGTTATAGTGTGGAGGGGGTTTGTGGCCAAATACGGGTAAGAATTCGTTTTTTTCGGGGGCTAATTCCAGACCAAGAGAGGCCAAGGAGCATTCAAGGCTATTTGCAGCGGCTTGGAGTTCGGTTTGCATGTCTTCGGAGCATGAAAAGTCGGCTGATTCAGTCCATATGGTTACATCGTCTGCATATATTGTGAATCGTGCTGCAAAGTCACGTTCGAGATTTCGAGTGACCCTCCCCATGGCGAGATTAAATAATAACGGGGAAAGTATGGATCCCTGAGGTATCCCGCGGACAAGGTAGTAAGTGCGAGGAATCCAGTCTGGGTGAGATCCTTGAAGTCGTATTGGCCGAGCGTTCACAAAATTGCGGATCCAGATTTGTGCCCGGGTGCTTGGGTATACGCGTGCGCCAGTTTCTCTAGTGTGGCGGATTGGTTGACACAATCAAAAGCCCTGTGTAGGTCAACTGCTAGGATCAAGTAGGGACGGGAGTAGTTGTGATAGGAGCGATTGATCACTCGACGTAATAGCCAAAGGCTATCATGAGTGCTCAGGTTAGGGCGGAAGCCAGTCTGCGCCGGGTGAAAGTATGGTTTGACATATTCGAGGTAGTGGGTGATACGGTTATTGATTAGCCTTTCTATGAGTTTGCAGAAAACAGGAGTAAGAGAGATGGGTCGGAGGTTGGTGATGTCAGTTGGGCCGGGAAAGCTGAAGATAAACACAATTATCCGCAAAGCATACAAACTGGCCCTAGCTATGCCCACAAGTACATCAACTCGACTGCAAGCACTTGGACTACATAACGGTCTAGAAGAACTGACTGAAGCCCACCTAACCACGCAGGGAACACGGCTAGCCATTACCCCCCTCCGCCCCCCACACCCTTCCCAGGACACCACGTACTCCAGCGCCTAGGCTACGCCCTTCCACAAACCATCGAAACGACGTTGGACATCCCACTGGATATTGCGTCAATGCTTCGAGTACCCCAACTTCCATGGAACATGAACCCTCAGCACCATGAAGGTAGAAGACGAGCCAGAGCCCAGCCCCCAAGAAACTATAAAGAGAATCTACCACCACGGTGTAGACTGATGCAGCGGACTACGAGCGCGAACACCAAAACTGCAGTTATCGCAGCCCCCACTGCCCTCATCGCGAGCATAAGTCAAAAATATATCAATAATTTGGGCGCCTTCCGATTTGTTACTCCGCGGCAATCAAGTAGCCCACGCGTTCGCGCGAAGTTTCTAAAACCGGGCACCGTTGGAAGATGACGACCGGGCAGATCACCCTTTCACTACTTTCAGCGACACAACGCAACACTACAAGCTATCCCGATGCACTTACCCACCAGGAGCTGACTCGCTGTGCAAAGAACAAGAAGTGACCTTCCGCCGTCTGCAAATAAACACGTTCCCACCCCCCACGAGACTACATGCCATTCACCCCTCACCCTATACCCTCTGTGCTATTACTGAGGCCAATGCGCTTCTCTATATCATATTGCCACGAACCATGTACGGTTTCGTATATTTATTGTTTGTTTTTGATGCCCGGCCGCGTCCGGCTTTGTTATCTGTGCCCCATGCGAAGTGCGTGTTCCATTCTTTATTTTTATGCCGCACGGGCTATCTCATTCAGATAAGGAGGCTGTTTCGGCCTAACGTCACTAGCGTAGAATAATCTTCCTTGATCTACAACGTTCTGGATGTGAATCGACGCTTCGAGAACCACGTGCGCCGAAAGATAAAAAACCTGCAGAGCAGACGCCGCGGTATTACTATTGTCGACGCTCGCCTTCGCACGTCACTTTGTTGACTGCTGCTTCGCCGCCTGTATTGTTCGAGTTGTTAGGGGCGCACAAGTTCGCTCCAATAAACTTGTTTTCCTTGAAGACAACTGCGTCGTCTTTAGCTACGTGACAGTACGGTCTGGCAGGGCCACAATAACCCAGACTTGAAACCAATTTCCAGTCCCTACGAGCAGTGGGAAAGTGAACTTGCCAGCTCTGACCCGAATAGGCAGTTATGGCGTACCGAAATGGTGAAGACGGCGGGTAAAACCAATGGAGTCCTGGTCTAAGGACCTTGCCGACCTACCAGAAGAAAAGCGTACCGGATGACGCTCCCACAACAGATAGTTCTATGCGCGTGCGCATACCCTCGCCTACTTTGTCGGTGAACACCGTGATAAGGCACTGACATGCCGATCGATCGTCACTCCCGTTGTATTATTTAAAATTTGGGAGGCTGAATGGGCCTGATTTTAAGGCCCGATCCCGGCCCGAGCCCGCTTTGTGAAGCCCGAGCCCGACCCGGGCCCGTAACACCGAGCCCGGGCCCGGCCCGGGCCCATCGTATCAAGCCCAGGCCCGGCCCGGGCCCGTCGTCTCAAGTCCACTCCCAGCCCGGGCACTGTCTTTTTTTTTTTTGAGCCTAGGGAGGGCCCGCATGTGTGTGACCAGGCCTGGTCTTAGACGTTGAAGAAAATTTGTTTATTATATTTGGTCGAGTGTCTCCGTAGCGGGAAATCAGAAGGAGCATGTAGTCTGTACAAGCACACCCTGAATTGTAACGCAAAAAAATAAGGGTTTAAAAGTACACCGTCTGCAGTTCACGCCACATGGGCGTAATAATAGCTCATATTCTTACACGAGAGGCACCATCACCTTTGATGACCAGACTTTTGGCAACTTCATGTGGTTTTTTCGGTCACAAGTTGCTATTAATGAAATTTCTTCTTCTCCATTTGAATCCACGGGTATGTGCGTGCGTTGAAATATTTTCCCTGGAGTGGTTGTTAAGCGGTGGCGCTTCTCTACCACGCGAGTTTGATTTCCAGCCACAGCAGCCGCATTTAGATTGGTTCGACATCTAAACCACATGTACACAGACATAGGTGCGCAGCTCCGGGGTGGCTTAATTAATTCCTTCCCCGCTAGGGCATTCCTTGTAACCGTATCTTTGATATGTTATACACCAAAATATAAAATCTTGATGCAGTAAAGAAATGTCATTAAAGTTACAGTATAGTGACTATCAGCCCTAGCAAAACACGTTTTTAAAACAATGTGTACAAGTAATATCAAGAAGCGCGCAAAAGTATACTCAGAAAATTCAATTTTATGCTTTTTCTACACCACGTCGGAACTATTAATGGCCGGGCCTATAAATTCAAGCCCGAGAACACCCGGGCCCGTGGTGTCGAGCCTGAGCCCGACCAGGGCCCGTGGCACTGAGCCCGAGCCCGGCCCGGGCCCACGGCACTGAGCCCGGGCCCGGCCCGGGCCCGGCGATAATCGGCCCGGCGATAATCGGCCGGGCCCGTGCAGTGCTCTTGCATGCATCACTGTTACTGCTTGTGCAGGTTACGTCTTGGCTGTAAGGACGTGGTCGTGCTGAATGACCTTGGATCCATTCGTGAGGGGCTCATGAATCCGGACGTGCTGTTTCGCCCCGACAATACGCCCTTCCGTTTTTTGGGTATAAAAGGTGAGACCGATTTGAAGCAAGTGCATTTCCCATTATTTTTTTTTGTATTTGTGTGTGGGCACGTTATTGGCTACCGTTAATTCTATGTGGCTTAATATTCGTTTTGGAATTGCAATTTCACAGCTATCGCAACTTTGAATGGCGAACCATGGAAAGTAAACCGGAGGTATTCTTTTCATGTGCTGAGAAATCTGGGATTTGCCAAAAAGGGCATGGAAGAACACATTAAGGTAAGACTGAAGAATTTTTTACGTAAGGTCCGTTGATGCAAGTTAGCGTTTTTCACGACGAACTACATGTACAGGGTGTCCCAGCTATCATGCACTTTTAAAAAGGGCAGGGACGTTACTCAAAGAAAACCTAGTGCATTATGTTCGGAGTACTGTAAAGAAGCGGACTGTAAATTTTTTGTCGATGAGACTAAAAGTATTATGTTTTAATTAATTGTCTGAATAAAAAATACTCCCTTAAGTGTTAAAGTGTCAATGGGGCACTTGCAGGTACCCACGAGAGGCATCTAACTGCGGTATTTTCAGCGACGAACAAATTGCGTGCTAATTTATTCCGACTGATAAAGAAACCCCGCGAAATATGAAAAATACCCTTTTAAAGTACGCCTGCCCGCTTCATAAAGCAGCGCCCTCAAATAACCCGATTGAAAGCAACTGTTTCGGCTGTGATCCGCCCTAAGAGACAGCGCATCACCTTAATAATGGCATGCAAGGAAAGAGCAGACACAGCAAGTTTCGCGGGGCTCGTGTGGTAGATAAGACACAAACTAGATGGCGACTTCTTCTTTCTTTCTTTTCTTTATTTTATTCTTGCTAACTTAGAGGCGGCCTGTTTGACAGTACTGCTTTAAGATGCAGGCGGGGGGCGCCGTTACGTGGTATTTTTCGTATTTCGCAGGGTTTCTTTTTCAGTCACAATAAATGAGTACTCAGTTAGTTCGTCGCTGAAAATACCGCAGCGGGTACTTACAAGTGCCTCATGGACACTTTAATAATTGGGAGAGTACTTCTCGAGTTAGATAATTAAAATTATTTGCATCATTAATAACAAAATTATTTTCCGCTTCTCCACACTTCTGAAAACAATATACACTAGGCTTTCCTGGAGTAACGCGATTGCTCTTTTTTGAAATCTTGGTGCATGATAGCTGGGACATCCCGTATACCCGTTAGGAGGCGCGCCGTGACAGATTCTTACAAGCAAATTATTACAATTTGGGGTTACTTTACACGATCCGAAATATTGTGCGCGCAAGGCGTTTCTGTTGCTTTTCGACTCCAACTGGAAAGCAACGTTTGCTCCGTGCCGCGTCTGTTACTTCTTGAGCTTGACAACTCCACTATTCAGCACGCCGGACGCCAGGTTTAGGCACGGCTCTATGGTTATTATGCGCGTATTTACTCGGTGAAATGCGGACATACAATTATTCGAAGATTTTCTGTATCGGTTGGGATCGCCACGGCATCACAGATGGCGCCACGGAATCGCCACGGCGTAACGGATGCCGTGGCGATTCTGTGGCGGCATTCACGGAATCACCCGGAGATTAACCGGTCACGTGATTAAGCGCTTGGAAGGCTAGAGTTGCCGGAGTAGAAGCAACGGGTTTGGTTGGCTTCTCGGGGCTGATGCGTTTGGCTTTGAAAAAAATACAGGACCAGATGTCTTGACTTGCACATTTCTTTCTTTTTTTTTTAACTTAGCAAATACCTCGATTTCGCGGGCTTTTGCATCAAATGAAAATCATCTCATTTTCTCGCTACCTTACGTCTTTATGGGGCAAATATTTCAATAAAAAGATTGATTGATTGATTGATTGATTGATTGATTGATTGATTGATTGATTGATTGATTGATTGATTGATTGATTGATTGATTGATTGATTGATTGATTGATTGATTGATTCAACGAACAGGCTCGCAGCCCAAAGGGGTTAGGGATTATAGGAAGGGGATAGCTGGATGGCACGCCTTCGAGCCTTCAGTCACGGATGCCGTCTTGGGAGGTTTGTCAGGCTCGCCTGAAACTGCTCTAAGGAGACCGCTTTTTATCGCGCAACGGCCTATTTACCCGTGTAAAGATGGTTCGGTTCAGACTAATCCAAGATGGGTATTTAGGCCGGAAGGTGCTTCCCTATCCGTACCCCGCTTTAGCTTGTGTAGTCCTAGATTAAATAGTAGTGGTCCGGCACTACATGTGTTCCGCAGAATGTGCTTATGGGTGCCCATGTACAGGACGTGGTTCCATTGAACCATTTACGTATATTGTCGGGTTCTTGGACAATAATCAGTTAAAGAAGGAACTCTTTACACGAGGCTAGTTTATGTTATACACGAAACCGGAACAAAATGCACACAATGAACAGATGCAACCTAACCAACAACAGGGGGCTGCGAGGACGCGGTATAAAAAACGGAGAGTACAAACAGTCGGAAAAGTCCTAATCGGGGAACGAAGGAAGATAACATAGTACGTGGTGGTTACCCGCACAAGTCGAAGTAGCGTAGGAATGTCCACGTGAAGTGCCGTGGCCGAGGAGGTCAAGCGCGCTCCCAGCTCCCGTAGCCGAGTAGCGAACGCAGCTGTCTTGGGGCGCCGCTGTCTGTAACCTATGCGCGGCGAGACGGCACGCTTGCGGGGATGACCTCGTGGAGGTTGCAGTCGCGGAGGACCTCTTGGGGCAAGGCACGGGTATGGTCTCCCGACCGCCGCGCATCCCGGTCACGCTTCACACCCCTGCTCTCATTCTCGGTGTTCTTCTAGGGATCGCTTCTCTGCCGCCGCCGGCTGTCGCTGGCAGCTTCTCGTTGGCCGGTGGCCGGCGCAGCTCGTGCTGTGGTCTCGAGCGCTGGCCGCCGTAGCCGGGATTATAGGACGGGGATAGCTGGATGGCAGGGTTGGTTGGTTGGTTGGTTGGTTGGTTCCTTAAGTCATGGCGCGTACCCACGCAGGGGATTGGCCAACAAGCTGCCTGTAATAATTAGGCTGTGACCCGATTTATGTTAGAGAGAAAAAAATGAAGTACCAGAAAAATATTGAGAGTAGAAAAAGAAATCTTTGAAGAGAACAGGATTCTCAGGAAAAAAAATTGCGAATGAAGACATAGCTATCTAGCAGGGCATCCAGCCTGTCGCCGCAACAAAGGAATGAAAGGCGATCACAACATGTCTGTGGCAATATCCTATGACGGAAGCACCCAGGGAAAGAATAACGGTTAAAGATAAAGGGAGATTAAGCCTATTAAACGTGCATTCAAAGTGCGCGTGTCGCATCGAGGAAAAACTGCGGCAATTTAAAAGAAAGTGTTCTATAGTTTCGGGGGCCTTGCAGAAAGGGCATTGAGGAGATAACGCCTGACCAGCTTTGTGTAGATAAAAATTTAAAGGGGGTATTCTGCAACGAAATTTTGTGATTGCGACCTCACATTTACGAGATTCGCCGAATTTAGGCTTCCATAAGTGGGAGAGGTGAATATAGTCGGAGCATGAACGAAGGGCATCTTGCCGATTAATTTGTAAAACTTGAAGGCGCCTGAACCTCGCCCCCCAAAGAAAACTGTCAATTGGGCCATTCACGACGGCAAGACCCCCAAGAGCCAAATTGGCTAATTGATCTGCCAGTTCATTGAAGGTCATCCCTGCGTGACCAGGGACCCACACTAACCGGATCTCGCGAAGCTGGTAAGGAATGAATGAACGGAATGACCTGAGAAGGGAAGAATCTTTATCATTTGTTAGAGCGGTGCACACGGAGAGAGAATCCGCAAGAATAACCACCCCCGCGAATCTGTGCTGTAGTTTATTAAGGGCTAAGATTATCGCCAATAATTCTGCCTGAAAGATCGGGGTATAGTCTGGCAGCCTGATTGATAAGGACCAATCTAGAGACTGAGAATATATTCCTACCCCAGCCTTCTCATCACTTTGCGAGGCATCTGTGGCAATGACGACATTAGTATGAAGAGTAGCCAAGTGATCTTCAAGTAAATGATTGAGTAATCGGGCCGGCAATAATTTTGCATGCGGGGGAAAAAGTTGTCCAAGCTTATGTCGACAGGCGACAAATTATCAGAATAGAGCTGGAGTAGAAAAAGATCTGCATGAAGAGGCTGCAGCCATGCCTGAACGCAATCCAATTGAGGACGCTGAAATCGGGGCCACGTAAATCCTCGAAAAAGGTCAGGCCTCAAGAGGAAAATGGGTTGAGCCTCGTACAATACAGATTCAAACAGTTTTAGAAATGTTACAACAGTTAGCAATTTAAATTGATCCAGAAGTGAAGGCAACCGTGCCTCAAGGTACAATACAGAGTTATCTACATACTTTGGCAACCCTAAACATAAGCGCAAAGCCAATCTCTCAATAAGAAATAGGGGATGGAGTTTGTACGTCGCGCAACCAGAAAATAACACGCGACCAAATTCCAATACTGGGCGAACATTGCAACGATAAATCATTAGCAGGGCGTCTCTACGCATACCGAATTTATGATTGCATAGCCTACGCAGCACTCCCGCAGCTTTTCACCTTTGGCAGCAATGTGCGAAATATAAGGACGCCATGTGAGGTAGGCAAGCGCTGTGTGCCGTGCGTCGTCTTCTTCGCCATCTCTTTTAAACGGCGTTTCGTTTATGTCGTTGCGATTTCTTCGAATGACAATATCTGGGGTGTAGGCTACATTTGCAAAAGTCAAAGGTTGTTGAAATAATGCGATTTGGAAGGGTATCTCTCCTACTTTGCTCGATGCGTTCTTTTGAACCTTCGCCAGCCATTCTAAGGAAGCATCTGCTGTTGGTGGTGGTAAAAACATTTATTTGAGCTTTAGGGGAGAGGGAAGGGGCAGTGGTCAGCCTCTCAGGTCCAGGAGGCCGCGAGCCTGCGCCGATTCCAGAGCTCGTTTCACCAGGGCGAGTTGCTGCTCCGGTGCCGAGCTGGTCAGAGCGGACTCCCACTGCTCAAGGGTTGGGGAGTGAAGGGGGTTGGGTGCTGCGGGCAGGAGAAAACTAGGTGGAAGGTGGTAAGAGGAAGGTCACACGCTTGGCAGTTAAGGGGGGAAGAGGGATGGGGAGATGTGTGAGAGAATCGTGTGATTGTAGAAAGTTTCTGTGTGAAGGCGGCGATAGACATACGCTTCATGTGGGGTAAGGGATGGGTGGGGAGGAGGGTACCTTCTTCTGTTGTTTGTGTAGTGGGAAAGGATGGAGCTATAGGTAGAGTCCAGCGGTGTTAAGGTGGTGCTTGCGGAATCTGGACGTCCTGTGGTATCTAGCCTTGCAGAAGGGAGTGCCCGGTTGTGGAGAGCGCGGGCTGCGGCATGGGCCGCTTCATTCCCAGCAAGACCAGAGTGGCCAGGGGTCCAAACTATTGTTATCTCTATTTCTTCGGGGAGACAGTGAAAGATGGGAAGAGCTTGAGGGGGTGCCAGGCCAGCTTGATACCACCGGCATGCTTGCTGAGAATCGGTGATGATAGTTAGGTAGGGCTGTTTTTGGTGGGTGGTGGTCGCATGAGCGACGGCGAGTGCCTCTGCCGTGGGAACTGGTTGCTGCTTGTAGGTGGCTGCAGTGGCGAGATGGCCGGTAGAGCCCAGGGTGACGAGGGTGGTTTGTGAACCGTTGGGAGTATGGGCGATATCCGTGTAGCGCGTTCGGGCGTCGGTTTCATATCGCCTTGTGAGCGTTCTGACACGAGCTTCTCGCCTTCCCCTATTGAACGTCGGATGCATATGTTTCGGGATTGGGGCGACCCTAAGCCGCTGGCGAATGTGAAGAGGTATGCGTTGAAGTTCGTGAGTTGCATACGGGGTGGACCGGCCAATGGTGCGAAGCACGTTCCTGCCAGTGGGAGTAAGGGCCAACCGTTGTAGCTGTGAGGTTCGTTGGGCTTCCAGAATTTCGCTGAGGGTATTATGTAGCCCAAGTTGGAGTAGACGGTCAGTAGAGGTAAATGTAGGGAGGCCCAAGGAAGCTTTGTAAGTTTTGCGGATTAGGGCGTCCAGCTTGCTGGTTTCTTGGGGTCTGAGATTCACAAGCGGGGTTCCGTAGGTGAGACGGCTGACCATGAGGGCTTGGACAAGACGGCAAGTGTCTAGCTCTTTTAGACCGTATGCCGATCCCCGGATTCGGCGTATAAGGTGGATGAGCTGTTTCTATAAGTAAAAGCGGATTCAGAAGCCCGCGAACTGAAAAACCATATGAGGACCATAAAGTAAGGAAGATAATGCCAATGCATTTTCGCTAGCATGTGCAATTTTAGTCGCACAAGATTAAAACATAAACTACATAACACGTGTTATTTATGATGAACTGCTAAAATAATTTTTACCCTGTAAGTGGGCGAAACGTTTGTTGTGTTTTTTTTTGCCAGGAATCGGTGCAGCGTTTCGCTGACTTCCTTGCTACTGGTGAAGGGAAGCCACTGGTCGCCGCCCAGCCACTCGCCACCAGCATCGCGAACGACGTCACGGCGCTGGTGTTCGGCCAGACGTACGACCTGGATCACCCAATGGCTCGCTTTATCGAAAATATGCTGAGCAAGTTCTTGAGACGTGCTAGCTTCTTATCGGTCGAGGACTTCCTGCCCCTCGTGCGCCTGCTGACTGCCTGCATACCCAACACGAGAATGGAGATAACGAAACGCACACTAACGCAGCTCGCACAGATCGTTAGGTGAGTCGTGCCAAGGCATATTTTATACACCGCCGATAAGATAATGTACGACGGTAACAAGCCCGCCCCGTGGGCATACCCGAGGAAAGGAAGGTGTGAATCGGGCCCTGCTGTTCCTGTTGTGCTTGACAACACATAGACCATTGCAGCGGACGTGACAAAAATGTCCAATTAGTCAGATATTACAACCGTGGGATGTGCGCATTTCAGTAAGAAAACCGACGGATCGTATCGAAAGTTCCGCG
Source organism: Haemaphysalis longicornis (assembly GCF_048455015.1). Taxonomy (NCBI): domain Eukaryota; kingdom Metazoa; phylum Arthropoda; class Arachnida; order Ixodida; family Ixodidae; genus Haemaphysalis; species Haemaphysalis longicornis. Next base: position 56,190,896 of record NW_027526335.1, read on the forward strand.
TTTCTGCACTCAGACTCAGCACGCACTTTATACAGCTGCTGGGATTGGAACTTGGAGTAAAATGATTCTTAGCCAGACGCACTACCGACCGGCCTATAGAGACCCTTGTGACCAGAAACAGTTGCCATCAAAAAGGACAAAATTAATATTCGCCACATAACATGAGCATGAGTCAGATATCGCCTCAGATGACATCTTATCTTTGACAGCTGCACAGGGTCGAAAATAATTCCAACTAAAAGTAGACTCATTTGGAAGAATAATTCCGGCAGTATGAGGCTAACCTCTACCAGCCTTCGAATAGTCTGACGCTTCTGTCATTAGTAGAGGGGACATCGCAGCAAGTGGTGCCAGCTATTCGTAATGGGAGCAGCCTCTCTATGGTTGTTGCCTGTTTATTCTCTTTTTTTCCCAGCCAGGGCCAACGATTCCGACGTGCCTTTAAAAGATGATCAATCAATTAATTAATTAATTATTTATTTACGTTATCCTACATGTTCTCCCAGGAACATTGAGTAATGAAGGGGGGCGAGAAAAGCTACAACAAATTTAAGAGAAGCAACAAAGTATAAAACAATGCAATGTGGTAGTACAGTACAACTAATAAAAGAGGTGTCGTAGAAGAAGCGTACTGTAGTTACAATAATGTTGTCTAGTACAAAGGTGCGGAAAGGCGACCGGTACGCAAGCAAAAAGGCGCAGGAAGCCTGTACACTACGCGCAAAGTAGTTTGTACGGCATCAAAAACGGCAAAAAGGCGGCAAAACACAAGCGCATATGTACAAATCTGCATTTTTATGATGAATGATGCTGGTACACTTGGTTGCGAAATAATGTATGGTCAGTGATTAAAACAATTTTGTCGGGAGTTCATTCCATAATAGTTCGACTGTTGGCAGTGCCGATAAGTTAAATGCTTGGGTATGGCCGTAAATGCTTTTCAAACACCGCAGATTGTTTAACCTATTGAACATGAGTACTTTCGAGGGAAAGGGGTGAAAGATAAGAGCAGTTTACATACTTGTGAAATAAACGAACTATAGCAACGGAACGGCGTATTTCTAAGGGTTGGAGGTTGCTATAGGTCCTTATTTGAGTTACGCTAAAATGACGGCTGTAATTCTTTAGAGATGAAACGTGCAGCACGGTTTTGTATTGCTTGGATCATAGAGTAAATTAAGTACTTTTGGTATGGTGACCCGAGGGATAAAGGAAACTGAAGTTACTGGCGGGCGTACGTTAGGTAGGCAGGCTAACGGGAATTTTTCGGGCAGTTCTTTCAGTTACGACGTGAGTATCTTAGTGTTATGGATGATTTTTGCGCGAACAGCGCCAATGTGCAAAGATGCACTTCCAGATACTTATATTCATTTATTGATTTATTTTATTTATTTATTCATTCACAATACCGATAAGAGCACCGGTGAGGGGGTTTCACATAGGGAGGTTACATTTATACACATGTTGCGTAAGCGTAACAAAAGAGGGCAAGAAAAACAAAAAAAAAAAGCGGGAATATTCAAAAATGAGAACGAGAAGGTAAAATTCTATAGATAACAAGGAAAAAAGACAGAAATACAATAAAAATGGTTCAAATTGTAGCACGAACACGATGTACAACGCATCAGCATAAAAAAAGGAAAATAAAGAGCAAGAAAGAAATTAGCGAATGTTTTAAAAGAAGGAACACAAAAACACAGAATAAAAGCAAAGCGTTAGATTAGCTCTTGGATTAGTTCCAGAATTTTCGTGTTGTCTTTCTGAGAGGCGATATGTGATGGTAGATTATTCCATCCGCCTATGGTACGGGAAATGAAAGACCGGGCCAAAGTAAGTATATGTCCTTTACTAATCGCACCTCCCGCGTCCCTACTCCCTACGCGCTTGATAATATTGCCATTGACATCGTCTCCACTTATAAACATCTGGGAATTCACTTACAGCCTGTCCTGTCATGGCATTACCACATAAAAGACACCCTCGCTTCTGCTATACGCTGTTTAGGGTTCCTTATGCGTAGCCTTAAAGATTATCCTTCTGGCATTCGGAAACTTGCATTCACTACACTATTACGTCCTAAAATGACCTGCAACTTGTGCTTTTAACTTTGTAAGAATCGTCGCGGCGCGGAAAAATTACAGGAGGTGGTTCAAAGAACTGATCGGGAAGTGACGCATGGTGATAAGCTTATGGAACAGTTACAGGGCGGGAAAGTTGGCGACAATGTGCTAGATCCGGTAGTTCGGAGCGACATTTTAGTGCAGTGACGATAGAATGACGTGAGTAGTCTGAATACATAATCACGAGGTGCATGCACTCACAAGTGTTGTATTCGCGATCACAGTACTCATGGGTACATTACTCGTAAGTAGATTACTCGCGAGTAGAGTACTCGCGAGTACATTATTCGGGAGTGCAGTGCTCGTCAGTGCAGTACTCATAAGTACTCATACTCGTGAGTACAGTACTCATGAGTGCTTATACTCATAAATATTATCCTCACGATAAGGAGTATTCATGACTATGAGTACTATTAATCCTCATCAGTGTTTATACTCATACGTACTGTACTCACGAAGGCTGAACTCACGTCTGTACTCCCTGGTCATCGCACTCACTTTTGAAATCCGAATGTGTACTCAGTCATCATCGTACTCACTCGTGCGTTTGAATACAAATGAGTGTCCTCACGAGTGAGCACGCCGCCCTATGCTGTACGCACATGTTTATGCGATTTGACATAACAATTATAAAGGCAATACTTAATGATTGGATTGTTGCCCAGTGGCTCTGAAGTAAACAAACCCGTGTTTTTCACTGTTACAGGAACGAGATAAACGATCGCAAAGGAAGGATGGAGCACTACATAGGAAGAGATTTTATTGATGGATACTTGAGGAAGATTGAAGAGAACAAGGGGACCACCACCCATTACAATTGTGAGTGACGGCGGAAAAAAATCAGACGCCCGCATAAAACTGAAAGGCTTGGCTAATGGCCCTTTCTGGAGAAATATATAGGTTATTAGTAGGAATGTGCTTTGCTACATGTTTGATTTCGGTGCTTAGATTCCTCCTGTAATACCGAGTGCGTGTCTCCAGCGCACGTTTATAAATCGAGGACCGCAGCCTACTCACCAGCATCCCCTCTAGTCAGCTGGTCACTTCGAGCAGTGGTGACTTGTTGGTTCCTTTCTTGCCTAGCATTCCAGAGGATCCTGGTTCAAATCCATCGTAGTGGAAATTTATCCAAAGTTTGTTTTTTGACCGGTTAGTTATAGCGCTGCCCTAGCTGGGAAATTGGGCGTCGTTCGTGCATTCATTGTTTCTTATGCCTGAGAATTATTTGTCTCTTATGTCTGTTGTTCCGTCTCATTAGTTTTGATGAGTCGGCCATTTTGTGTGGTACGGGCGCCGGATTTTGAACGCAGTTAAATAATGCTTTAGCATTAAATGTGATTGTTTTGCATGACTGCTGGGGGAACAAATGTCGCCCAGTTTGCTCCCCCACCCCCCTCTCAAAACAACAACGTTAATCACAGTGGCAAGCTTGGAAGGGAGCACGTTGAACTTCTACAGTGCGTCCACGAACACTGTGCGAACCGCGGTGTTGTGGGACCTCTACATTATGGCCAGCGATCCGGACGGCCTGCAGGCGCGCGTGCAACGGGAAATCGACTCTGCACTGGGCCGGCACAAGAGCCCGGACTGGGATGACCGACGCAACATGCCTTTCACCATGGCCTGCATATTGGAGCAGCAACGCTGGAGGACTGCGACACCGATCGGTGTACCGAGGGCGTAAGTGGCTCACTTACGTCTTATCGGCAAATAACCAGGAACTGGCCTTCATCTTCCTTCGTGCGTAACGTGCGTGGGCTGAATAATCACGTATGCGCTTTGTTTCACGTATTGTGCTCCTCGAGTTCTGGCTTACACTCCTTCAGTTTTACGCGCAAAAATTACTTGGTTGAATTTACAAAGATATATCCTAGCCAATATTAATAAAAACTTTTTTTACAGCTAATAGGACAAAAAATACAGCACGCGTTTTTTACTTTAATAAGACGGGGGATAGCCCCACGGATAAAGCTTAGAAATTGCGCATACGTTCCCTGTGGTGTTTTTACCTGTGAGGGAAAACGATGTTGGCGCCGTAGTAAGCACAATAAACGAAGCTATTGCACATATTCAAGGGTGCAGTAAGGTACAGTGATAGCAGAGGTGGTAGATCCACACTTGTGAGCAAAAAAAATCCGCGTATTGATGGAATTGCACAAAGGGGCTTGGGGTGCGGCCTGACCCCGGCGACCATTGCCGGTAATGCACTCCCTCACCAGAGCAGGATTGGCCACCCTGGTGTAGTAACGGCCACAACCTCCCATGAATACGCCAACTAACCCTCGGCCCTCAGTCCCCAGCGTCTGCGAAGCAACTGACCACGGCGGCGGTCAGACCTGTGACGCAGCAGAGGGTGCTAAGAATCCCTGGATCCGGACAGGCCGCCAATGGAATCTGAACCTGGCAACGTTTAACGTGTGAACCTTATCAAGCGAAGCAAGTCTCGAGGTGTTGTTCGAGGAATTAGAGGGCATTAAATGGGATGTAATAGGGCTTAGCGAGGTTAGGAGGGCAGGCGAAGCCTTTACGGTGCTGAAAAATGGACACGTCCTATGTTACCGTGGTCTAGAGGACAGAAGAGAACTGGGAGTGGGATTTCTAGTCAATAAAAGCATAGCTGGCAACATAGACGAATACTATAGCATTAACGAAAGGGCAGCAGGTCTTGTAATTAGGCTCAATAAGAGGTACAAGCTCAAGGTGGTGCAGGGCTACGCGCCCACAGCCAGCCACGACGACCAAGCAGTGGAACGCTTCTATGAAGATCTGGAATCGGCAATGGCTAAAGTAAAAACGCAGTATACTGTAGTTATGGGGCACTTCAATGCTAAAGTAGGCAAGAATGAGGCTGGAGACAAGGCAGTTGGGAACTATGGTCTGGGCTGTAGAAATAGCAGGGGGGACCTACTAGTTGAGTTTGCAGAACGGAATAACCTACGAATAATGAATACCTTCTTCTGTAAACGGGAGAGTCGGAAGTGGACCTGGAGGAGCCCGAATGGGGAACACAAAAATGAAATAGACTTCATATTATGCGATAACCCTGGCGTCGTGCAGGATGTGGAAGTGCTCGGAAGGGTAAGGTGTAGTGACCACCGTATGGTAAGATCTCGAATTAGGCTAGAGTTGAGGAGGGACCGCAACAAGCTAGTACGAAAGAAGCCGATAAATGAGCAAACAGTAAGACGTAAAGTAGAAGAATTCAGGATCGCGCTGCAGAACCGATATTCCGCCCTTAACGAGGAAGCCGAGCTTACGGCACAGGAAGCCAGCGACAACCTTACAAGCATTCTCACGGAGTGTGCAGTAGAAGTCGGGGGCACTATGGCTAGACAGGATACTGGCAAACTTTCACAGGAGACGAAAGATCTAATCAGGAAACGGCAAACCATGAGAATCTCCACCGCAGCTGACAGAATAGAACTAGCAGAGCTCTCGAAGCTAATCAATAAGCGCAAGACAGCTGACATACGGAAGTATAATATGGAGAGGATCGAATACGCTGTAAAGAACGGAGGTAGCCTAAAAGCAGTAAAGAGGCGTCTTGGCGTGGGGGAAAATCAGATATATGCACTTATGGATAAGCAAGGCAATGTCATCACAAATAGGGATAAAATAGTCACAGTGGCCGAGGAGTTCTATAGGGATCTGTACAGCAGCCGGGACATACAGGATAATTCCGGATGAGACAGTAGTTCAGAGGAGATAGACATCCCACCAGTAACGACCGAAGAAGTAAGGAAGGCTTTGAAAGAAATGAAAGGGGGCAAAGCACCTGGTGAGGATCAGATAACAGCAGACCTCTTGAAGGATGGCGGAGAAATTGTACTTGAAAAACTGGCAAACCTGTATACGCAATGCCTAATGACCGCAATGGTACCGGAATCTTGGAAGAACGCGAACATCATCCTAATCCATAAGAAAGGCGACATGAAGGACTTGAAAAATTACAGGCCGATCAGCTTACTGTCAGTCGTCTACAAGGTATTTACCAAGGTAATCGCTAACCGAATCTCTGCAACCTTAGATTTCAGTCAACCTAAAGAACAAGCAGGGTTCCGTAAAGGTTATTCAACAATGGACCATATTCACACGATCAATCAGGTGATAGAGAAGTGCGCTGAGTATACTCAACCCCTATATATAGCCTTCATAGATTATGAGAAAGCATTTGACTCTGTCGAAACCCTAGCAGTCATTCAGGCATTACGGAACCAGGGGGTAGATGAGCATTATGTAAGAATACTAGAGGATATCTATAATGGGTCTACAGCTACCATCATCCTCCATAGGGAGAGCAGTAAAATACCTATAAGGAAGGGTGTCAGACAAGGAGACACAATCTCTCCAATGTTATTCACAGCATGCTTACAAGAAGTATTCAGAACGTTGGATTGGGAACAGGTGGGAGTAAGGGTTAATGGAGAATACCTCAGTAACCTCAGATTCGCTGATGACGTTGTTGCTAAGTAACTCGGGGGACGAATTGCAAAGCATGCTTTCCGCACTGGGCGAACAGAGTAGAACCGTGGGCCTGAAAATTAATATGCAGAAAACTAAAGTAATGATCAATAACCTCGGGACAGCACAGCAGTTTGAGATAGATGGCGAGGCAGTGGAAGTGGTAAGCGAATATATATACTTAGGCCAAGTTGTGACCCCAGATCCCAACCATGAGGCAGAGATAATTAGAAGGATCAGAATGGGGTGGGGTGCATATGGCAGACATTCTCAGATAATGAGTAGCAGCCTACCATTGTCGTTGAAGAACAAAGTGTATGACAGCTGCATCTTACCGGTACTCACCTACGGGGCAGAAACTTGGAGGCTCACTAAGAGGGTTCAACTTAAATTGAGAACGACTCAGCGGGCAATGGAGCGGAAAATGATAGGTGTAACATTAAGGGACAAGAAGAGAGCGGAGTGGGTCAGGGAGCAAACTGGTGTTAAAGACATATTAGTAGAAATTAAGAAGAAGAAATGGACGGGGGCAGGGCATGTAATGCGAAGGCAAGATAACCGCTGGTCATTAAGGGTAACAGAGTGGATCCCTAGAGAAGGCAAGCGCTGTAGGGGGCGGCAGAAAGTTAGATGGGCAGATGAGATCAAGAAGTTTGCGGGGATAAATTGGTCACAGTTGGCACAGGACCGAGGTAATTGGAGAATAATGGGAGAGGCCTTTGCCCTGCAGTGGGCGTAGACAGGCTGGTGATGATGATGATGATGATGAGATCCACAACCAAGCCGTGCATATATTTTTTTTTTTCATTTACTTCGTCAACCATTCAGGGTACACTCAGGAGTGCAATGAACTAGGCTCTTATGAAACGTCATTAATGGAACTTTTCGCAGCCGCCAAATATGACTTTAATTCACGCGGACAACCACGCACCAGTCTAAAAACACCAAGTTACATCACGGTTATAACGCGGAATCGGGTCTTCGAGGTTGCGTGCGACGGGTAATTACCGAAAAACATCTTCAGCTCCGTAGTTCGTTTACTCCCGACATCAGGTAGGAACATGGAGGGGGTCAGAGAACCAAGGCGCACATATATGCGTGCCGCCGTTAGAGGCAGTGGAGTTTCTGCGGACGTCTACTAAGCATATACCCTGGAAGTATCGCAATGCAGCCTTCGCTGCCTTACCATTCTACGAAAATAGACAGGACAAAGCATTTCGTGAGCTTCACCTTGTCGATTCTCTTTCTAACGAATTGTTTCTCACGTTCACTTAAAAGCAAAACGAATTATTGTTTTCGGAGAGACCACACCGACAAAGCTTCCTCTTGTTTATTCAGCGAAATGCGGCACATGCGTTCAGCGATACTTGTGTTCGGCCTGAAAGTATGTATGTACTCGCAGGCATTACTTCATTGCAGTGAATAAGTGTCAGCTTTTGCCCTACTTCTTCACGAAAGTCTGCGGAAATCTTTCAGAGTAGGATGTTCAACGAGATATTTTCAGCGAATCGCTAAACAGGCTTCCCTTCTGCTCCGGTTTTGCAGGGGCCGTCTATTAAGAAGCCGAAACCACCTGACCGGACCCTTATAATACTCGCACTTACATTTACAGTAGTACTGGCCTCAATTCCTTCCTAAAATATGAACGCTGTTCTATAATTCAGTTCACCTTCACACGGACGAGGCTTAGTGTGAGCACCCATAAAATCGCGAAGGACCTCAAATATGGAGATGCGCGAATTTCAAAATTTTCGAGAGAAAATTTGTCATGCAAGTTATAATCCTATCACACTCCTCTTTGGTCAAGCTCTAGATCACCTTTGTACCAAATTTGAACCTCCCAGTAACAATAGTTTTACAGGTATAAACGTTTTATTTTCTTCGGCGTGGGGATGGCCGCGTTGAGTCACACCGGGTGTCAATGCAAGTAATAGAAACTTAGCTAACTTCCGCGCGCCAGGGTGACCCTTAAAGGCCTTAAAGGCCCTCAGTCCTAAGCAGCTGTAGAGCACCTGTCCACGGCGGCGGTCAGAACAGCCATACAGCATAGAATCTCGGGGTCCGGACAGGCCACTATTGGAACTTGACCCGGGCAACGTTCGACGCATGCACCTTGCCTATTGAGGGAAGCTCAGCTGTACAACTAGAGGAGCTCTGTGAAATTAATTGGGATAATAAAGGGTTAAGCGAAGTTAGAAGGACAGGAGAAGGCTTCATGGAGCTAACTAGCGGGCATATTCTGTGCTACAGGGGTCTCCAAGAGAAGCAAGAACGCGGGGTGGGATTTTTATTCTACAGAGAAATAGCAGGAGACGTGTAGGAGCTTTTCAGCATTAGCGAGAGAGTCGCGGCTGTTGTGATGATGCTAAACAAGCGATACAGGTTAAAGACAGTAGATGCCTATGCGCTAACAACGAGCTATGATGACGAAGCCGTAGATAGCTTCTACGACGACGTCGAATCAGCAATAAAGAAGGCAACAACGCAGTTCACGATTGTGATGGGAGTCTTTAACGCGAAGGTCGGTAAGAAGCAAACGGGAGAGAGGTAAGCGGGAAATTTCGGAATAAACAATCGAAACATTCGAGGAGATAGAGTGGGAGGATTTGCAGAGAGAAATAACCTGAGGTTGATTAACACATTTTTCTACAAACGAAAGAATGGACGTGCGAAAGTCCCGATGGCACAACAAAAAACAAAATTGACTTCATTTTGTGTGACAACCAAGTATCGTGCAAGACCTAGGAGTCCTAATTAAGATTAAGAGCACCGACCATAGAATGGCTAGATGCAAGCTAAGGCTGAATCCCAAAAGAGAAAGACAAAAACTCGGGAAAACAAAACAAAAAAAACTCCGCATGGAGTCAGTCAGAGCCAGATTGCATTAGTTTAAAATAACTCTTCAAAACAAATTCGCGCTTCTGAACGAGCAGAACGAGGTCAGTGTACTCAGGCTTAATGATAACCTAACATCGGCTCTCCGTGAATCAGCAGCAGGTGTGGGAGAAGCAACATGTAGGAAACAAACTGCAAATCTAAGAAAACAAAGGAACTAATTGCCAAACGTAAGAACATGAAAGTGTCAAGTACGGCGGATCGGGTTGAATTAGCTGAGATTTCGAAACTGATTAACAGAAGTAAAAGAAACAACCTGCATGAAGCATGTCAGTGATCGAGGAAACAAAGAGAAAGCGAGCCATCGGCACAGACAGGATGTACGCACTTTGAAACGAGCAGGGTAGCATTACGTGCAACTTGGACGAGATAATAAAGGCGGCAGAGCGGTTTTGCCCCCGGCTGTATGCCAGCGACATTAGACCAAAGGAAACTACTGAGAGTACATGCTCAACTAGTCCCTAAAGAGGAAGCTGGAAAGGCTCTCAAAGGTATGAAAATAGGAAAAGCTGCAGATGACAATGGCACAACCATGGATCTCTTGATGGTGGGAGGAGATATTGTACTGGAAAAGCTTGTTGCACTATTTTCAGAACGCTTGAAGACTCAAAACATGCCCATAGCCTGTAAACATGGCAACATAATTCACATTTATAAGAACGGAGATCCCGAAACCTCAAGACGTACAGACCCATCAGCCTACTCTCAGTTGTTTACAAGCTGTTTACCATAGTTATGGTTAGCCGCAAAGGTGGCAGCCTGGATTCCCAACAACCCGGAGAGCAGGCTGGGTTTAGGAAAGGTCATTCAACTATGGATCACATTGATGTTGTCAATAAAGTGATAGAAAAATCCCCAGAGTACACTAACCCCTTTACATGGCATTTATAGATTATGAAGAAGCGTTTGATTTTGTACCACCGCAGCCATGCCAGAAGCACTAAAACATCAGGGAATAGAGGAAACCTACATACGATTTCTAGAAAACACATACAAGGAATGCACTGGAAGGATAACCCCCCAACACCAAAGCGATAAATTTCCGCACCGAAATGGAGTAAGACACGGGGATACCATCTCTTTAAAACTTGCACAGTTATTCACAAAACTCTTCACAAAAATATTAAGTTTTTTCTGGAGGGGTATTAAAAATGCATCACTGGGAAAACGTTGGATTAAGGATAAACTGGAAATAATTGAGCCATTTGAGGTTTACGGGTGACATAGTCTTGTTGAGTGAGACTGCAGAACACGTACAAAAAATGCTTGATGAACTACAATGAAAAAACACGGCTGTGGGGATGAAAATAAATATGAATAAATCGAAAATAACGAGGAATAAGCCTGCCGAAAGCGCCCTCTGCAGCTTAGAAAACGAAACGCTAAAAGAAGTAAAATAATACAACTACCTCGGACACATGTTTAGTGCTGATCTCAACCACGAGAGAGAAAGCCGGCGCACAATAGGTATGGGCTGGGGATCACTCGACAAGCACTCCCAAATATTGCAAATTAAGCTACCTCTATCACTCAAAAAAAAAATACAATCAGTGCATACTGCCGGTGATGAAATACGGAGCTTAAACTTGGCGCCTTACCATACAACTGAAAAGCAAAGTTACATCCCTGTCACACGGCAAATCTAAAGCAATTCAAAGTGTTCGGCATCAGCTTTTAATGACATTCGGTTTGGCCTTGCGGGTCCACATGGCATAACAAATGTCATTTGATAGGGATCGCGGTGACAATTATGCGAGCTCGCAAAATTGCAAAATTATGGTTCAAGTGCGTCTAGATTGTTTTCGCACATGATAATTTTTGAAAAATAAAAGCGATCATTCGTTTTTACTTAAAAAGAAGAAAATCACTGATTTAGTTGACATAAGCAGACACCACACAAGTCGAGACAAGTCCGCAAATAATCCGTATCAGGGCAGCGCGCCCATGTGGGACGAGATTTTTTCTTTGTAAGTATTTCTTTGTCTTTCGTTATTTGAAAAACAATACGAAGGGAAAAATATAAGTCTACTTACAGTTCTTAGAAACAGTATGCTTGGTTTAATACTGAACTTTCTTGTCTAGTGACGCGCCACTGCTGTCGACGCTATACTCATTTAACCGCTGAATGAGCTCCCGAACCTCAGTTAGTCGCTAAATTCCATTCGCATCGAATGCCATTCGGTATCCTCGTGTAGCGCCGAAGTAATGATATTTAAAGCAAATGACATTTGCTCTAAATGTCATTAGATCTCTCGTGTGACAGGGGTATTAGATCGGCTCATCGGGCCGTTGAACGTTACGAGTAACAAGGGCGGACAGTAAAGGAGCTTCCTAGATTGATGTCATAGTTCTAGTAAAGGGGGAATACCTTTATTATCAGAGGGGGCATGAATGCCCTGTTGAAAGAAAACGAGATGGACTAGGGATGGCCGTGTGGTGAGACGAACTGAGAACCGGCGGAAAATAAGCTTGGGTAACAAAGTGGACACCTAGAGATGGGTCGAGAAGAAGGGGAAGGCCAATAACACGATGGAGGGATGGAATAGAGAAATTCGGTGGTAAACTGTGGACTCGAGCAGTGCAGGACAGGTGTGGTTCGAGGTCAGTGGGAGTGGCCTTAGTCTTTCAAGGGACCCGAGTAGGCTGGTGGTGGTGATGGTGATGATGCTCCGTAAACACGACAGATTGTCTAGTTGATGAGAATCGACTATTGGGCAACTTGGGAGTGGCTCTTGAATATCTTGAAATAGAGCAGACTCGGCGCGGACAGAAGAGGTCTGTTCTTTTTTCTTATTTTTTTTTGTGTCTCTGTTGAGTCTGCGCTACTTCAAGATGTTTATGTAGTTGAAATCACTTGTCTGATATATTAGTGTAACTGAATTACCGAACGAAAAAGCTGCTTTAGCTCAGCTAAGTCATCCTTTTATCTATGTTGCTTGCGGCGCAGAGATTAACAATTTATGATGCTTCTAGGACTCATGTTCTATCGTAGGTCAATTCAAGCACTTGCCTGAATTTGAGATGTTATGTAATCAGCCATGTTAGCTTTTACCACCATTTATACTACAGTCAATCGTCGATTTCACTGCCGTCAGCACACACATACAAATTTTTCACTGGGACACAGCCTTTCACTAAAGTCCGGGGGTGTACTAATATTTTCTTGCGCGGGCTCGTTCGTTTCAAACTTCCCAGGGCTGAGCGTGATACGTTCATCGGTGGCTACCACATCCCCGCTGGTACTGTGGTGATACCGAACCTGTGGAGCCTTCACAACGACCCCAAGTACTGGCACAATCCATCCCAATACGATCCCACGCGGTTCCTGAACCCAGATGGCACGAAGGTCAACGACAAACAGCCGGCTTTCCTGCCTTTCTCAATGGGTGAGCGCCAGAGCATTTGTTTTCTTACTTTTTCTTTCTTCAACGCTTTGATAGTAACATAGTGTGCCATTGATGAGGCTGTCTTCTGACCTCATAAAATGATGTAATTCGAGGAGGGTGATAGAAAAAAAGATTGTAACGGAAGGAAAAAATTCGTAGATCTCCTAATAATCAATAAATCCGAGATACGTAGGTGTAGTATAAATTTATTTTTTTAAAATTAAGTACGGGACATGTATATCACTGTGTTTTGCTCACCGAAGTTACTGTCCGCGGTTTTCCAAATAAACATCTTAATCAATGGCGTGTTCGCAGGAAGATGGGATGGTTGGGTAATGATGTTTATTACCGGAAGGACCTAGCCTTGCTTGGTATGCCGGCAATTACTTTCCTGATCAACACCTTCTCGTCGCTATGCGCGGGAAATCACCAGGAGTCACTTGATCAGTACCTTTTTGCCGCTATGCACGGGAAATCACAAGGAATCACTGAGGCGTGTGCTCTAAAAACCCGAGGATCAGGCGTAAAATGTCTCTCCTGGTGATCGAATGGCCTATTCGAAAGATGATATCACCCAAAGAGGCATGCGCAGCGGCTCTCCTTCGAAGTTCTTTAAACAAAGCTAACCGCTGCGTCACATCCAATCGGCAGTGTGTTACGGTTGAACCGAAGCTCCCTGTGTTTGGATTGGAAATAGTAACCGCTTGTCCAAAAGACTTTTAAAGTGAAAGCTCTCCTCGGCCAGGTCTCGCAAAGTCATTCATCGTTTTCCAATGACTTTGACTCGCCATAGTGCAAGTGTGGCCTTAGGCCACGTTGTGTAACATCTCGAGATGTAGGTGTAACATCTGCAGGTACCAGAGGAGGCTACACCTCATAGGGACGCCAATACTGGGAAGGTTTCCTGGTACACAAACAGCATTCCCGCCCCAGTACAGGAATGGTACCTCTGGTGCAGAATTAGCGCTATTGCATTCCGAGACATGTACAGGCCAGACCCTTGCATTAGGATGAAGAACGCTAATTAAACATGTTGGTATGCGGAACCCCGCTCGTAAACGGACCTAGACATACCAAACCAGTCTTATATTACGAAAAGAATGCGTGGAATTAGGACGCGAACGCATTTTACAGTAAAAAAAATCCCGGTTCTTGGGAAAACTTTCGTGCTACTACGGCTGGAACCCAGTCCGTTCGTGCCAAACTCCGCGATTCTATACCCGTTAGGCTACTGAGGCCCTTTTCCGAACAGCCTGTCTGCGTTGGTACTTCGAAACAATAGAAGTGTCCGAGATGAACCAGTAGGTTGCGCCGGGTGCGTACAGGAACTGGCGGGCTTGTAACCAGAAAGAAACTATGGTCCCTTAGGAAGGGACCATAAAGGAACGGAATCTCGCGTAGCATTTGGCCGAATGCTCTTATTGCGAGAAAGACATTTGTCCATCATCATCGCCAACGACGACGACGAAGGGGTTCAGTGCATTCTGCGGATTTTTCTATCACTTGATTGGCAAAAATTGGGTCCATCTCCCCGCGAGGGGGACTCGAGTAAATGCGTCGCATAGGGGGTGGGTGTATTGCGTTAACGTTTAGTGTTTGGGGAGTTGGTGGTAGTGAATGCGTTGTATCAGCAGCTTCTTGACGTAGTTTGAATGAGTCAAGGATATAAGGCGCGTTCGTAGCCTCCCATTCTGTGTCGTCTTTGTGGCGCAGTGGGAAGAGCCCCATGTACATTGCGTTCCGCCCGCAGGGTCGAGGGATCGAAACCAGGCGCCGGATAGTGTTTTTTTTTATATAGTGTAGGGGGAGGGGTGCGGACTACGACTACGGACGTCAACGCGGGTGACATCGTGAGTTACTGAAATGCTCTGCATTTAATATGAATGTGATCCATGGTTGAGTACCCTTGCCTAATCGCCGCCTGCTCTCTGGGTTGGTGGGAACCCAGGGTGCAACCTGTGCGGCTAACTATAACTTTGGTAATTAGCTTGTAAACAAGAGAGAGTAGACTGATGGGTCTGAAATTGTTAAGGTCCTTGTTATCTCCCTTCTTATGAATCAGAATAATGTTTACGTTTTTCCAGGCTATGGACATTTTTTGAGTATTCAAGCATTCCGAAAACAGTACGGCAAGCTCTTCCAGTGCAATATCTGCTCTCTCCTTGCAAAGGTCCACGGTTATGGCGTCGTCACCTGCAGCTTTTCTTCTTTTCATGCTCTTGAGAGCCTTTCCTACCTCCTCTTTAGTTACTTGTGGGACACCGCAAGTTAAGCTTGTTCCTCCGCGTAGTTTCCGCTGGTCTAACGTCACTGGCATACAGTCTGGTGTAGAATCGTCCTGCTATTTTTACTATCGCCTCCAAGCTGTGCGTAATGTTTTCCTGCTCGTCTCTTAGTGCGTACATTCTATTGTATCCGATGGCTAGCTTGCTCTTAGTTGCTTTCAAGCTTCCTCCTATTTGCAGCGCTTTATCGATCGCTGCCACACCAATGCAGTTTCTTTTACTTCTGTTAAACATTATTGACAGCTCTGCAAACTCAACTTAATTCACCGTCATTGACACTTTCAAGTTCTTACGTTTCGCAATTAGTTTTTTTTTCCTTTGCTTAATTTTGCAGTTTGTTCCCCTACATGTTGCGTCTGCCACAGTTGCTGCTGGTTCTCTTATTGCTGTTGTTAAGTTGTCATTTAGCCTGTCCACAGTGCCCTCGTTCTGGTAGTTCGGAAACGAAACGCAAATTTGTTTTGGAACGTTATTTTAAACTTTTCCGTCCAGACTCTGACTGACCCTACGCTGGGTTTCGTACTTTTCACGAGTTTCCTTCTTTCTCTTTTGAGATTGATCCTTGCCTTGCATTCAACCATCCTATGATCACTGCTCAAAATCTTAGTACCTCTATGTCCTGCACAATACCTGGGTTATCCCTTAAATAAAGTCAATTTTGTTTTTTGTTGTATCATCGGGATTTTTCCATGTCCATTTCCTATCCATTCGTTTGTAGAAGAATGTGTTCATCAAGCTTAAGGTTATTTCTCTCTGCGAATCTTACCAGTGTGCCTCCTCGACTGTTGCGATTGTCTATTCCGAAATTTCTCACACGAACTCTCTCCCATTTGCTTCTTACCGGCCTTTGCGTTAAAGTTTCCTATCACAATCGTGAACTGCGTTGTTGCCGTCTTCATTGCTGATTCGACGTCCTCGCAGAAACTGTCTACGGCTTCATCATCATAGCTGGTTGTTTACGCATATGCCTGTAATATCTCTGACATGTACCACTTGCTTAGCTTGATCACAATGGCTGCGACTCTTTTGTTAACTCCCACGTTCCCTGATACTGCTTTAATGATGAAGAATCCCACCCCATGTTCTTCTCTTGGAGTCCTTTGCAGCCCAAAATACGCCCGCTAGTCAGTTCCATGAAGCCCTCGAGATCTTCTGTTCTTCTAACTTCGCTTAACCTTATAATATTCCACCTAATGTGTGAGACCTTCTCTAGTAGTACAGCTAAGCTTCCCTCGCTAGACAAGGTTCATGCTTTGAACGTTGCCAGGGTAAAGTTCCAATGGCGGCCTGCCTGGACACAGCGATTCGTAGCAACCTCTGCTGTATCGCTGTTCTGGCCGCCGCCGTGGTCGGGTGGTCTACAGCTGCTGGCGAGTGAGGGCCAAAATTTGCTTTGCAAGTCATAGGAGGCGTCGGCCAACTACTACACCATAGATCCTTTTCTGGTGAGGGAGTGTTGTTTGTGTACCAAAGAGCCTTTACTGCATGAGTTAATCTATCTGGTTTAGCCTCTGAGGTATCTGAGATAATTGTTACTGCCGGAGCAGGCAGGACTGCATTCCGGTGTGGATTGTTCTCAAAGAGACAGACGAAGAGCGAAGAAGGTGTAGAGAGAGAGAGAGAGAGAGAGAGAGAGAGAGAGAGAGAGAGAAAGATAGAGAGAGAGAGAGAGAGAGAGAGAACGAGGAATGGCGAGAGAGAGAAAAGCATCCCGCGTATGATGACGTTGCCCCACACGCGGGCAGTAACAATGCGCCTGCGTTTGTTCGATTATCGTTTTATACGGGTGGTTCCAAAGACATACAACGGACAAAAATAATGAAATACACCGACACTGGCGTACCTACAGGAATGTGAAGCCCCAGGGCAGGCGGCGAAGTCTTCCAGATGTTTCGGCGCCCGTTCGACTGGCGCAGATACATCTCCCGCGGTCGCGGGAGAAGGTCGCACACTGCGCCCTTTGTCCTCCAGTGGACATAAATAGGCTATCATGATTATTACTATTTATGTTGGTCACCTTCTAATCTTTCACGATGATTTATTTCTTTGCACTGCTTTGAACTGCTGAGTTTGTTTTCACTCTAAACTTCCAGGT
Organism: Haemaphysalis longicornis; assembly: GCF_048455015.1. Classification (NCBI taxonomy): domain Eukaryota; kingdom Metazoa; phylum Arthropoda; class Arachnida; order Ixodida; family Ixodidae; genus Haemaphysalis; species Haemaphysalis longicornis. The sequence goes on from NW_027526335.1 coordinate 56,208,138, forward strand.
TCAATCTGAAAACATCCTGTCTGTTATCTTATCGCACGATGTGCGCAACACTCACTTACGCTATTGATCATTGATTTCTTGATCTTGTAGCCTCTAAGTATTCTTACAAAATCTCCACGACTTAAAGTAGTACGGCTTCCACTTAATTACATATTGTGCAAGTAAGATTTAAGCCTCCATTGTCATATTTATTTCAGGGAAACGAGGCTGTCCAGGGCAAACTCTGGCCTTGATGGAGATATTCCTGTACGTGACCGGCATCCTTCAGAGGTTCACAGTGCTTCCAGAGGAAGGCGTCACCCTTTCTTTTGACGCCGAGGATGCTCTCTTATCAGTGGTCAATGATACACAGAAGCTGCGCTTCGTTACGCGGTGATCCACCAACGAGCGTGGAACGAGAAGGCGCTACGCCTCCAAAATTATTGACTTTTAAAAATAAAGAAATGTGACGTCGTACATAATAAAAAGTTGACACGGTTAAGCTCATGTTCTGTCTTTAAGTGTTTGACGTATAGGATGGGCTCGCGTGAAGAATTCCCGTGCCTGACAGGTTTCGACACGCAAGTAAGGGTTGCCGGGTGGTTTACGTTAATCCGCCATCCACCATGGCCATCGCGCAGGCGTCGACTTAAAAAAAAATTAAAGCCGTTCCACTCAATATGAGAGCTGTCGGGAATGCAGAGCAGTGATTCGCCATAATGGGCTGTAGCGCCGTTCGCACTGCCCCCGCCGCCCTATGTGATATCTGTAATCGCCGCTCTGCTGGCGTGTCATACTGGGCGTGATGGTCTTCAAAAGGCCGCGCTGGGCTATAGAGGGGCGCTGGTTGCATCGCCGCTCGCAAGCACCAGCGGCGACCGAATCCGCCGCGGTTGAAGTAGATGAAGCTATGCTACGCGCTCTAAGCACAAATGCATTGTTATCAGACATTACTTTAGGGGAAATATAAGCCGTCTTCTATAAAATATGAAGGCCGTTGGACCACTTTTATGTTTTTATAATTTTTTCCCTCACTGGGATCCGTTTTTTCTTTGTGTGTGTGTGTGTGTGGGGGCGGGGGGGGGGGGGTGTAGGCAGCGGAAGGAGCGCGACGCGATACTACACCTGACTGTCGTAAAGCGCAGCCCTAGAACATCTCCGCTGTTAAAAAGTATTTGCCTGACTCTGTAGCAAAGGGATAGTTGTTTCAATTTGGTCAATATTTGTGAAGGGGCGGGAACAGAAATGGACAACGTCCCAAGTCTTGATGGTTCTGGATAATATTGGTTTGGATATTTACGGACGGCGCATGATAAAGCTTACCATTACGTTCCCATAACTAATTTTAAATGCTTTTTTTTTCTAATTTATTATCTGTAGTTTTAGGGGATCGGCATATCTTTTTTTTTGTTTTTGACATTTTTGATCATTATGTTTCCGCACTGCCACAAGTTTGTGACGTCGCAATGGGGTTTATGAACACTCACGACGTCCCCTAGAAGCAGAGGCCAGCTTTTGCAGGCGCCCTTGTTTGTTACCGTTGGCTTTCCTTGCGTATCGCAATCCTTTCCGCCCGTATGAGTCCCTTTAATTTCTAGGGCATCGTCTGCTGTGGGTGGTGCTTCAGCGGCTCAGAATGGGGTCTTATAAATTATTTACGACCCAATCATTCAAGTTATTAGGACTTGAGCGCGCAACTTTGAAGCCGGTTTTGGGTGATAGCTCCATATACCTTGGCTGCAAATGTGAAGGAGGGCGTAGTGCAGCTCCTTTGTGCACTTGTGGCGCTGTTTTAGCTCCTTGCTCCTTTCGCAATCTGTTGGAAGCACACAATGCGCAAGCGTTCTCTGCCCCCTGGGAGGCAACTTTGAGATATTTGCCCCTTGAAAAGGGTGCGGATGTGAAGGACAGCGTACTGCCATTCCATGTTCCGGGACGGGCTAGATTCTTTTGCAGCCGACAGTCGAGGTTCTGCTCTTCGGAGCTCACGCGAGCTTCGTCATGCAGCCAATAGATTTACGTTGAGGACCGAATTTCCGCCCACAAATTTTAGACTAACCAATTTATAGACCATTGGAAGTATCATTTCCCTCCAAATGGCAACAGGATTTCATCTGTTTTACGGCGAAGCTGGATATTTCTCGGTTTCCCCGTTTTGGATGCTCAAGAAAATCGGAGTAGGACAGAAATTTTCACGGAGGAAGTTTGGTTACTGAAAACGGCTGTCTCTCTTATTTTATCAAAACTATACAGAAACAAAATACATGACAATCAGCTGTTAAGACGATTCTATCCTAGATCGAGTATGTGTCCCAGGTGTTTAGCAGCGGTCGGTGTTCCGTAAATTCGTGGGGGCCAATAACGAGGGACCGCCTTGGCCCTCTCATTCTCTTGTTTTATCAAAACTATACAGAAACAAAATATATGACAATCAGCTGTTAAGACGATTCTATCCTAGATCGAGTATGTGTCCCAGGTGTTTAGCAGCGGTCGGTGTTCCGTAAAGGCGTGGGGGCCCATAACGAGGGACTGCCTTGGCCTTCTCATTAGGTTTCCACGCCTTTTCAACTCGTCCGCATCCTGCCATGTCACCGACAACGAGCTTATCCCTAACGCCCTGAACGGGGCCTTCAAAGAGGGGTGCTACATCTTACAACATGATCCAAGCACCTTCCGCACTTTCCAAGCCGTTTAGCGGCTACTGGAAGAGCGCGGTGGGCGGCTGTTTGAGTGACCTCCGAATGGGGCGATTTGCACCCCATAGAGAACATTAGCGGGCAAAGGAAGTATAACTTCGCTCATTTCTAACTCACCGCGGCGAACGCAGACTATTTGTGACTGGCTCTAAAGGTGGAATGGGAAGCCCTCCGCCAGAAGCCAGGGCACGCTGAGGGTTCGCCTCACTGCCCCTCAGGATTCATGACGTCATTAGGGTAAAAGGCGCCTTCATTTGTTATTGATCATGTGAATTGTACATAACTTTATTTTGTAACGTGTAAATTACTTTCATCTAAATTATTCATGTAAGAACCCTTTATGCAATTTTTGTTTCAAAACATGCAAATTATTTTCACGTATTGAAGACGTAAATGAGTCGGACAGTCAAGATCCGGGCGTTGCCCATTATTGGTCACGCACCCTCCAGAATACGAACCGGATTTCAACTACTTTCACGATGCTAGACGGTTAGACAAGGTGTTTTTTAACAGCGGAGTGCTATGGTATCTCGTCACGCTCCTTCCGGGGCAGGTTTTCCTGCCACGAAAAAACCAGTTTCCAGTATGAACAAATGAATAAACCTTATAAAAACACCAAAAAAGGTACTAGGACCTCCATAATTTAGAAAGGGCTTTTATTTCACCTGCATAAGTGCTTTCTAGCAACGCATTTGTCCGCAAATGTGAAGTCAACTAACAAAAAAATTTCACCATCTTCCCGTAGGGGAACCCTGAGTAGTATGCCAAGCAGCCATGGGGTCAACGCAAGTTCCCATTCCGTAGTTCCGCAGTATGCAGCGGCTACCGTCGCACCTTTAACCCTAAGCTGCTTCGCATTATCGCGCGCGGAGCCGCAGGTGTTGCCATTCGTTGCGCAATCCCGGAGAGGAGGGGAGCTTCGGAGAGGAGAGGAGGAATGCCGGAGAGGAGAGGAGTGTCGGAGAGGAGAGGAGATGAGACAAGGAGAGGAGAGGAAAGGGTGGAGGAAGCGCAAGCGCAGTGGGGGTGTGGACGCCGCACAACGGCGGAGGGAACAGGCGCGACCATAAGCTGCTTCGAATCTAAAAATCGGGGTAAACTCGGTTCTTGTAAGCTGGCTTTCTCACATTGCCTGTTGAGTAGTGAAGCATAGCCATTTACAGATACAGTATGATTACAGAAAACGTCTCAAAATTTGGTGTTATTGAGTTGACAGTGAGGGTGTAAACGATACAGCATTACTGTCTGCTGATGGTCATCTACGGGGGGAGTTTTGGTTACATAAAACAGCCGTAACTGTTGTTTTACCCGAACTATCAGAAATAAATTATATGACAGTGAGCCGCTACGATGACTCTAACAATACGCACTACAAATCCGCTGGCCATCCTTCACGTAGTGGAAGGGCCTTGAATGTTTTTAATGGCGCGTGTTGAAGCATCGGCTAATTACCATCGACATAGCAGCGCCAAAGGGTTTAATTCAAAGCTGCAACTTTTTCTTAACTAGTAGAGGGTGATCGTTAAAAAAGACAACGTCGGTTTTAATGCGACAATAAAATAAGCGCCCCATGAGGCACGCTGTAATAGAAGACAATGATTGTATATATTCTTTAGTGCGTTCTTCACCGCATAAAATTTCCACCGCATGGGCGTTTTGCAGTTTCCTTTCTTCCGAAAAGACCTGAACTGAGTGGTAGCAATAACTTGGGAGAAACCCAAAATAAAAAAAAGGCTGAGTTACGAGCGGGATGTTTTCTTTTTCGAAATAGAGACATTTCTGCGAATGTGCTTTCTGTATTTCCCAGGAAAATATTGTCGTCGGATTACGATTACTTATGTCGCAAACACATGCTATGGCAAACCGCAGCGGCCTACAATTTTATGCCGCTCTTTAGAGCGCGCAACAAGGCACGTTTCCGAGCGCGCGTAGCATAGCTTCATCTAGTTCAGCCGCGGCGGATTCGGTCGCCGCCGCTGCTTGCGAGCGGCGATGCAACCCAGCGCGGCCTTTTGAAGACCGTCACGCCCAGTATGACACGCCAGCAGAGCGGCGATTACACATATCAGATAGGGCGGCGGGTGCAGTGCGAACGCACTCTTCGACCGGCGCTCTTTGGTTCCCGTCGGCGCCCATACGCGGCGCAGCGATGCAGTTCGGCCACCGCTTCCGTGCTCCGTTTACTTCTGCATGGACCTGTACCTTCAGTTTGCTTTGCGCTAAATAATGGGGATAATGTATTACCAGTGCCAGGGGTTACAGGTGTTTCGAACGGTTCTGCCTATATAAACGTCTCGTTCAGCTATCCTTTTAACTTTGCCCGGAGGGCTGAATTGAGGGGCGAGCGGGTCTTTTCGAAGCCTCTTGCGTGACGCCACGTGACTCTGATTGTGTGCGTGATGCAGCGTAACTGCGGTGGCTAGATACCGTGACCGGGGATGAGCTACGATGCGAAGGCTGGACCCTTAAGGGCTCCGCACTCACACCCTAAACAGCGAGTGCGTAGCAAATGAAATTCGCCAGTTACTGACGCCGAGACCAAGGCAACGCGGACACCACTTGCTGGGAGGTGCACACGTCTTTGCAACACGACAAGTTGTGTCTTCGAAGCGAACGTAAATCCTTTCCGAAATTGAAACTCAGCTGCCACAGGGGAAGAAGAAGAAAGCATGTTTTATGCCCGCGTAATTCTCTTTTATCCCTCGTTTGTAATAGGAACGTCGCAGTGTTACGCAACTTGTTCCCTTTAAGCCCTGTGTTACTGGGGGAAACACATCGTAATTTCTTCTCTGTGCGACTGAGTGGAATACAACGCAGGGAATAATGCGTTCTTGGCTGCCAAGCTGCAAAATGCCCAGTTTTTGGGGGTGCTGTTGAATCGTTAATTAGCGCACAAAACAGCGGATAATGAGCGGAGGCTTGGACAGTGATTAATACGGAGCTTCTCATAAAATAACGACGCTAACAAGGGCTAGCTCGTGGCGTTTATATACGGGAAAACCAAGAAGGCAGTTCGGAAAGCACCAACATTGTAAAGTGCTTGCGCCAAGTCTTGGCGTTTTTTTTATGGACTAAAGAATAGCGCGTCTTGAGAATTGATCTGCAGTTTCAATGAAAGTTAGCTCCATTGCACCGTAGCAATATTTAAAGGGACGCCGAAGGCAACCTCTAAGTTGGTCTCAAATGAAAGATCTTCCCATAGACATTTTTTTGTTGATTCGGTGCCGAAAGATGCTTTAATTACTGAAAAATCGGCAATCAAACGCTGATAAAACGCTACGCTAACAGTCGCCGTTTTTTTTGCTTTACCTTTCTGAGCCCATTTGCCTTCTTTTGCCCTCCTGAGCCCGCTTGCCCGCTTCTTCCGGGCAACTTCTCATGTACGCTCTCGCTGCTACTCTCCACCCGTTTCCTTGCTTTTTTTTTTTCTGTCTAGACCAGGTGTCATCACGAGCTTCAGTGGTTTACTCTGTCTCCTAATAGAGGGTGCTCGGGAGGGTTTGCAGTATTCAGAAATGGAGACGAGCAATCCACAGACAGCCACAGACAGCTACCCAAATATGATTTGAAATTTACTACCGTGACTACGGCCATTGCAAAAGCCCTGTTCCACGTGAGGTATTCAGGCGCCTGTAGTTACATCGCTTTATTTACCTGAGCTTTAATTATCCACTATCCAGGCCTTGAAGGTTCCCAATGAACCGTCCCTGCACCGGGTTTTCCACGGAATTTTCCTGTGCTTGTATATAAAGCTCAGCATCTTTCGATTTGTGCTGGTACTTTCATTGCCCTATTTTTTATGTATACGGGCAAGCTTTATGAATAACATATTTCCGCAAAGCACGTTATAGTTGTTACGCTTATATTTTTTCCCTGGCCTACTCACGTTATATCTTCTCCTATTGTAAAAGCGGAGCGCCCGCTTGTTTAAGCCGGTGTATGGCCTCACCCGGCAATCTTGTATGAAGCAAAAGGATTGTATTTCGCTTGATGTTTACCTAGATTCTTCTAGCCTTTATCTCAAATATTTCCAATATGATTGTACGCTTGTCGGATGGATGGCGCGGGTTCGCAAATACGGGCCGGTTAAACACCGCTGCCTTCGATTTGCCGGTGCTCGACTGTGCACGTCATGTTTTTCAACTGCTTATTAGACGTCTGTCTAGTTATCTAGTTAGATATCAGACGACTGTCATACGACTGTCTGGCGCTTATCAGACGACTGTCTGGTAATGTAGTTAGGGCGTCACGTGTGCTCTAAAAGGCCTTGTTAAGTTCAGACACTTTTTTCCTCCTCCCCCCGGATTGCATTCCAGTTTGATGTGGGGAGAATTTATAAATGTGAAGATATATCCACATGTTCCTTAGTACCCGAGCAGGCGGATGAAAGCACATTCCTAGACACATTAAAAATGTTTTCTGCATGTGGGTATTATTTTCTACTCTTAGCAATTTGCTTTACCTACATCGTTAATGGCTGCAGCTCTGGTACCTTTAAATGGGAAGAGAAAAATCAGTAACGACAACATACCGTGCTTCACTTTTTTTCGATAACAGAAAGGTTATGCGCTTAGGTAACTGCGGCCGTACAGATTTAATTTCATTTGGGGGTGTTAAATAAGGTGTACCAATAAAATGGGGTGCTGGGCAAGTTTGTTCATAATTATGGACCAACTTGCAGAGCTTAGGTAACTAGGGCCGTATAGGGTTTCTTTTATTCGGGTGTGATGAGCAACGTATACCAATAAAACATGATGTTGGGCAAGTTGTTTACACGGCTTTTGTTGAGGGTTTATGGATCATAACGGCTGCCCACACAGCTGGCGTGAGCAGTGTGGCCGAAAGATAATGTAAGCACGGTGAAGCCGCCCTTGCGTGAATAATCTCGTGCATGCCTGCAGCGACCTTAGTAGCTTGATAGCGCTGCAAGGTTATATAATGAGTGCAGGAGAAAGGGTCTACCTGGGCACTTCTGCAGTGAAGAAAAAGCTGGCTCATTATTCAACTGTTTGTGCGCATGAGACGACGAGACGAGGGCACTAACAAAATTTCATGGCGCTTGATTGTGTGCAGACGTTCTTCTCCAGCGTAAGTACTATATTTCTGTTTTGTGTGCACTTTTGATTCTGTTTTCTTTTTCAAGTATATAGAAGTTGAAGTTGCGTCAAGTGCAAAAAGTCTATCAAGTATTCCATCAAGTATTTTCAAGTTTCACCCAGTTCCGTCGAGTAAGCCCCGCCCGGGAGGTTAGACCCCCGTTGTGCAAGCACTTCACTCTGCCGACGGTCTTTGTCGATGACTAATTTGTTAATACGGTCCAGGGGAAATAAAGGGAGATGCTGCATTATGAGAGGCAGGCGTGTCGGCATGTCCGCCTGTTGCTGTGTAGGATTCGACGTCCTTCGAGCCATAAGTATCTTCACGCATAACAGGAGGAGGGTGGCCTTCGTGTGGACAAGAATACTCAATATAGTATTTTAGATGCGACACCCCTCCCCCTACACTATATAAAAAATAGTTAGTGGCGGCCGGTTTCGATCCCACGACCCTGTGGGCGGAACGCGAGGTACATGGTGCTCTTCCCACTGCGCCACAAAACCGAGACAGAATCAAAAGCTACGAACGCGCTTTATATCCTTGACTCATTCAAACTACGTCAAGATGCTACTGATACAACGCATGATGGGGCAATGATTAACACTTGCAATAAAAGAAAAGAAGCTCCTACTTACAGCAACAATGATGGAGTAAAAGTCGTTGCGACAGCGAAGCCCCAAGCATACCACTTAGACAGATTGACCAAGATTGGCCAATAAAACATAATAATAATAATCATAAAACATAATAATCATACGCGTTCCCGACACGTTTCACGCTATTTCAGAATCAATCCAACGGAAACACCAAGTGAACCCCACGATGCGTCGCATCTACACAGGGTTGCCCTCGCGGGGAGGTGGGCGCAATTCTTTTTCGAAGGTCCCAAGCGGCCTGCACTGAATGCGTGAAGATTACTACAAATTGTTTCTGTTGCGGCAAAACCTATTGTATATAATCAGCGAGGCTTCTGAAGTCGTTTTCAGTTCAATGAGGGTTTCAGCCATTTAGTGGGACAGTAGAGATAGTTGGCAGAAAGTTGCAAATCAGGGCTTGCGGTTGTTTTGGAAACACGACTGCCTGATCCACTACAATCGATAGATCGTGGCACGAAACTTCAGGTAAGTAATAAAACACGAAATTATTTCGACTTGGTGCCCTTATTTATGGAAGCGAATGCGTCCAACCAGACTTATCTGGCATTCGCAGAATAGTCTGCACTTCTACTGGAATATGTATGACCAGTTTTTGGTATTTGAGGTGTCTTAGAACCAGAAAATAAAGGTCGCCAAGTCCTACACTAGTCCTGCAATATAGGAAATTAAAAATAGAAAAATTGGAGCCAGAAACTGTCGTACCAATGTAACGTGGGAAAACTGCCTCAGAAATATTTGTTCGAAAAATACAGGTCGAATAGTAAAGAAAAGATATGTCGTAGTTAACACCTGTAGCCAGAAACAAACAAACAAAAAAACAATCACAAAGATAACAATAACGTTTGAAGGTACCCCGATCTGCACGCCAAGAGAGCAAAAGTTTGCGTTGAACAGTGGTTCAACGAAAATTCAACATGGAATGCGTACATCATGCAATTAGTCAATGATCGGGCCCGAACTACTGTAATGTTTTACTGAATCGCTTGCATCGTTCTACTCTGGTAAAAAAAGAAGCTGTATAACACCCCTTTTTTCTTTACGTTACGCTCTAGTGCAGAAATAGGGGTTACTAGAAATAGATAAATTTTAAAAACGTAGCGCACATAAAAGAACGCTGTCGGCGTGCGGTTATTTGGAAAGTGACATTGTTATTCCGGGAACGGGGTCACATTAAAGCAAATTTTGCAAACACAATTTCCAAACACTCCATGCTCCTATCATTGCTGTTACTGCAGACTACTGGAAAATATCCCGAAGTGTTAGGGACGGTCAACTAGAGTCAACCAGGCAACACACTGTTCTTTTATACATTCTAAATAGACACACCTATAGAAATAGTAGATATTACGGAAAATAGAGCTGACATTTGATGCCATTATAGTCCTCGACAAAGAATCCGATCGCATTTAGCTTTAGTCTTTCCATCGTAGAATTTAAGTGACAAATAACACACTTCCTCCTAAAGCCTGTTCCACATGGTGCGAATTTACCTTCGAATTAGACGTTGTGGCACTTGTCATGCGGCAATACGACCAAATTTCGTTGCTGCGGAAGCTATGAAATTATGTTGTTCTGTCGCAAGAGGGGCGCCGCAGCTATGAATTCGCAGGTAACTTCGTACCATGTAGAACGGGCTTAGGAAAGAACAGTCGCTAGACCCAGCCAAGTCAAATGGTATAAAAATTTCATTTTCAATTAAAACTAAAACTATAATTTCATATCATTTGAAATTGGAATTTGATAATCTGAATTTAATATTTTGAGAATTCGGTAGAGCTGATATCACAACGGGGTCGTTCTTTCTGGCTTTTGTGCCGCTTCAGTTTCAACGGTTCAACTTCAGTTGAAATTGTTTGCAAAAGACAAATAGCGGCCATATTTGTCCGCCTTGTTACAGTAAAATACACAGTAAACAAGTACTAGGATGAAATAAATCACTGCTTCTTATTCCCGTCAAACTTGGAATCATCAAAAGACCACCGCAGCGAGTACTGCTCACAAAGTTCAAATTCCGAAGGCACATTTTGGGATAGTCACTGTATATACTGTCAATTACGAGAGAAAAGAGAAGAAAAAGACGGGCGAATCCAGCTTATTAGGATTATGCGCATGGGCGTTATTAACGCACATATGCGCATGACCCTGAAGAGCGGCTTCGTGCAAGGTGATTTCATAAGTAGCGCGTCAGAAAGTGCACTTTCAAACATTGGTGCAGCTTCCGTGATAAGGCAAACATTATGCTTAGAATGCGCGTTCTACGGTGAGCTTTCCTCTATGGCACGTTTCTCTTACTCTTCCTCGAAAAGCATTTCTTCATGTATTCAGTTTTCGTCAAAGAAACATTGCACCGCCAATAATGGCGCCTTAAGGCACCATTATTGGCGGTGCAATGTTTGCACCATTATTGGCACCATTATTAAGGCACCATTATTGACGGTCGCGACGATAATTGTCGTCGCGACATTTTGGGTTTGATGTTGGTTCCAAGGATTAAGCTAATTAATATTTCCCTTTCACAACTGATGATGACGACCGTTCACAGCGAAATCTCGGTATAGCGAACTTCAGGACACCACTGCAAATTGCTCGTTATTCTGAAAGGTCGTTGTAGTGAAAATCGCGAAATTTAAGACAGCAAATTACGGCGCAGCCCGCTTGCAATGTAACCACTTATGTGCGAATAAAACGCGGGTTTTCCTGGCCACCGACAGGCCTCCCATGGAACCTAATGCATACTACGCGTGCCACTTAAAATGCGGTGATCCTAAGCCCAATACCGTTTATGGTGCAGTTTTTTGGTGGGTCCTCTGATCAACCGGTGCAGCTGACGTATCGTTTCATGGTCCACACACACAAAAAAAAAACAGACATAAAGAAGATGGATTCGGCCTTTTTAAACAGCCCGCGCTTCCTTCTCTCCATTAACTTCCACACGTACAGAAAATAAAAGAAATAGGCACTCTTTAGTTCATGCGTTCCGTTTGCACTCACATGATAATCACAACTGCCCTTGAAACCTTAGGCGCGATAAGTTGTTGGGATTAGAACCGCATGCAGATAAGCAACCACCCTTTTCCTGTTTCGAACATTTGGAGATAGCAAGCCGATTGACGCCGGAGGTTATTGCTACCTGCACGTTGTGCTGATATGCAACCGCCTTCGACAGAGCTAATGCAAGTCGCGGATGAAAAAAAAAAAAAAACATATCCGACTTGCGTTTATATCACATTTTCACGCTGGTATAAGCCCGACTTCTACCCTGTCTGCAGCATCCGAAAACGATGGGCGAAAAAAAAAAAAAAAACAGTTCCTTTCTGCGTTTAATTTTCGTCCTCCGACATTGTACCAGGTTTTCTGAACCTACGGTCCGATAACCTCTGAGCATGAATCCGCGCTCCATGGCACCCCGAAAACCTGAAGCGCCGTCGTGTAAAAAGGCCACCCACCCTTCATTTATATATATATTTTTTGCTCCTCCTCCGCTTCCCTTTTTTCCTCTCTCAAGTACTCCGCTTACGGTGCTTTGCCGTTTCGTCTGGTAGCCTACGGCTCCGGTTGCAGCGATTGTTTAAAATATGAGTTCGTAGTACTTAGGCATTGTTAATATGGCATGGCATTAAATAAAACTATCGTTATTTAAAAGTTTCGCTGTTTTGAAGTACGTACTAGTGAAATATTTTACGTTAAAATTATAAGCAGTCAGCGTGTGATTTCTTAAATGTTCGTTCCGAGATTTGACACTAAGGAGTGCGTTGTTAGCACGTTAATAACTATGTTGTTTAGGCCAGCTTGGGAATTATAATCTTTCCTGCAGTCTCAAGGTTTATATTTCAAGGGAGTCACCACCCAACACTCGTGGCCACTACTTTATATCGCGCGTCAAAATGTGCAGCTCTCACAAAACTTTTTTAAGTGTTCTATGAGATATTCACTTTGCAGGCCTAGCTCTTATTACATATATACAATATGCGGAGAAAATTTCAGACACCTCTCACATCGAAAAAAAAATTGCTTTTTCCTTCAGTCAACAACAAAAAGTGTGAATAAGTACTATCTGATTCGTAATTTATTGTATCCTGTTTGATTTTAGAGATGTGACTCTTTTTACATTGGTTTGTTGTATATAACCTTAGTTGTTCAAGTGTGTTTGACGCCACATTCTCCACTTGCAGGTGGTTTCCGTTTTGGCAATAAATTTCCCGTTGATTACCGCTGGATTGACGATAATTATTGCTGCACTGATTACCCGACTACGCTGCTCTCGGGCAAAATGCGAAAAGAAGAATTCACGTCTTCCACCTGGACCATGGGGTGTGCCATTACTCGGCTACATTCCGTTTATTAGGAAGCCCTGGCATATTGCCTTTAAAGAGCTGAGTGACCAGTATGGCCCCATAATCAGGTACGTGTTTTGTAAGCCTTTCCTGTGGGGTCCAAAGCATGAACAGGTTGCTTCAATTCCCTTTGGGAAAGCGGGTGGGCAGCAAAGACAAACTGCACAACACAGAACTACACGCACGCACGCGCGCGCACACACACACACACGCGCACACACAATATATATATATATATATATATATATATAGCGAATCAGAATAGGAAATGAGGGGCTCGTTGAAAATAAGACAGAAGTAAGAATTGGCAGTCAAGAAAACCTGGGAAAGCAAAGGGGAGGATGTAGTTAGTCAAGATAAAAAATTTGGAAAATAAGAAATTGGAGAAAAAATGCCCGCCAGGTGGGATCCGAACCCACGACCTCCAGAATACCGGTCTGGTGCGATAACCACTACGCTACCGGCGGGGCTACTTTAGCCTCCACTTTCTGGGGTATTTATGTTCAGGTGTTTTTGTTTCCTGCGCTTGGGGGTGGTAGCCAGCGCCACTCGGACTACTCGGGGTGAAGGGGACTTTCTTTTTAACCCCTGGGCCGTGACTCGAGCGTCTACGACATGTCGAGAGTGGTCGACCAGGTTCCCAGGTTTTCTTGACTGCCAATTCTTATTTCTTATTATATTCTTATTATTATTCTTATTATATATATTATTATATTATTATATTATTATTATTATATTATTATATTCTTATTATATATATTTTTCTTATTATATATATATATATATATATATATATATATATATATATATATATATCAGTGTGTCGAACCGAAAAGAAATACCGGTTCGGTGATCGTTCTGGTTCAATCGAAATCATTTCGTTCCGGTTCAGTTCCGGTTCAAAACACGAAGTACCGACGAACCGGTTGGCGAACCGGTTCGAAGAGTTGAATTATCACTGAAATAAAAGAAAACATTTCGTAGTTTAAAACGACAGTCAAATCAAACTACAAACAAAAATTCAAAATGTTGCTGTTCCCAAGGGCAGTCACGCAATTGCGAAGCAAAATTTAAACAATGACGAGATATTAGAAAAACAGATGAAGTGGCGACGATTTACGACCTACTTTCTCGCCCAGACTTTGTGTTGTCCTTGCGACTATTCATAAAGCCACCATCAACAGATACGACGGTTAGATTTATTTTCTGCTTTTTCTTGCTTCGTTGAAATCGCAATCGTCGCTATGGAATCGCCCATCACGCTAACCTTTAAGCCTTAAATGTAGGTCTGCGTACTGTATCGTCTCGCGACGATGAACGACGAACGAGACAAGGCAGCCTTCTGGAACGCAATGCAAATAGGTTTATTCAGCCGTAGATTATATGCTTATATCAGGGTGTCGAACCGGAGCCGGAACCGAACCGAAAACCGGAACCGAACCCGAATTTTTGCCCGGAACCGGAACTGAACCGGAACCGTATTTTTTCCGCCATTTTGGAACTGAACCCGAACCGGAACGAATTGAAGGAACCGTTCCGAACCGGTTCCGGGGCCTCAAAACTGTGATTTCTAGTTTTCCATCCCGGCACCCTACCTTGCATCCGAAAATATTTTTACCATTCGCCAGACGGCACACGCAATATTTTGCTTAGTCTGCAGTTCCCAAAGCCCAAAAGGTTCTCATCTTATTATTACCCTAAATTTAATGTAAAGTCCGTATACACTATTAGTTTGCTTTAGGTATAGCCCATCTCCCCAAATTATCTTTTTGCATTTACAATAACTTAAGTTAGAATGCATATTCCGTGGCAACATATCATGGGGTATTCTTTATGGTTTCTATCTGCAGTGTGTTTAAAATCGTGTGAAGTTTTCATGTTGGTAATTCGAATGCATTCGTGTCCGCTTGCGAAGGCCTTCAGGGACACCATCAACAATAAATCCGTATCTTACACTTAATTTGGTTTGAGTGGGCACTTATATAAAAACAGCACTGAGACACAAACACTCACAGTTCTCTACGTCACCATCACTTTTTTTTGTACAGTGCCGTTGTGTCCTCTGGTTACTGCCACAGGAGAACATGAGAATCGAAAAAAAAATTGGGGCCTCCTCATTTTCCCTTTTAAAGTAAATGCGATAGAATTTCGATGCATGGATTTAAGTCGATTAACGCGGATTAGCGGGTAGACTAGGGTTGTTTAGTGAGATGAGTGAATGAACTAATGTGAATTAGTGGGACTGCGGAGTTGATTAATATGGATTAGAGGAATTAGTGGGTCAGTTAAGGCGGATTAGAGGGTTGGACCAAGCATGACAGATTTGGGGTTCTTGGCATTTGTAAATTTTGCAGCGTTCTCTTTCTCGACCAATCAGGAAATTTAGTTACGCACAAAATAGCCGGAAAGTTATGCGTCGACCACCTGAATGCTATAAAAGGCCTTTTTTATATTACGCTCTTATGTTATTTCTCGCGTAAGATTTACATCTCGCAATGAAGTTAAAAACTAATTGCCTAATGCATGTCGTATATTCACCAAAAGGTTCTCAAAATGTGTATATATATGAGGTAAGACTAGGAAGCAACTAAACTGAAAGAAAAAAAAAAGGAACGATCAACTGGTTGATGTGAAGGACACCCGATAGCATTCTCCGATACCTTCTCTTTCTTCGTGCTACCGTTGTGCAGCCTTCCACAGGTGTAGCATCTCAACCCCCGAACACAGCCCCTTCCAAGCTGAGGAAAAGGCGATAGCACGTGCGCTTAGCCAAAGGACCGCCAAAAGTCTCATAACAGACTCTTATCAGGCGTGGCGCAACTTTGCCAACAGTCTATTGCATGTTACAACACTTCGAATGAACAAGCAGAGACCACCAACGAGACCAGCCAGGATTGTATGGGCACCAGCTGATACTGGCATCGCCAGCAGACAAGATCACCAACCTCGTGGCTGGACATTTGACCCGCTTAGCCAGCGCTGATGGAAATTAATTAGCACTATAGGCTCTCCCGTAGAACGTATTCCTTCCCGCACAAATCGCTAGCGAATAACCAGGAAAGATTATTCCGTGCACTGCGGATTAACACCTTCCCACACATCACCAGTCTTCACGTTTTTGACGGGACACAATTCTCTCCATTTCGTCGCTTCTGTGGTGAGCCTGGGAATCTCATACACACAGTAGGCGGCTGCGACAAGTCCACCCTAGATCCATTGATTTGATTGATTTTAGGGTTTAACGCGCCGACGCAACGCAGGCGATGAGGCGCGCCGTAGTGGAGGGCTCCGGATTAATTTTGACCACCTAGGGACCTTTAACGTGCGCCGAAATCTCGAACACACGGGCGTTTTTGCTTTTCGCCTCCATCAGAAAAGCGACCGCCGCGGCCGGGAATCGAACCCGCGACCTCACCCTAGATCCACCCAACCTGCACGTTTTCATAAAAATTTGGGAGAAAGCCTTGGCCAGCTCCGACGTGGAAGATCAGTTTCTCTTGATGGAAACGACTGTCGACTCTACCCCTTGAATGAGGACTCCTCTCTGAAACTTTTCCTATATTTATTTAAAGTTCATTTTCCCTCTCTCTGGGAGGGATAATTACTGCTGCTTGTGACTTCACTCAGCTATTATCTTTCGTAGAGCCCAACCGCTCTCACCTGTCGCTGAAGTGCCATTTAGGAAGTTTCTATCTCCGGTGGTTCCCTATCCAATGCCGTCCTGTACACGACGTCCAATGAGTCATTAAAGCCGTTCTTTCTTTCTAACTGGTACGTTAGCATATGAAAGATAAGGAGAAGGAAATCGCTTTAAACGCCACCAGCCACGCTTGATAGTCAGAGGTTGACGCCGACGCGGGACTGTTTTCGACTTTTAGCAGTGCTAATGGTTTCGTGTTAAAGCTAAAGCGCCGTTGAAACAAGGGGTACATTAAAAGCGTAGCAGACCAATCAATTTATTTAAATGCAAAATTATTTGCCTCATTGTGCGAAAACATGGGTGCACGCGCGCGTGCGTGCCTAGACATTTGGTGGAACCAAAAAAGATGTTGGGCGCTCAGGCTCTCTTGCGCGCAAAAGACTTCCCGCTCGCCAGTAAACTACCTGCCTGTCTGGCTGCCTGCCAGGCAGGCGATTCCTGCGAGGATGCGTGATTTCGGGACGAGGGGCGGCCCGCCACGAGACGCCCGGGCGGAGGGGGGAGGCGGCGGAGACGCAAAATACTGTACCATGGCGACACTCCAGGGTACTAAAAAATTTCTGCAGAAATTCAAACAATTATCTACTAACGCGTAGCAGTCCTATGCCGCTTGTCCTCAGTGTGAGTTTTTACAGCCAATTTTTTTGGTTTTATAAAACCTGTCCGACGAATTATCTCAATTGACGCTGCTTTAGTTACAAATGGAACATTGGCGAAATCTCCATTATTGTGGAAATGAAGGCAGTTATACGGTTTCCCATTTTCCTTAATTGCTTAATATTTTTCTTATTTTATAGGTTTTCAAAATATCGTTCGACCAATTATTTCCATTTGCGCTATTATAACGGTTACATTTGTAACTCGCGAAATCTGCCTTATTGTGGAATTGCAGGGTGTTACACGCTTCGCTAGTTTCCGCAATTATTTTACATTTTTTTATTTTTTACATTTATAAATTTTGTTCGACTAATTATCTCCATTTAGCCTATATAACGATTACAGGTGGAAATTTCCCGAAATCCTCATTACTGTGGAAATGCAGGGTGTCACGTGGTTTGCCAGTTTCGGTGATTACTTTTCTTTATTTTTTAGTTTTTCAGAAATTTTGTGCGACCAGTTATCTCCATTTACGCTATATTATAGCGATTACAGGTGGAACTCCCGCGAAATCGGTATTTTTGTGGAAATTGATTGATTGATTGATTGATTGATTGTTGGATTTAACGCGCCGATGCAACGCAGGCGACGAGGCGCGCCGTATTGGAGGGCTCCGGATTAATTTTGACCACCTGGGGATCTTTAACGTGCGCCGAAATCTCGTACACACGGGCGTTTTTGCGTTTCGCCTCCATCAGAAAAGCGGCCGCCGCGGCCGGGAATCGAACCCGCGACCTTGTGCTCAGCAGCGCAACGCCTTAGCCACAGAGCCACCGCGGCGGGTATTTTTGTGGAAATGAAGGGGGTTACACGGTATTTGGTGTGGGCAAAGAATGGTACGCATTAAAACGATTGTGGACGGACGGGTCGTCTGCTTAGTAGGACGGGACAATAGGCAGTCTGCAGGGAGGCTGCCCATTACCAGAAGATTCTGGCGAAGATGCACCGAGGCGGAGGCGTCGGAGGCACCCGTGTGCTGCCCACTGGTCAGGATGCTACCTGTTTCCCTTCCAGAAGACTGTGGCGCGGATGCATTATTTGGAGACGATGTGCGACCCGTCACTTGTCGGCGAAGGGAGTGGATCACATGGCTGCACAGCGGCTACGTAGAGCTATGCGTTAGAACGCAGCCCTTAAGCACCCGCTCCTCTGGTTTCGCGTAGTCCCTCAGCGTTGGACTCGTTATAACCGAGAGAACGAAGACGCCACCGAAGATAGAGCTAGCAGGAAAACTGAAGTTGCAAGTATGACGAAAGTGTAAGGGGGAGGGCGTAATTCCGTGACCGTGCGAGACGTGCTTCACAGTGGCGACCCCTGACGAGATAACGACAGAGTATGCCGCGCGCCGTCGTGCATTAGCTGATGACGCGATCACTTCCTGAAGCACAGCATCTATGTGCCGTCGCCTAGAAGACTACAGTGCGCGCTGCACTCAAATTTCGCATTAGCGAGTGTCGTAATCGTACGTCATTTTCTTCCTCAAGAAAACAACTGCGGGGTATAAAACTGCAGTGTTATGATCCAATAATAAATTAAATTAAATTATAAAAATGAAACAAACTAAACCAATAAAACAAACTTGCGGCCATAAAAAGCAGGGCTTTCAAATTCATACAAATACGCAGTCTTATGCGTCCGAGCGAATTTTTCATTTCGCTTCAGTTAATGTTGTAATCGTGTACCTACTATAGAAAACATTTTGCAGTACATTTTACAGTTAAAGGAACTCTTCAACACTTTAGATCAACGCTCTCTTTCTTATCTTCGCTTCTGGAAGCACTGCAAAAGTTATAGCTATTGCCAGCACAGAGGAGCAGTGCGGGATTTGCTCGTCCCAGCAGATACACCTTCCGTTTCTGCTTCGGTTTTGTGGTTTCATTTTAAGGTCGCAATTTAAGGAAAACCGGCAAATAGCCGCTACATCGCTGTAATGACGTCATTCCAGCGGTAGAAGAACGCCAAGACTGGGGAAGAGAGAAAAATATTTCAAGCAAGTTTGTAAGTTATCTGATGGGGACAGAGCAGTACTTTTTGTCTGAGGGACTGTCCGACTCCCTGATCTAAGTACTGGATGTGTTGGTTGACTACTTTTTGCAGCATTCAAGATTTCGAACAAAGTTGAAAAAAGTGTTGCAGGGTTGCTTATTTTTGGCCAAAACAAAACATTTGC
Organism: Haemaphysalis longicornis; assembly: GCF_048455015.1. Lineage (NCBI taxonomy): Eukaryota > Metazoa > Arthropoda > Arachnida > Ixodida > Ixodidae > Haemaphysalis > Haemaphysalis longicornis. Next base: position 56,227,427 of record NW_027526335.1, read on the forward strand.
ACACAAAAACCTACATTATGGCTTCGTTTTTGACAAGGAAGCTGACAAGGAAAGAAAAACCGAACACAAAAAAACTTAACAGAAAAAAAGCCGCCTGCTTTTTTTTTTCTCCGAACCCGTTCGAACCCGTTTGATCCGGTTCGAACCGGTTCGAACCGGAACGGAATGGTGCGCCGGAACTGAACCCGAACCGAACCCGAAAGGCTTGAACCCGAACCCGAACCGAACCCGAAAAAATTCCGGTTCGACACCCTGGCTTATATAGCGTGGGTTGGGGGAAAGGGGAAAAGCAGAAAGGGCACGCCTCGTGCCTAGCAAACATAAGGCGCGCATTCGCGTCTATCTTATCGCACGGATACACGTACTGGCGCATTCAAATACCAGCGTTTAATACCAATGGCGCACATTTGTTCTATTTGTAACAAAACAAAACAATCCTACAACAGGCACATAAATGCTACTAATGAATTCGAATATTTGGTCCCCCTGAATAATTTGTTATCTGCCACCTTATCGAAGGTGTTAGCCACAATTTTGTTAAAAGTTAGCTTTAGTTAACGCTCAGTCACTGCTTTATTGCTCTGAATACTGCAATTCCTTTTTCGATAGCTATACGGGATGTGTGCATTACAATCAGTAAGTCATCGTACGGCGTGACCCCCGGCCATCGTTCGGTATGCTACATTCGGAATCTTATATCAGATTATGCTGTTACAAAATGAAAGGGAAATTTGACGCGCGGAGCGTGAGATGGGACGTTTTTGGGTAGACGCTCTTTAATTCGTCCACAGCAGTACTCCCCTCGGGAACGAGTAGCAGTAAAAGTAATGTAGCGAGTTGGGCAGTCAGTACAAATGCACCTTCGAAAAAAAGCAGATCTGAAAGGGACAAAACTGCAGAACAAGCAGAAAAGATGACCGCTGGGCGAATATGGGACAGTGTGAGCTACCGGCCTGCCTTTCTACACGTGTAATCTGTTTTATTACTGTTTCTGCTTCCAAGACAAGGTCTACTGTTGCAGTTTCTTGCCAAGGGATTAAGTGCGCCCCTCAACAGTATTCCCTGACGTATCTGTTGTTATTTGTATCTGTACAAAAACGGAACTTGACCACTGTACACTCCCTCCCAAAAACTGACAACGGAACCAACTTGCTTCGCATTGATGACACGTTTGGTTTGAAAGGCAGGGCAAAGAAACGTATAGAGCAATATCCACGTTTTGGTGCTTTTTTTATGTATTCGGTTTTACCTACTTTTTGCGTGATATTTTAAAACTACGGGATTCGCCTTTTCTTTTTTGTTGTTTTCCGTGTAAACGACTTTTTTTAAAAGAACTGGCGCATTTAATTCCCCGTGCTATATCTCTGCTCCGAGGCGCAGCTTATGTTGCAGGTCGGCAGACTTATTTTCACCAGCTGGTGATACTAAACGTGCATCCAAATCTCGATGCACGGACGTTCTTGATTTCCATCTACTTCAGAAAAACGGTCGTGGGGAAGGGAGATCGAGGCCCCTTGTAGTCAGTAGAACGGCTTAGCCACTCAGCAGCTCCTGCGGTCACACTTGTCAAGTATTAACAATTTGCAGGTGTCGGACCTTTTAAACAAATTATGAAATGCAAGAAGTTTGCACACATCGGGTGTGGGCTTTCGCTGTTGCGCAGTGGAGCACTCCTGCAGCCTGATTGCTCCAATAAAGTCGCAGCTATAGGAAGGGCAAAGTCGTTTTATATCCCCTGCAAGCTGCTGAGAATGACATTTTGTTTGATCAGCTTGTACTACGCTCGCGCTTCCAGCAGCAACAGACCTTTATAAAACTCCAAAGGCACACCTAAGTAGTTTTCCGGCGTGCTGACCCAATTCATGTTAGCAAGATGCTAGGGGTTGATGGCCAGTTTCCATGCCAAAACCCCAGGCATTTTTTTTCCGATTTACGGTACTCCCAGTCGCCTTACAGGCTCGTTTGACAATTTCCACTACCGCATTGATGCTTTCGACATCTGAGCAAAAAACAGCGACATCGTCGGAAAGACGGCGAGCTCTCGCTCCTCTTCTCTGTTGCAGGCTTAGGTTCTATCCCTGGTGGTACCAGCAGTTTGTTTATGTAACCACGGGTGTAGTCAGAAGCCAGTGATAGCCTGGGGTGCTTGTTTTGTGTAGCCAGTGGTAGCCTGGGAGTTTTCTGCTCACGCGTACACAAAAATGTCCTTGTCTGGTTATGCGTATACTGCTTCGTAGTAAAAATAATACAACGTGTTTTTAGGTGTAGGCTGGCACTCACCGCTATGGACTTGTATTTTGCCTCAAACGCACCAATTCTCCATTTCGCGATGAAAAATGATTACACGTGCGGCCACATCACTTGTTTTAGTTGTTTGCAAACGTGCTGCCTAAATATATACCCCGTGTAAACATTCGTTTTCTGGCAGAAATAATTTTTGCAAAGGAGGCGGGAAATGGCATCAAAGAAAAGGCAACGCCAAAGGGGGGCTACGCAAAAAAATCTGTGCAAAACATGTTCTTGGGTGTTCCGCTTGTAAAAGTTTTAATGACCACATGAGTGCCCTATTTGAGCAACGCACAGCGCTTTTATTTCTGGCGCAGGTTACGTCTTGGCTTGAAGGACGTGGTCGTGCTGAACGATCTCGGGTCCATTCGTGACGGTCTTACGAATCCAGACGTGCTGTTCCGCCCCGACAATTTCGCCTTCTGTACTATTGGTATAGATGGTGAGAACAATTTGAAGGAGTTGGACCTTCCGTATTTTTTTTTTGTATTTGTGCGCGGGTACCTTATTGCCTACCGTTAGTATTATGTGGTATCGCTTAATATTCTTCGTCTTGGAATTGTAATTTCGCAGCTATTGGATCTTTGAGTGGCGAACCGTGGAAAGTAAACCGGAGGTACTCTTTTCACGTGCTGAGAAATCTTGGGTTTGCCAGAAAAGGCATGGAAGAACACATCCAGGTAAGTAGCAATGTTTGTTTACGGATGGTTCGTTAATGCAAGTTTTTCACCACGAAGTACATATGCAGGCGGGTAACGAAGAGTGGCGCTGTGATTTTGTACAAATGAAGTATTACAATTTCTGCTTACTTAGCGTACTCGGGAACATTGTTCACGCAAGTTGTTTTTGTTGCTTTTTGTCTGCCTTGGCAAGCAACGTTCTCGTCATGCCACACAACCGTTACCTCTACAGCTCAGCAGCTCGCTTATTCAACCCGTCGGAAGCACGGTTTATGCGCGGCTGAATGATTATTTTGTGCGTATCTGCCCGGCCAACGGTCCAAATACTGCCCCGGTATTCTGCGCCTTATCGTATTCTCCGTGAAGTTACACCCGTAACATACGAAATCGCCCCAGTAACACCTGACACCTCGCGCCACATCCTTACGGACGTCGTGCATGTCTCCCGCCTCAAGCCCTATCGCCAAACTTCCGCACCAGGTTCTACCGGCGGGGGTTATGTCACAGGATGGGTATGCACCCTCTGAAAGGCATACGGACACCGAGGAATCGGCCCTGGCCCGGACAGCTCGTGTGGTGGACGGTTCACCGACGAGGAGGAAGAGGACGAACCATCTCGCTCTCTGGCTGCACCCACTTGAGACTGTGTTCTGCTGTGTTCCCCACCATGTGGCATCTTTAATTAATTTCAGTATACCATTTTCCCCGTAACAATACCATTATTTATTTTTTTTTTGTCCCCGCGTTTTTTCCGACCATAACGGACACCATGGTGATTCATTCCTTTAACTTACAAATTCCTTTCTTTTTAACTTTTAATTTGGCAAAGAATTTTCCCTTTCTCCACTTCACTAATGATGATAGTTTTCTGATAACGCTCCACGGCGGAACTACAAGCTTAAACAGCTCCGCTGTTAAAAAAAAACTTCATAACACTTGTTAAATATTATGAACCGTTATAATATTTTGCCCCTGTAAGTTGGCGAAACGTTTATTGTCTTCCTTTCGTCAGGAATCGGTGCAGCATTTCGCAGACTTCCTTGCGAGTGGCGAAGGAAAGCCCCGCGTCGTCTCCCAGCTGCTCGCCACGAGCGTCTCTAACAACATCACGACACTGGTGTTCGGCCAGAGCTACCACCTCGACCACCCTACGGCTCGCCTTATCGAAAATTTGCTGACCAAGTTCTTGAGGCATGCTAGCTTCTTGTCGGTCGAAGACTTCCTGCCTCCAGTTCGCCTGCTGGCTGCCTGCATACCCAACACGAGGTTGGAGATAATGAAACGCGTATTCACGCAGCTCGCAAAGCTCGTTAGGTGAGTCCTGCCAAGGCCGAGGCACATTCTCTACACTGCAGATAAGATAATGTACGGCGGTAATAAGCACACCACGAGGGCATTCCCAAGGAAAGGAAGGCGTGAATTGGGCCCTACTGTTGGGGTCGACGCGGTTGTAGATGTCAATCGACGCGGTTGTAGATGTCAAACAAGTCTCGCCACCCTGAAGGCGAGGAAACATCTGCGAATCGCGTCGCGGCTGTATGCGGTCCGCGGGCATGGTTCGTTGGATAAAACCGGATCTTTATCGCTTGATAGGCCACGGAAGGAGGCTTGGTTAGGTCAGAGAATGGTTGCCCCGCCTGAAACGAAAGAATCGCGATGAAGCTGGTCATTTTTGGTTAATGAATGATGAGGGACAACTTGCGTATTGTAGGAATTATAACTTATTATATCACACTTGACGCACTGAACGGTACGTTAAAACAACGCACAAAGGAAATCCACCAGTACACAATGCCCAACAGGGAACACGGGGAGCAGTCTTATTTTTGCAGCATAGGTATTTCAAAATGCTCGGAAAAAATAACAGAACGTAGTACTGCGGGCATGATCCCAAACCACTATCTTCGGGTAAGCCTTCTGATTCTCCACGAGTTCAGATACAGGAGCGAGGGAATTCACCTCCACTTCATACCAGTAGGAATTCTTTTGCTATTGTAACACGAGAGTGTATTACGCCCGGGTACACAAATATCTCAGTGACGTGATATTCGTAACGAAAGTGGCGTCGCCAGAAAGTGCTATTAACGCGGCGGCGTCCGGTTTCGAGCCCACAACTCTCTCGCCACAGCGGGAGGTACGTGGCGCTCTTCTCAGTGAGCTATGAACCGAGACGTGAGCAGCTCTACGAACACGCCTTATGTCGTTCTCTGTGACTCATTCAGATGGTCTTGCTGCCTAGGATAGGCGAAGCGAAGTAGCGCATCATGACGCTAATGAGTGCCGACAGTTGGCGCCTCGATGCCAGTGCCTTCGTGTAGGGGGGACGCACGTGATTTGAGGCACCCTCCGCTGTTTCGTGTTTCTTGCGTGTCGGTGTCACTTCGTCTGGCGGGGTCAGGCTCGCGAACCCTTCGCACAAAAAGGAGGTTCCTTTAATATTCAACTGCTCCTTTGAAGGCCCCTTTCACTTTCGTGTTTTGCCGGTTCCTCTGAAAGAGGGATCAACCACAATTTTTTTTTGTTCCATTTTCACTGTACGCAGATGTTTATGCGATTTGACATAACATTTCCAAAGCAAATTCTTAATGATCGTATTGTTGCCGAGTGGTTCCGAAGAAAACAAGCCCGTGTTTTTCACTGTTACAGGAACGAGATAAACGATCGCCAAGGAAGGATGGAGCACTACATAGGAAGAGATTTCATTGATGGATACTTGAGGAAGATTGAAGAGAACAAGGGGACCACCACCCATTACAATTGTGAGTGAGGGTGGAAAAAGAAATCAGGCGAACGCATAAAACTAAAAAGCTTGGCTAATGGCCCCTGCTAGAGAAACATATACGTGATTAAGAGGAATATGCTTTGCTGATCTTCTAACTGATACATGTTCAATTTGCGTGCTCATATTCCTCCTGTAGTACCGAGTGCGTGTCTCCAACACACGTTTATAAATCGAGGACCACAGCCTATTCACCAGGATACCCCCTAGTCAGCTGGTCACTTCGAACAGTGGTGACCCATTGCTTCCTTGCTCGCCTCGCATTCCGAAGGATTCTGGTTTGAATCCCACCGAGCGTTAAATTCACCCAATTTGCTTTTCGACCTGGTTGGTAAATTGTTTATTAGCGTAGCCAACAGTAATTTAGCGCCTTTCCGGGCATTCATTGTATCTTATGCTTAAGGATTTATGGTATTTCATGTTTCTTATTCGACCTCATTAGTTCTGATCAGTCGGCCATTTTATGTAGTAAGGGCGCCGGATTTTGAACGCAGTTAAATAATGCTTTCGCATTCAATGAGACTACTTTTGCATGACTGTAGCGGCACAAATGTCGCCTACTTTGCAACCCCCCCTCAAAACAACAACGTTAATCGCAGTGGGAAGCTTGGAAGGGAGCACGTTGAACTTCTACAGTGCGTCCACGAACACTGTGCGAACCGCGGTGTTGTGGGACCTGTACATCATGGCCAGCGATCCGGACGGCCTGCAGGCGCGCGTGCATCGGGAAATCGACTCCGCGCTGGGCCGTCACAAGACCCCGGACTGGGATGACCGGCGCCGCATGCCTTTCACCATGGCCTGCATATTGGAGCAGCAACGCTGGAGGACTGCGGCACCGATCGGTATACCGAGGGCGTAAGTGGCTCGCTTACGTCTTATCGGCAAATAGCGAACAACTGGCCTTCATCTCCCCCTTCCGTAACGTGCATGGGCTGAATAATTTGGTATTCGCTTTGTGTTGCGTATTATGCTGCTCCAGCCGTTGCTTGGGCTCCTTTATTTGATGACTGATTAAAAAACCAGGTTCCGAAGGGTCTTGTTAACTAGCCGAATACACCGGACCAGGCCCTTTTAATGCCCACTTTTACCCTGCTCGCATTCCAAGAAGTCACGAAGCATTGCCGCCTATCCCACTGCCGCTATTGTCCTGCCCACACATCCCTCAAGAACTCTCAGTTACGACTATTCCCTCGCAAGCCGATCTCCCCGCAGAAAATCCGTCTCTCTCAGTTCTCTTCCTCCAACTGTCTCCTCTCTGACACCCTGGGCATTCTAACTCATGCAATTTCGGCCTCTACTCTTAAACCACTCACCCCCATCTCCAGCATTGAGCAGTGGGAGCCAGGACGCGCTATAGGCAGCTCATACCCCGGGGTACAACTACTTCTGGTTGACCTAGCCGACACCCTCGCCGCCAGCCTTCGTTCGGCGGTCATCACGCGTTCCTAAGCCATCTTGCTTAGGAAATAAACTGATTTCTCTCTATATATTGCCTAACCACGCTGTCGGTTTCGGCGGTCTTACTCTTGTTTTTTTTCTGGTAGGAGACCGAACTCGGCCGTTAAACGTTGCAATAGGCGACTTGCTCGGCTTGTGTTGGCTTGTCGGCTTCCAGAGGAGTAGGGAGCACAAAGGGTGCGTACCCAGCAACTTCACCAGATGTCACTTAGCCAAAGATGATGCTTTTGTCTCGAAAGAAAAGCAAGTTTATTGGAGCGAACTTGTGCTCTCCTGTAACAACTCAATGAATACACAGACGGCGAAGCACGAGTCGACAAACCCAATGCCGCGAACCATGCATTGGGTTTGTTTATTTACATTTTATTTTTACTAATCGGATAGAAAACATTCGGACGCCGACTGCTTGTCAGGCGCCCCTGTCGAACCGCCGCGGCAGTACTCCGACGAAGACGCCGACGAAGCGCTCTTCGGCATCGTGACGAAAAGCGACCCTGCACTCTTAATCTGGATCCACATAAGATCCACTTAGTAACTGGAACTTTTTTGCAAAAAAGTTCCACTTATATATTTGGAACCGTGTTCCACATATCCTGAAAATGTAAGTGGAACAGTGCACCACATATTTTTGCAGCTATATTATCTGGATCGGCGTTCCAAATAAAAATATACGGATCACTGTTCCAAATAAACTGGTAGTGTAAGTTACTGGAACACTGATCCACGTAAAATAATTATGGATTTATCCGGTGCGCCGTTCCAGGTACCTTCAGACCAGCTGTTTATATAAAACGGTGTTCCGATAGACGTTGAGAAGCTGTCTATGGGACTCTACTTTTCCAACATATCTGCTTTCCTGTTGGTATAAACTGAGGTCATTTGCCAGGTTGGCGGATGCATTGGTATCAGAAGGAAACCGCAAGCACCATTCTAACGCAGCCTTGACATATGGCCCACAGTGATACCAACAATTGGAAAACAGAAACCGCCGCAGCAGTGTGGTCCCTGACAGTTCACAACAGTTGCCTATCGGAGCACAGTTCTATATAAAAGTTGGTCTGAGATACCTGGAGCGGCACACAGAGACTTTGGCTTCATCCGCCGAATCCTGTTCTGGGTTTTGGCTGCATGTAAAAGAAACAAGACTCGCATTAAAATACACACCAAACCAACTATTAGCACTGATACAATGCTTTTAAAAACACTAAGGAAATTTTATTCGCTCGTATTATTGCGTACATTTGAGATACGGAGACATATCTGTTTCCACTTGGGCAGAAAATGACCAGCGTACAGGATCAAATACCAAAACGATATCAAGTGGACAAAACGATCTAAGTGGCATTTTCCTATTTTTGCTAATATTTACCATTCTTTTTTGCTAAAAACACGTGGGTAATAAAGATGGCTTTAAGCGCAACCGCGTCACAAACAGACTTGTACATCTACCCTCGCAGTAACTCAAAAAGCATTATACAACAGTGAGCATAAAATATGCTGTTTTATGACATGAAATCAGGTACCGCAAATGCGGAAGTACCCACAGCGCTTGCCATACCATGTTTACGCATCCCGGTTCCAAAAAATGCAGTTTGCTATTAAATTGTAGGGAAAAGCCAAAAATACAAGCCATACACGGTTGGATTATCACAAGACCTGCAAGAGTGTAGGAAAAGAACACCGGAGCCAATACTAACAATTTAACATTTGCACAGAAAAAATTACCGGAAGCATGTGGCACTATTGCACAACTAAAACATACACCATATATCAATATCAAGCTAACTGTAATATCAAGCTAACTGTAGCCAAAACCGACTATATACGCGCCCTGAAAAAGCCTTTCACTGAAGCCGCGTTCTTTCCCCGACAATTTGTAGCTATTTAAAATAACTTATTCAAAAAAAAGCTCATAGCACCCAGTGTGAATCTTACAAAATTTTACAAACCAGATAGCTCGGAGCATGTTACGCATTTTAAAATTTATCAAGCAGCCTAACTCTAAAGACGTTATTAATTCCCTCAAGAACAATTCAGACATCCCAAATAACCAAGCCAGGTAGCGTTGAAACATACACGTAATCAATTTTACCAAGCGAACTTGGAAGCATTTTTCCAGCCGGAACATTTATCTCAGGTAAAATTCACAGTTGCGTGCTATACAAACCCTACTATCATGACGACAGTATGCTTGTGACCAAAGCACTGCCTCTAACAAGCGAGAAATGCAACTTTGTCCAAAGTAAACAACTTTTTCAAGCCAAATGTGTATATTTCGCATTCTTCTAGGGCTTAGGTGTCAGCTAAGATACAGTACAAAAATTGTTTAATGAAACCCCAAACCGTCTGTGTAAATAATTACTCTCACGTTTGCATCCATCAACAGCAGCACTGCCATGGAAAAAAAATTCGAGCTGCACTTGAATAATAAAAACGTTACAGTGCAGTGCCATTAGCTACATTAACAGAGTAACAGAGTAGCGGCAAAGGCAGCCTGCGCTTTGTGCCAATAATGAAAAATTCTAAAGGAAAGCACGACTTCACTTTTGCAGTTGACATGCCGCTTGCATCTACCAATCATTTGAACCACGACATATCTTTCCGAATAGGCTTAAACGTCTAACAATAATTTAAAACCCCAAGTAGAGTGACCACATCAAGTCTTTCAACAGAGCTTTAAACTTAAATGACACCAGGTCACTGTTAAATGGCCAAGAACTCTCTGCAAAAGTCCCAAGAACTCTCCAAAGTCGCATAAGTTTCAGGAGATTAAGATGAAATATACGGCGAGGAGGATGACCACATCTTGATGTGACAATGCAGGCGGAAAATCCATGACGTGTTTCTTGCAGACAATATTTACGCTGCCATTCTCTTCTCTCAAAATAACTGGACGTCGAGAATAACTGGACCACGTCATGTACCTTTAAGGAAGGAACAAGAACATTTTGTTAGACGATGGCTTTAAATGAGTGAGTTGCTTAGGATACCCCTTTTATAGCACAGTAATTGATTGAAATATCAGCGATTTCTTGGTTTCTTTTCTGGGAATGCTGCTAACAATGTACAAAAAATATTAGCACAGACTGTCAATGGCAGTTCTCTAATTTTGGAAAGCAACCGCATTGGGCGTGGCCGTGGCGCCGTATTATCACAGCAGCAACTCTCAATGTGAAAGCAAAATGTTTGCAAAACTTGAATGCAAAATAATAGTCTTTTTGTCCACATGTTGCAGCATCCGAAACAGGCTGAATGTGAAGGTATTTCCCAATTTGAAGTTCACGATTTATTCTTAACAGTAAGATTTTGCTACAAAGAAAACTACCACAAATTCAGTCCCGCAAAAATAAAATGCCAACTTACCCAACTAAAATTAAGATGCAGGCGTTCCTGGCAGGGCCTCCTCGGAGTGATTTTCCAGGAAAGTTTTGCCAACGTGTTCCCAAAAGCTCTTACTGTCGTTTTCACCTACAGGTCAAGTTGTCACTGAAATGGTGTTCCGAAGCCATTACGTATAATGCAACTACCTAAAAAGGGACCATCAAAGTTCCAGAAGTGGGAGTGCGTACTTACTTGTAGAATGCAATGATTTCATTCCGTACAACGGCTTTCACGTGTTTCCTTTTTGTGAACACACGACTTCAAGAACGGTGAACACACGCCTTCAAGAACCAGGCAAATGGCAGTATGCATTCCTTGTTCCATTGTTTTAAGTCCCGGTCCGCCCTATTTCCTAGAAATAAAAACAGTATACAAATATCGAAGCATAAATTTACGCTTCCCTCTAAGAAGGGAGTACTACAAGATCTCGTACAAGGCCTGATTAGTTGTGCTAAAATTTATTTTGCATCACGAGCCTGGTAACGTTTTCAGGCGAAACAATTTTAAATATAAAAATATTTAAACATTTTTAGGCTCACCTGTCATTGCTCCATGCGGAGTGGTGAACGTCTGTATAATACGCAATACTCAAGAGGCACTCTTTCGTGGCTTTATGACTTCCACAATGCATTCACAATCTGTCACACTTGTCACGACGACGCCTCGGCGTGCCGAAGATGTCTTCAGCCACAGTGAATGCCACAGCCATGATTTCACAGGTATATGTAAGGAATGGAAATAATTCGTTTTAATTTCTGTTCTTCGGACAAAGGAAAACAATTGTCGCAAACTACCAGTGTAGAGACAAATTTCTCCCCAGTCAGCCATAGTCTGCATCTGGACAGGTTACACAGATCGAATACAGAATGTAGCCATCTGCTTTCGCAGTATATTTTCTAAGTTCAAGGAAGCACAGAAATGGGTTAATGTTGGGTGCACATAGTGATGCAAGAACTTATCACCGGAGCGTTGTCGGAAATTATTTCGACTCTCGGGTTACCACCGACATTGACGGCATAAAAATGCAAGAGTGGCTTATTTCTAACGCGGTTCGTGAAGTAGCAACCACTAATTATGGATATTGGATAATTATCCTGAAGTCTCAAGTTACCACTGACATTAACAGCATAGAAACGGCAGCACACTTTCTATATACCCGCTGCGTGTTTCCACATATTTCTTCCCCTCTACAAAAGAAACGTTTGTTACTGCGGTACTGCTAAGACAACCACTGTCCCTTCCATTTCTCTACACTTCAGGCAATGTAAAATAGATCATCTCAATTGGTCAAAGGAATTGGAAGAAACATGGAACTGCATAACACACTGCACAGATAAACGTAAGCTGACGCCTTGAAAACACATCAACACAACTCGAAATAGCGTCTACCTTGCGCGCAACGGGCAAGGTCGAAGACTCGCGCTCTGGTAAGCACAGTAAATGGCATTCTACTTATCAGACTAACACAACGCCGCAATTACCACGCAAGTTTTAAAAAAATCAAAACATCCCCCTTGCGAGGGGCACCATCAAATGCAGAGCATTTCCGCGGGGGGCGTGCCTGCAAGTCTTATGGATTACGTATTGGTTGTTGTTGTTGTAATTGTCTTCCAGCGTAGACATTGTCGATGAAGTCGATGGTGAAACGTGAAACGTGCCGTGAACCCCCTGCCGCGGCTATTACGCAACGTGGAGGCTATGACGCAACGTGTCGCGGCTATGACGCAACACAATCCAACACAATCCACTTTCATCCAACCCAATCCAAATCCAATCCAAGACAAGCCAATCCAATCCAATCCAATCCAATCCAATCCAATCGAATCCAATCCCATGCCCTTCGCGAGAGAGTGTTATAGCGCCGAAATCGCGCCCCACATGAACGCGAACCGAACGCGGCGAGAGAGGGTGTTGCGAGCGGAGAGAAGGCGAGGAGGATGCGGGGGAGAGGGCGCACCTGTGGCCGACGGTTGAATGAGTCAAGGATATAAGGCGCGTGCGTAACCTTCCATTCTGTGTCGGCTCCGTGGAGCAGTCGGTAAAGTGCCGTGTACCTTGCGTTCCGCCCGCAGAGTCGTGGGATCGAAACCTGGCGCCGGAAGGTATTATTTCTTTATATAGTGTAGTGATGCGGACTACGGACGCCAACGCGGGTGACATCGTGAGTTACTAAAATGCTCTGCATTTTAAATACCAATAAATCTAAGGACGGACGCTCCGACAAACTTGCTTGGAAGTTGTACACGTGTGCACGCGCGATTATCGCGAGCGACTAACCCGAGAAGATTCGCTACCGCAGACATACACAGCTACCGTCAATATACAACTAAGCAAAGCCACACAGTAAAGGAACATCCACTCATGAAACGCGCAAACCAGGAACTTCTGACGTACGCAGTCAGAAATGTCCAGCCGACTCTGACCCACGAACACGGGAGTTTTGGTAAATTACGGCTGCAAACGTTTCTCTAACACAAAATGTTACACGCCGCGACCACAAGCATGAACGACACACGAACAACGGGCATGTTTATCGGACGCAGTTAACAAGGATGTCACCGAACAACAACCGTTACCAGCACATAAATAAGCAGCACTGACCTTTTTTGCGCCTCCTGGCAAAACTCCACTTCGTCGAGCAGGAAATACAGCCCAGGGATATGAAAAAATTCGCAGTTGCACGCCGCAATCAACCCAATTTAAACTGCTAACGGCGCTAACGGTTCTCGCCAGCGTGACCGAGAATTTCATTAGTAAATATCAGGCGCATCGCGCGAGCAATTGAGAAACCCGCTTGGGAGTGCCACTGGTGGCGCTGCATGCGGAAGACCGTAAAATTAGCGGAGGGAATCCTGGAAGATGGGAGCGCTGCTGTCGTTTAAAGTGTTGACGCAGTCCCGATTTTCATCCGTCGTCATCGTACCCGTTGCAGCCCCACTGTACCGTGAATCAACGCAAAAACAGCTCTGCCGTGCTGCTGCTGACGCATGCGCATTGAATGCGCTACTGGAGTGGCGGTCTTTTCCTCATGGCTTCGGCGTACTTTCGTTCTCGCGGAGGCTTTGGCGATGCGCCCGCATAACAACTCATACAAACTCGGCACACGTGATGGCTTTTATTGGATTCGGAAAACGGGCGTATGCGTCTAAGCGGACGTTTACGCCCGCTGAGGCCGAAACAAAGCTCAGATAATAGCCGCGTTAGCGCGTTAGTACTGGCTAAAGTTGTTTCTCGCGGAGGGCCGTGAGTGCGTGCGATATCCGAGCTTAACTTTGGATGACAATTTCTCCGTTACTGTTTACAATGAACGCAAAAGGGCGTGGCTTCATTTACTGCTTTTCTTGACAACAAGCCTTTCCGTAGTCAATAAAATATACTGCGACGCTCTTAGATACCCACGTTATATAAAGCTACTTACAGCTAATTAGTAAGTAATTTACATCGGCCCGTTTCCCAGCCCTTTTCCCTCCTGAACACCAATACTACAGGAAAACAGCAACTGGGGAAGCAGCTGGAGAAGGCGGGTCATTCAATGAACTTCAATTACTATGACAAGACACAACAACAGCAAGTTAACTCTGCGTATTTTTGCCGTTACTGCACAGCATAATTAGGAATTACAATGTCATTTCAGCATTAATACATACAAAATAATGCAGGTATCACGTGGTATATCTAGGTTTAGTTCCGTTCACCCAGTCAACCGCTCTTTGCAAAGAGGCTCTTGTTTTTGCTTGTGGAAATTAAAAGGGACTCACATGTTAGCATTCCTATCGGACTTACTACGTCATGACCAACGGACTTAAAAACCATCGTGCACCAATACGAATAGTTTTACAAATACATACCGATATTCACAACGGCCTAGTTTGCTTATTTTAGATATATGTCGCTTCTCTACTGAAACAAAGAAATAAAACTCTCGCATGGTGAGACCGCTAGCACCTTCCAGTGAAGACTGGATAAACCAAAATGCGTTTCTTGTTTTTTTTTTATCTCTGCAAAGAAATGATATACAGCAGACTCCCGTTAAGACGAACCCGAACGGACCGTAAAAATGTATGCGTATTATCCGAAATTCGTCTTAAGCGGAGGTGTATTGTATTGTGGACGTTACAAGAGAAAAATGTTGTGGTTCTTAATCAGTGTTCGTTTTAACCAAGTTCGTCTTAACGAGGGTCTACTGTATTTCTAGAAGAAGCAGACCAGGTCGTTAGTGTCATTTCTGTGAATTTGTAAAACTTCTTGTATCGGTACATGGTGCTTTTGAATTAGTAAGTCTCATGAATTTGCGTCATGAATTAGTGAGTCCCATATGAAGTGGACCAGGTGAGTCACCCTTAATAACATGCACGGGACGAAAAATGCTAACGAACATCCAAGCATATATAACTGCATTCGTGACATGCTGCGTGCAGTGTAAAATGCGGCACAGTCGGTTAACACTATGTATATACCGCATCAGGGCATAAATAAAGTGAACTAAGTACCTATTTTACAGCAGATTGTAGCCATTCATACGTACCTGTAAAGCACTTAAAATTGTGCACGTACTACAACACAGCGAGCTGATGGCTGAGCATTGAGCAAAAAACAATGTTTCTGCGACGCTTTGTGAACCAAATGCAGAACTTGCAATAGTCTCAACAACTATATATATTTCTTTATGAGGTATCCACAAAAGCCCAATGAATTCTTCAGCACTACCACGGCTCTGTCCCAAACTCAGAAGGAGAACCTGAGGACATCTGGTCCTTCTCAAATTCAAGTCATTGGTGATTTCAGACGTACTGCGCGTCTGCAATTAGCAAAAGACGATATTCACTAAAGCGGTCTGAGCGCCGCAGACAACCTGAAAGGGGTTCTTGAAATTTCTATTTTCGCTAAGATACCCTTTTCTCGCACCTTTCATGCTTTGTACGGTGTTGTTATAGCAGTGGACGTTTTCTATCAAATAACGTCACTAAAAATACGTCTTAGCCGTCTTATATAAGTAAACTGCTCTAAGACAGTTCCATAGATATCGACGAAGTTTATTAAATTTTATGTGGTGCGTGCGTGTGTGCGTGTGTGACTGCATGCATGTGTGTGTGTATGTGTGGGTGCGCGGCTGTGCGTTCGTGTCTGTATCTATGCCTGTGGGCGTGGGCGTGCAAGTGCTTGTGCGTGCGCTTGTGCGCCAAAGCGCGTCAAATATATATGTGGTTCATTGTTCCAGTTAATGCACGATTCAGTGCATACTTCACTGCAGCGCACAAGTTATGTGGAACAAGACACGAGCAAAAAATATACAAAAGCACTGTCCAAAAGTTTTACTGGGACATAAGTGGAACAGTAACTGGAACGGCCGACAGCGCATCCCCTCATTTATTCGGTTCCACATAATAAACACAAACCTGAAGAAAACAAATGGACAGTTCCAGATAAGATCCCCTTATATCTCTCGTTCCAGTTATTCTTCGTTTGGATCCAGATAAAAATATGTGGATCGCCCCGTTTAACTGGAACTTACATGGAACCAGATTAAGAGTGTGCCGTCCAGCAGCGAGCGGGACCCGAGTTGCGCGACATGATCGAGTACCTCGAAGAACGCAACGTCGCCGTGCCAAAACATTCAAGCGTAACTCCACCGCATTCTGCCTGAAAAATTCGGTTCTATTTAAAAAGAACTTCGACCACACAACGCTGACCTACTCGTCATCCCCACCTGCCTCCGCGACGAAATTTTGGAAGCGTGCCGCGACGAACCAGCATCAGGGCACCTCGGCATGGCACGCACTCTCGGGAAGACCAAGAAAAGATACTACTGACTCCGTCTTACATCTGACGTCACCCACTACGTCAGGAGCTGCCGCGACCGCCAGCCTCGGAAAATGCCGCTAACGAGACCCACCGTGTTTCTGCATCCGATCGCCGTCTAGTCTAGGCCCATTGAACAGGTTGGAATGGACCATTTTGACCCGTTCTCTTCGTCACGAGCGGAGAACAAGTAGATTGTCGTGGCAACAGACTGCATGACGCGCTACACAGAGACCGCCGCTCTTACGAGGGGGGCTACATGCACAAGAAGTCGCGAAGTTCTATATAAACAAAGTTGGGCTGCAACATGGAGCCCCTTAACTCGTAATCACAGACCACGGGACGGCCTTTACTGCGCAGCTAATAGAAGGAATCTTACGCTACAGGAATACGGATCACCGAAGACCCAAGGCGTACCACCTTCAAACGAACGGACTGACGGAACATCTGGACAAGATTGTCGCACGTATGCTTTATATGTACGACAACGTTGAACATAACATTTGGGACGAAGTTCTCCCGTATGTCCCGTTTGGGTATAACACTGCTATCCAGGAAACTACGCAGATCACACTGTTCGAGCTTGTCTAAGGAAGGTGGCCGACTAGGATGCTTTACGCCATGCTTCCGCACGTAGAAGACGACGACCTCAACGCCGACGTCCAAGGGTACCTTCGGCGCGAGGAGGAGGCCTCCTATCTTGCTGGGGTTCGTACCACGGACCAGTAGCTGGTGGATGCCGGACGCCACAATCTCCGAGCTGAGACGCCCAGTACCACCCAGGGGATCGTGTGTGGGTTTGGTCTCCAATCCGACGACGCTTCTGTGACAGGTATACTTCGGACCCTAAGGGTTCTACGACGTGTTGGCCAACTTACCTACAAGGTGATCCCCGATGGTGACACCAGATCATCACGAACTACGCACGCTGCCCGAAGTCGTCCACCTGATTCGCCTAAAAACTTACTACGCTAGATGAAGGACTCTTCATTTGTTCGGACCGTTGTTTTACTTTAGCATCGGGACGATGCCTCCTAGGGGGAGGGGGGGGGGGTGTAATGCCACGAACCATGCATTGGGTCGCCCGGTGGTGTTATCGGTGTGCCAAGCGAAGCTCGTGTTCCATTCTTTATGTCTGTGCCGCAAGGGTTATCTCATTTGATAGGGAGAGTGTTTTGCCCTGACGTTACTAGATTAGAATAATCTTCTTTGATCTCCAGTGTTCTCGATGCAATTCGATGGTTCGAGGAACAATCACACCGAAAGATAAATGGCCACAGAGCAGACGCCGGGGCATTCGCTTCGCCGACACTCGTCTGCGCACATGACTTAGTTGACTGCTGCTTCGCCGCCTGTCGTTGACTTGTTAGGGAAGCGCAAGTTCGCTCTAATGAATTTGTTTTTTTTTCAGACAGCTGCTTCGTCCTTGGCTACGTGACAATATAGTATTACTGGACTAAATTCCTGCCTTATATATAAATGCTGTTCAATCGTTCAGTTCAGATCAACATGAACAAGGGTTATTATGAGCGCAATTATGAAATCGCGAAAGACCACAGAGAGGCAGCTATTGATGCTGATGGCTTTATCCAAAAAGCTTTGATTATTTTTTTCAACAGAACAGCGAAAAGAGCAGAAATGAATGGAGACTATTATTTAATTTACTTTTTAGACGTTATCTCTCAGTAAGTTCTTTTAAATCAATTCCTTCACAAAAATAACAGCTTGTGCAGTTAAGAATAACCGACAATTGACTAGTTGGTAGTGAACTTTGAACATCTTGAAGTTGCGCAGAGACGGACACAAGAAGTGTATTCTTTCTTCTTTGTTCTTTCTTTTCGCGTCCGTGTTGTGTCTGCGCTACTTCAAGATGCTTATGTAGTTGAACTCACACATCTAACATTTTACTTTCATTTATTAACAGAACAAATAAATGTGCTTCAGCTCAGCTAAACCATTATTTCATCTCTATTGCATGCGGTGAAAACTTACCAATTTGTGATGCTTTTAGGACTAATACCCTACCGTCGCTTAATTTAAGCCGACGCCTAACAATGAGATATTACGTAGCCAACTATATTCGCTTCCCCACCGAATTACACCACAGTTATTCGTTAATTTCGCTTTCGGCAGCATATACATACAATTTTTTTTATTAAGCTAAAACCTTTTACTCCAGCACGGGCCAGTACTAATATTTTATACCCTGGCTCGTTCTTTTCGAACTTCCCAGGGCTGAGCGTGACACGTTCATCGGTGGCTACCACATCCCTGCTGGTACGGTTGTGATATCGAACCTGTGGAGCCTTCACAACGACCCCAAGTACTGGCACAATGCATCCCAATACGACCCCACGCGGTTCCTAAACTCTGATGGCACGGAGGTCGACGACAAACAGCCGGCTTTCCTCCCTTTCTCAATGGGTGAGCGCGGCGCATTTGTTTTCTTATTTTTTTCTTTCTTCAACGTTATGGAAATACCGATGGTGTATATCATTGATGAGGCAGCTTGTGACTTCATTAAATGAGTCAATTTAAGTAGGCAGATAAAAAAGAGATATTGCAACATAAGGAAAAATACCGTAGATGTCTTAATAAACAAGAAATACTAGATATTTTAGTAAAACATAAAACGTATGATGTGAATGCTTTCCTTTTTACACTTTCGTTTTTTGTGGTGGTGGTGGTGATGATTTATTAAGAAAGGAGAAAAGAGAAAAGAACTGGGGATATTTTTGAACTCAACGGGGAGTTCAAACGACAGGAAAACACGGAAGAAAAATGAGAGAGGAAGGAGAGGAGGGGAGTAGTCTGTGTCGCGTCCTTCTCGTCCACGGCTCGGCGGCTACAAACGCTGCGCTATTCTTGTCACGACCGGGAAGATGAGTAGGGGTGATGCGTGTATGTCACCGTGTACTGGTCGCCGTCATTACCATCCGAGACGGGATGCACCACATGTAGGTAGTTTACATGCCAATCAGCTTTGAATGGAGAGAGAGGGAGAGAGAGAAAGTGAATAAACATTTAATTAATAAGCGTAGGTGCTGATGGCAGTGCCATCACCCGGTGTATTACATCCATATTTCGGGGTACTCGGGCTGCGATTTGCTGTCCAGGCCATCTTTACCAATTTTTACTGGTGTCTAAGGTCCGGACATGCAAGACGAGCCATCCACTGCTCCAAAGATGGAAAGGGGACAGGGGGTAGTTTTGAAGTTTTTTGGCCACACCACAAGGTATGGGAGCTCCCATACCTTGTGGTACAGGGTTCCGGGCGTGGGACAGAACTAAAATTTCTGCTCTTCTAGGGCTCGAAGCCAGGCCGTTCGTGCCAAAATAGGCTACTGTGGCCGAACAGCGGATGTGTTTTAACAGTTCTTCGAAGGAGTTTTCGAAGTAAACCACCATGCGGCACTGGGTACGTACAGGCTATGGCGGGCTTGTACCTACAAGGAAAATGAATTTCCCGCACTAATCCTCCCATTCCGAGGAAGGCCTCTGCACTGCAGTGGACATAAATAGCTATGGTGATGATCATGTTTTATAGAGGTCGCGTTCTCCTTTTTCACGATGCTTTAATTCGTTGCACTGCTCCGAAAGGGAGACGTTGTGTTCACTGTAAACTTATGGGTTTGCGCTGGAAATATCTTGCCGGTTGTCTTGTTGCACGGTGTGCACAGCACTCATTTATTTATTTATTTATTTATTTATTTATTTATTTATTTATTTATTTATTTATTTATTTATTTTTTATTTATTTATTTTTATTTATTTATTTATTTAACATCTTTCAAGGCCCAAAGGCATTACAGAAAGGAGTGGGTGAATAAACAAAAAAAAAAACCCGCCCGCATCTTCCCACGGGGTGAACTCGAGTAAATGCGTCGCAGAGTGGTGGGGGTATCGCGTGAATGTTGCGTAATTGGTATGGTTTGGGAATGCTTAATTGTTATTTCGTCTTTATTATTCTTATTTATTGATTGAAGGAGGAGCGAAGGCAAGGAGTGTAAAGTTAAAGTCTGTCTTTATTGCTTGGTGCCGTCAAGCAAAGCGTCAAGTCAAGCGAAAGCCAAGCAAAGACGCCCTTGACTGAATTCCGAACGCGCGCTCCGCCGCTTATATACACACCGCCCGCGTTCGAGGGAGAGTAGTACGGAGGAGAGACGCGCATGCGCACACTTCCGTACACAAGCGCGCGAACTTTCCACGCAATGGAAGTGTTTGGGCCTGTTGGTTCATACTTCACACAAAAAACAGCGCTCAAGACGGGACAGAAGGAAGGAGGCTACACACGCAGCGCTGTGTGTGTAGCCTCCTTCCTTCTGTCCCGTCTTGAGCGCTGTTTTTTGTGTGAAATTTCCACGCACCCACCACGCCGTTATCACGTGTACACGCCCTGCCGCCGTTACTGTTGAGCGTGACACAGCGCACGGGTAGCTACGGCGCATGCGCGCACAGACGCGCTCCCCCCGCACCGCCGCAGCTGTTGTTGAGAGCGACGGAGCGCACGGGGTACACGCGCTCCTCCCGCACCGCCGCACCTGTTGTTGAGAGCGAGGAGGGTACGGGGGAGAGACGCGCACCTGCGCCTCGACGCGACGCGCATGCGCAGTGAGCGTGTGGACGGCGCCGACAGCATCGACGAGTGACATCGCGAGCCTAAGAAATGCTCCGCATTTAAAAAAATGTGCAAGGTACAAAGAAATCTTTCAACACGGCGTTTCATGAATGATGGTTTTGAAGGTGTCGGTATCCAGGATGGCGGCGACTGTGGCGGGAAGGTGGTTCCATTCTGTGCTTGTGCTTGGGATGAATGAATTGCACTAAAGTTTAGTACGGGAAGACGGCACACCAACTTTGAAACAGGGGTCAAAACGCGATGAAATGTATGATGGTTGGGTGATAAGCTGTACCTTCAACAAAGGGCTGTGGTGATATATTTTATGAAAAAGTGAAAGGTGAAAGCATCTACTTCGGAAAGAAAGTTCTGGCAATTTAAGTGTTGTTTTCATTGAAGTAACGCTAGCGTATCGGGGTAGTTGGATAAGATAAAAAGTGTTGCGCGATTTCGGATGGCTTCAATGCTGTTAACGGGAGTGATGTAAGACGGGTCCCAAATGGCGCACGCGTATTCTATTTTGGAGCGAAATAATGTTTTGTAAAGAGTTAGCTTCAGTGACGATGGCGCAGACAAGAAATTCTGACGCAACTAGCCCAACATGCCGTTGGCATTGCTGCATATAATATCGACATGCATGTGCCAGGATATGTTGCTGGTGATGTTTAGTCCAATAAATTTGTAAGGTGAGACAACTGAGACGGGGATATCATTGAGGAGATATGCATGCGGATTAGTAACATCAAAACGCTGCGATACATGCATGCATTTACATTTGGTTAAGCTAAGTTTCATAGACCACTCGTTACACCACAATAGAACGTTATTCATGTCGTACTGAAGTTTGTTAGAATCACTAAAATCAGTTTTTTACGATATATAGAAAGCTACCCTGGTACAGTTGCATATTCATGATTTCTTGATGTGGTAGCGTCTACGACTTCCCACAAAATCTTGAAGACTTAAATAGTAGCGGTTCATCTTAACTAGATATTGTGCAGATAAGATCTCTAAGGTCTTCGTTGGTAATTTTATTTCAGGGAAACGTGGTTGCCCAGGTCAAAGTCTGGCCCTGATGGAGATATTCCTGTACGTGACCGGCATCCTACAGAGGTTCACGGTGCTTCCAGAGGAAGGCGTCACCCTTTCTCTTGACGCCGAGGATGCTCTCGTATCGGTGGCCAATGAAACACAGAAGCTGCGCTTCATTGCGCGCTGATCCACCAACGAGCGTGCAACGACGAAGCGCTACAAATACAAAATTGCTGACTTTCTGAAAATAAAGAGACGTGGCGTAGTCTATAATATAAAGTATACGGTCTTAAGCTCATGTTCTATCTTCAATAGGTCCACGTGTAGGATAGGCTTGCGTGTAAAACTCCCATGTCTACAAGATTTCGGCACGCACTAAGGATACTCGGATGGTTTACGTTAGGCTGCCACCATCCACCATGGCCATCGCGCAGCTGTCGACTTGAGAAACGACAAGCGAAAAGAAAAAACAAATCCCGGGCCACCTCCACTAACGTGAAACATCAGAAGGGCGAAGCATGCGGTGTATAAGTGTTTTTGGTGCCTTGGCATTTTTGCCCATGGAGATGAAACCGTTGGGGTGTGGAGCTATACAGCTTTGTTGTAAAAGTCTCGTGTCTTTGAAGCATGAAGCGTTCTAGCGCAATGCGTTGAAAAACGAGTGTCCCGGTGTATTCTTTTAGTACGCGTTTTTGCCCACGGAGATAAAAAGTTCTAGCGCGAGGCGTTGTAAAACGACCGTCGCGGTGTGTTGTTTCATTACGCGTTATTGCCTACGTAGATGAAACGTTGCAGTACAAGGCGTTGGAAAACGAGTGCCCCGGTGTGTTCTTTTAGTACGAGTTTTTTCCCTCGGAGATGAAACATTCTAGCGCGAGGCTTTGGAAAGCGAGTGTCCCGGTGTGTTCTTTTAGTGCGCGGTTTTGCCTACGGAGATGAAACGTTCTATCGCGGGGCGTTCAAAACGAGCGTCCCTGTGCGTTATTTTAATGCGGAGATGAAACGTTCTCGCGCGAGGGGTTGGAAAACGAGTGTCCCGGTGTTTTTGTACTGTGACTACATGAAACGATGACGACGAGCGGAGACACCGACGGCTCTTGCCCCTAAGTTGCTTCGCCCTTAGAAGCAGCGACCGGGCAGCGAATGAAAACCCACTGTTACTTACGCCGAACACGGACACCGCGTGCTGGGGGGCTGCTCCTGTCTTTGCAATTTAAAAAGTTGTGTCCCCGAAGTGAGCGTAAATCCTTAACGAAACTAAAACTCAGCTGCCTCGGGGGAGGAAGAACAAAGCAGGTCTTTATGCCCGTTTAATTCTCTCTTATGTCTTGTTTTAAAGGGAACTCCACAGTGTTATGCAACTAGTTGCTTTTATGCTCTGTGCGACTGAGGGCAACAACGTAGTGAATAATTCGTTTCTGGTTGTAAAACTCTGAAAGGGCTTCAGTTTTCTGATGTCCTTCAGATGTTAATGAGCGCCCAAAACAGCGGATAAGGAGCCGAGGCTCGGGCAGTGAAAATAATGGAGCTCCTCCTAAAATAATGAGGCCGGCAATGGCCAGCTCGTGGTTTGAATAAACAAGTACGCCAAGAAGACAATCCGGAAAGCACCAGCAGAGCGACGTGCTTGCTCCAAAAGTCTGGGCAATTTTCAAAGAAGAGTACCGCTTCTTTGCAGTCTATCGGCAGTTGCAATGAACTTAGCTCTGTCCCCATCGTTGCAGTCTTCTAGACAGGCAAACACAGTTTCTCTAATACTCCTTGCTTATTCTCCTTCAAGAACGTGAAAAAAAAAGGAAGCTTAGTGATGCTGCTGAACAAGTGATGTGAGCTACTGCGACTGCTACCGCTTACATCCCGTCTTCCTTGATGCCCACTTTGAGAGAGCGAAAAACGTTATTGGAGAATGCAGTTAAGGGGGTGGGGTTGCCGCTTAGCTTAGTGCCAATATTTACCACGGAGACCTGCTTTTCGTTTGAAACGCTCTTGTGGAATCCTGTTCTCGTTTACACTAAGCTTTTTGGACGATCCTTTAGAGAGTGTTTGCAACGTGTTCTCTTACCCACGAGTTCCTTCTTAAATCGGGTAGAGTAGCTGCCATTTTTTTTTTACTTCAGGCAGAGTCCTTCAATGGTTTTAATGGTCACGAAACTTCGGCTCCCGTTTCATATATCGACAGCACGCGCCGCTGTTAAGGGGGCATGATAGGCCGCGCGTGCCGCACGCGTCTCCAATGTTTACCCGATCTCGGCATGCGTGCGCTCACTGTGTTTCGTCGCCCCGTTCTGATTAAGGTGCAAATTTTAAAGCAAAGCTTTACTAGTCACGTCGAATGGTTTCACCATTGTGGTAAATTTGACCTTCATTTGACCGCACCTGCCCAATATCCTTGGCACCGCATCACGTGAGTCGTCGGGCCGAGCTCCGCCGAGGGCCACGTTCGCCGCCTCTGCCGCCACTGCCAGCTTGGTGCATGCGATCTCCGCAGCTGGTTCGCTCCTGACCACGTGACTCGCCGTGTCCATGCGAGCTTGGCCATGAATGAGAGTGAGAGACGTTCACCTCGGAAAACGGCAGAAGCGGGATCACAAGGGTAGACAGAGGGAGGCTTTGGACGAATAATATAATAATTACAGCTAAATCAAAGTTTACCCAAGTGAAACCAATACATAACCAGGCGTAGCCAAGCTTTCGCTTTGCATACCCGGGGTTCGCTGAGCTAAACCCCAGCAATTTCTCCACTGTTACGGTCGGCGTATTGGCATTGCGACGACCGTCTGCAATATTATCGGGTTCAATCACCGAATCCTACCGTCGCCCGGTTTTCGTCGGTCCCCCCCCCCCTCATTGACGGGGAGCGACCGGGCTTTGTGTGCAAGGACGTGGGGGCGACTGACGCTGCTGCTGGACACATGCCGCTTTCCGCGGCTTCACGGCAACCCAAGAGCCCGCCGGCGAGGCAAATCACAATGAGCGAGAATTTTGCATGGAGGGATTGACAAAGGCGTAGTGCAGCATTGCTCTTTCGGCGGCAGTCTTCAGCTGCGAGCCGCGCATCGTGGGGCCATTTGTTGCGTGTCCGAGACGCCGCTATTCAACGAGCGCCCGACGCCGGATTACCGACCGGGCCCAGGCGTCCTCCTGTCGCTTAAACCTCGGATCGTCCCAAGGGCTTCGACTTTAGGAAAATTGCACCACCGAAGTCAACAGGACGATGACCTGTGTGAGAGGAAAAGTGCCGTGTCTTTGTGATTGTGTGGAAGTCAATTTCAGGGCCACGGGTTTTCGTGATTGGTGCGTTCCTGGAAGCAGCGGGAGGACGGGTGAAAGGCGGTAGACCCAACCTGGTAATTTACCAACCTGGCTGACTGCGCTGGTCTTCGTGTCTCCGTTTATAGTCCTCGTTTTTTGTGCGCAAAAGCTATAGCTATGAACTGTCACCAACTAGCCCGCCTTTCAGTGTTACTGGTAATTTAATCTCGTGCGCGCAGGAGCGCAGGTCCCTGTTCACTAAGTCAAACGCTATGTGAATATCTGTACATAAAGTATCTTTCTTCGTCCTACTCGGCCCCAATGTTTGCCCCAACTCCTCCGCACAAACGGGCGCCATAACAGGTCACGATACCAGATCCGCAACACTTCATTCGTCCAATCTTCGTAATCATATACCACCTGCTTTACATGGGTAGATTTTCTTTTTTCAATTTGCCTTCTGCTATTCCTGCAGCGGCTGACTGCAGTCGCGTCCTCTGGTGTTACCGCATTGTCATGTTTACGGACTTAAAAAAATTCCATCTTTTTTTGCGCAGAAGTTACAACCATTATAAAGACGATAGCTGCCTAATCAGAAGCTGCTACCTGGTAATGGAATGAAAAAAGAAAGCACACGCCCTTCAAGGATGGAATTAATAATTTAATTGCGCTAAGATGCGCATAACACGACAAATGAAAAGAAACACTGAAAGTGAAAGCCCAATACATTACTTGCAAGGAAGACAAGGAAGACCGCTACAGAAAGACAAGAGACCGAAACACGGAAACGCAGGCTGCCCCGTGCCTTTCCGAAGCAAGAGTTCTAAATAGTTGCAAATATTGCAATTATGAAGGGGCAAAAACAATATTAAAATACATTTTATAACAGGCTACAAAAAAAGGCCTAAGTCTACAAAGAGAAACAAAGCAGCGTCATACAGAGTAAGCGCAATAAACTTGGTTCTTGGGCTATAAAGCGCAGCACACAGCGAAAAAACAATAAGGAAAGTAAGAGTACAAAGACAACACTACAAGCCTTTCTCACGTATTAGCCACGGCAGAAGGCAGCACAAATTTTCAAGCCGGTAATAAAACACAGCTTCTAAGCACGACGAGCTTTTTAGATAGCGACCTGCGATTTGCAGCCGCCGATAAGGGGATCCAGCATGGCATAAATTTTTTTCCGTTTAGGAAAGGTGCACTCCGTCAGGTGGGGTCAAGCTTAATCCCCAAACTCGCCAGCTTCGCTTCTCTCGCAGTGGGGCCTGCGACCGCTGGCATATAAAGTAGCGGTCGTACCAATCAATGCCGATTGTGCCGATCACTAGCTCCAATACCGGGCAGCAACAAAAATTCATGGTTTAAAGGGACACTGAAGTGATATGTAAACATTGCGGGATTACTTGCGCAAATTGTAGTCCGGAGTCCCCAGGCCATGTTTCGACCACCCTGGGCGCGTTTACGCGATTTTATTTAGTAGAAAAATTAATTCGCAAATGTTGCCCTCCTCTCTTTACGCTCGCCCATTTTCTGCGGCGTTTTCGTGTGACGTCAGGAGGGGATAAGCTGGCAATTGGCTCCGCTACTGCACGGCTCCCCGGCCTTCAGACAGAGTCAGTCGGCCCAGCGTTTCGTCCGCCGGCCGCCGACGGGTCGTCACAATTCGTTCGCTCAGTTGAAACGAAGCCAGGACACGTTTGTGAATGGTAGAATTTGTCTTTCTTTACTTGGTTAGTTTGTACACTGTATCTAGCTCCAAGTCAAGGTCGCTTCACACAAGCGCTGCACAAGCGCACATGCGACGCTTCGCTGACTGGTATGCCAGTAGGAAAATATAAGGTCTCTTGAAGGCGGGAGAAGAGTCAGCGAAGTCAATATAGGTAATAAGGAAATAAAATCAACTGATATTTTTACCGTACAGCGTAAAACTAGGGTGCGGGAAGCACTTTTTTGCGCTGGGCGGACAAGCACAGCGGTCAGCAGCACGACTACGCATCTGCGAACGCTTTTCCGTCTACGAAATGCAATTGCTAGACGTGAGCTATTGTGGAAACTCGGGCGACGCTTACTGCACGAGCGCAATACAACAAATAGTCCCCTAAGCTGCTTGAAATGCCAAAACTAAATAAAAGTGTAAACTGGTTGTACATTATATACCCTATATTACCAATGCCAGCGGAGCCCGCTACGTGGCCGAGCAGTCTGGGTTGCTAGGTATGCCACCGCAAGTGTTTTGCAAGTCACAAGTTCAAATCCCGGCGGGTACGTGTTTTTTTTTTTGTAAGATAACTTTTTCGTTTTCCGCCGATGTTTTCTATATTGAGTTCACCTTTTCTTGGGCGGCAACGTTCATGGCTCCACGAACTAGTTCACAAAACGCGCGCAGGCTGGCACTGGCGCGCTAGCGAGCTCTCGTTGGCGTGCTGTTGCCATAAGCACCGACTGCTTGCAGGCAGTGGGCACAGGCCAGAATGAACAGACCCTTGGCCTGGTGCGAACACGCTTTTTACGACACAGGCATGAGGGAGGCAAGCTCCAAATATGGGGGAAAAGCGCATGACATTTGGGCGTCTGCGGGTACGCGGAGGGCGTTCATGCACTGCGTAGGTTTCGGCTAGTGAATGCTACGATTCCAATCCGTCCTAGGAGGCTTATCTTTATGCATTTTTACAGCTGACAACATGGCAGAAGCGCGGTACGATGATTACTGAGTTATTGAGAATGCCCATCCAACAACGCCAACGGTTGTGTTTTACAAAACCGAAACCGAAACTTGTTTGGTTGCTCACCTTGGACATCGTCCAATCACGGTGCCCGCTCCTCCCAACGTCACAGCTTTAGTTGGTGCGGCCGCCGCAAACCGCGCATGGTAGTTTTTCTTCTTTCGCGCTTTGTAAAATAATTACCGATTTGTCAACCGAATAAACGATGAAAAGTGTGCTAATTCGAGCCAGTCTACGCAGTGCAAGCAAAAACGGGAGCTTGACAAATTCACTTCAGTGTCCCTTTAAACTCGAACCGTTTATTAACTATGCAAACTTTAACGTACAGGAATAAATCACACTGCTACAATGTGATCTTGCTCGACTGGTATTCCTTATTTTCGAGCATTTTCATTAATTAAAACACGCGGAAACATTTTAGACTTTCGCTTTACGTGGAGGAACGTTCATTTGGCGTCAAGCCGGTTATGCCCGCGGAAAAGTACACAGGGTAGCCTGGAATTTGTATAAACACCCCAACAAGTCTATTCCGTGCTTGGAAGCGCCGCCATTCTTGCGAAAAAACATTCTTTAGCGAACGGAGCCCTAATCAACTGCAACCTTTTCAGCAGCTGCGGCGTTTTCACTTTAACTGCAGCGCCACGTTTGTAGGAGCTCCGTCGGTGTGGCTTACGAGCACAATAAATGGCATAGTTGGGTATGGCCACCATCTCAGGTCAATGCTTGCGGCAAGAACCACAGTTTGCTTCCGTTTTGAGAACGTTCCCTCGTACCGGAACCTGGAACCCGGTGAAGCAAATTGCTTTTACCGTGCGCCTGCGGGCTTGCTTAGCTGCACGCAACAAATACTATCGCGTAGAATATATTCACTGAAAGAACGATGCAAAAATATTTAAGGATCTTTCAGCATATTCTTTCGCGAAAGGGCTTCCTTTCGCTATGTTCGTCGCCGAGCCTCCCGCCTAGGTCGACTGTAACACACAGCCTCGGCACCAGACTTCCTGCAGCTACTTTTTCAAGATTCACTATTCATGCTGCTGCTACACTGCCTCTACCGAGGTTGGACGTTGCCCAAGGCTGCGCGGGCAATTTCTGACGCGCTCTAGTTTTTTTTTGTTGTTGTTGTTATACTTGCGCTATGCGTCGTAAGCCGCGCGCAGAGTGTTTCTTCCAGTTCTTTCTTTTTTCTTTCGATGCCCTACATGAAAGAGTGCGCGCAAATTGCTCCTTCCTGTTATTTTTTTTTGGTTCTATGCTATGAAACAAAACGCGCTAAATAGTCTTTTGCTGTATTGTTTCGGATGTACACCAACTATCAGACGCGTGGAATGCCACACAACGCGTAAGCAAAGGGTTAGTCGCTGTGAACAGTTTTTTCGTGGAGGATATCCGCGTGGGTGCGCTTTCTTTGAACACCGGCTGGGTTCGTGCTCTCGCAAGCCTGACCAAGTAACAGTTTCGCCTTAAAGAACTTTTAGTTAAGCCCATCGTCGAGCCCACAGAAGGTATGCACTTTCCCTAGTGTGAATCGGCCAAAATTGAGCACAACGGACCGAGGGAAAGATGAAATAACGACAGAAGGCCGAGCAAACGTAGGGATTAAATGCAGCGCCAGCCGGTGCAGTAATATCGGAACGAACTAAAATTACCAAACAAGCAGTAACAAATTCAGCACGCGGAATCGGCGCGCGTGGGCAGGTCGCTGTCAATAAAGCCGGTCGTGCATCTAAGTTGCTGATCACGCAAAATGATGATTTTTTTACCCGCCGCGGTGTCTCAGTGGCTAAGGCGTTGCGCTGCTGAGCACGAGGTTGCGGGTTCGATTCCCGGCCGCGGCGGCCGCTTTTCTGATGGAGGCGAAAAGCGAAAACTCCCGTGTGTACGAGATTTCGGCGCACGTTAAAGATCCCCAGGTGGTCAAAATTAAGCCGGAACCCACCACTACGGCGCGCCTCATCGCCTGCGTTGCGTCGGCGCGTTAAACCATACAATCAATCAATCAATCAATCAATCAATCAATCAATCAATCAATCAATCAATCAATCAATCAATCAATCAATCAATCAATCAATCAATCAATCAATCAATCAATCAAAATGATGATTGAGGTTCAGCCAGTGTTGTATACGGTAGGTCCAGGACACTCGCAAAAGGTCACACTTTGTTTGATCACTGTCTTGTCAACTTGATAATATCCGCCCACTTGTTCCTGCTAGGCAAGTTGCTCTTTTTATAACACGGTATCGCTTATTTCTTTTCTCGCGTGAAGAAATGTGGGCGGCATCGAATAAAAAGTGAAGCACACACGCAGACGTTCCCACACAGTGTATGTAGCAACCGAAAGCCTCTAAAACTATACGGCTATCGAAGAAAGCGTGTCCAATAGTGCCTATGTAGACGCAAACACAAGCAATTTCGTTTGCGGTTAATTGTGTAACGAGCGCTTCAAAAATTCGGAGCAAGCTCGTCGACGGCGTTCATCTGGCGGTTTCGTCAGAGCGCGAGGTCGCGGTTTGAAGGCTGCTAACAGGCTGAAAAGCCACTCGAGACGGCGCCACGCTTGTCGCACAGAAGTGACCCCGCACCCAAGTGGCAGCGAATTAATAGGCCCGGATGATGTCTGTGGCGTTAAAATGCTCCTGGGACACACGCGTATACTTGTACTCGAAGTAGAAGTCGCCCTTACCCGCCGCGGTGCCTCAGTGGCTAAGGCGTTGCGCTGCTGAGCACGAGGTCGCGGGTTCGATTACCGGCCGCGGCGGCCGCTTTTCTGATGGAGGCGAAAAGCAAAAACGCCCGTGTGTACGAGATTTCGGCGCACGATAAAGATCCCCAGGTGGTCAAAATTAATCCGGAGCCCTCCACTACGGCGCGCCTCATCGCCTGCGTTGCGTTGGCGCGTTAAACCCCACAATCAATCAATCAATCAGAAGTCGCCCTTTTCTTGCCGCGGATTGGCTTGCTTACGTTTCTCATGCTGCTGTGCGTCGCTGGGTATACACAACAGTGAAACTCCTTCCTTGGCACACTTGTACCGGAACGGCGCCCGGGACACCGCATGTATTTCACATCGTCCTTTGCACGCACTACTTAAGTTCCATAATGATAAACGGCGCAAGAAGCTCGCTGGATGTCCTTCTAGCAACAAACACTCTATAGCGACTGCGTCCCCGTCGCTCCGGCCAGCGTTACGCCGCCCGAGGCAACTTACTGGCCCGAACAATATGCAATGTCCTCGGTGCCCCCAAGCAGATGGTGGCGCCACCGCGCGGTAGCCAAATGCAAGATATGAAGCTCGTCCATGGAGTTACGGATGAGTTTCTTGACCAGCATAGCATTCAAGGACCCTGCTTCAACTCAATCGTAAGATCCTTTCTGAAGTTTGTTTTCTTCATAACGCACGTGCCTGTGGTGAAGCACGCGCACCTTCTTCTATAAGATGAAACAAACTACGTCGCCACTCGGCTCACACTGCGATGTGCGAGAAACCCTCCAGTACCTGCTCTGTGAATGGGCTCAATTTAGTGCGCGAAGAGTGTCCCTCGCAGCATCTTTGGGTCTGCTGCTTTCCGTGGACATTCAACCACAGGACGTTTTAAGACCGTGGGCATGTCCCATACGTGCTTTACGGGCTGCAAAAGTTCTGACTGAGTACCTGCAACAAACAGGTCTAGACCAGTCTCTAAATAGTTCAACGTCTCTCTGGGCATCAAGTTCTTCAACATCATCGCCATCATCTTCATCACGTCATCGACTGGCGCAGCAAATTAGGCACTTTAGCGCGGCTAACATCGCCAGACTTCATCAAAGATCGTTCTCTCTTTCTCTCTCGTTACAGAAAACATTTTGTCGGACAGCGGATGGTTAAAAATACTGTCAACCTCTCACACACGACTGTCACTGCAAAAACTCTTTTGAACCTATTCTAAACCAATCGTGAAAACAGAATGGGCATTTATGTTTTGCGAAACGAGTCAGCTAGCTGCTTACGTGTAAAGTGCTACACAAGCCATGCGATTAGAAAATGTTTCCGGGGGTTAGGCGTTCTTTGCTTGCAACTGGGTTTGTATCGTGGGTGCAGTCATTGATTGGACAAGCCGTTGGACATCCTTAAATGAATAAAAAGCACAAGCAAGAAGGTCGATGAAGGCACACCGAAGACATGGACAAGTTCCACTTAAAAAAAAAGGGCCCATCTCCCCGCGAGGGGGACTCGAGTAAATGAGTCGCATAGGGGGTGGGTGTATTGCGTTAACGTTTTGTGTTTGGGGAGTTGGTGGTCGTGAATGCGTTGTATCAGCAGCTTCTTGACGTAGTTTGAATGAGTCAAGGATATAAGGCGCGTTCGTAGCCTTTCATTCTGTGTCGGTTTTGTGGCGCAGTGGGAAGAGCACCATGTACCTCGCTTTCCGCCCACAGGTAGTGAATGCGTTGTATCAGCAGCTTCTTGACTTAGTTTGAATGTGTCAAGGATATAAGGCGTGTTCGTAGCCTTTGATTCTGTGTCGGCTTTGTGGCGCAGTGGGAAGAGCACCATGTACCTTGCGTTCCGCCCGCAGGGTCGTGGGATCGAAACCAGGCGCCGGTAAGTATTATTTTTTTATATAATGTAGGGGGAGGGGTGCGGACCTGTTGTTGAGAGCGAGGAGGGTAGCGTGATGCGGGAGAGGAGGAGCGGTGGAGAGGGCGCAACTGCGAGCGATGCGGACTACTACGGACGCCTATAACGGGTGACATCGTGAGTTAAAGAAATGCTCTGCATTTAAAATGAAGGCTATAAAAAAAACACCTGTAAGAATAGAGTACGATACATGTGGATCACCACTCACATCACACATCTTGCACGCATAAATATGCACACACCTACGGTCATGCACAACTGAGAAGGCGATAGCATCAGAAAGAATACCGACTACTGCGGCTTACACCTTCCTTCAATTTTCAGTCGTTCCTCACAAGTTTTGAGTGAAGCTTGTATGGCTAGGCTTCCGTGTATTCTTCACGTCTGCGAATAACATAAAAACTCCCGAGGCTCTAAGTGTCTTTAAAGCGCGAAGCCTTTGAAAGTGAGCGTCCCAGTGTGTGAGCTATTAGCGCGCGGTCACCATCAAAGTTGGAGGCCGTTCAAAACATATGGGCCCCAGGCTTATACGTAGCATCACTTCAATATGGACCTGAGTTGATTAGTTTATATGAGATTTAAAAGAACTGCGACCTGGGCTTGTTGGTAAATGTTCGTGGTGGGTAAAGCGCAACGACGACGAGGACAAGCAAGTACACGGCACAAAGCGCTACTAGCAGGTAGCGCTTTGTCGCCGTCAAGTAGACCGGTTAAGAGCGGCCGGGTTTCCAGATGAGTGTGTTCTGTTGGCGTGCGAGAGGAATCACCGAGAGGTTAAAAGGGCAGGGAGCACCGATCAGAGCAGGGGACAATAAGCAGATTCCGGCGACGAGAAGATAGCGGTGATTCCGTACCTTCATGGCACGTCCCATCGCCTAAAGAAGATAGCGTCAAGATAAGGGGTGCGAGTGGTGTTTTCAGCGCAAAAGTTGGCGAAAATTTGCCCAGTGGTGCAAAGGGTGGTAGAAAAGAAAGAAACAAGGAAGAAGAGATGTGGTAGGAAACACGGCACGAAGTTTGTATATAGCAAAAAAGACGTTGTACACAACATTCCCTTAACGTGTGGAAAGAAATACGTAGGACAGACCGGCCGCTGCCTGAACGTATACGCCTTCGCGAACATCAGAGCTCGCTAAAAGGGTCACCGTATTCACATTTAGCCGTACATTTCAGAGACTGCAAGTGCCGCCCAAAACTGCGAGATACGTTAGTTGTTGATAAACACAAAAAACGGTTAACAAGAGAAATAATAGAAGCCTTCCGTATAAAGAAATAAGGGAATGAATGTGTCAGCCAACCATCGGTCTTGCTGTCTGACACTGAGTATGCCTTTTTGAATCAGGGTTGATAAAACGGGTTGCGTTTTGTTCTTGCCAGCACACGTGCGGTTTGAATATGTATGAAACGTTCGGTTGTTGGTGCGCCTTAATCTTTTCGTATGATAGATTGTAAATTTGATGTTATGACGGTGGCGTTTATTCCATGTATATGTGTGTATTTTTCCCGTAATAAATTTTCAGTTGCTAGTAGCGCTTTGTCCCGTCTACTTGGTTGACCTCGACGTCGTAGCGCTTTTCCCACCATGAAAGTTTATATGAGGCATCGTTTTCGAGATTGAAACCTAACATTAGACCTGAAGCTCGTTGGTCTCATAATCAGGTACGCATTTTGAGTAGATTAGTTATCAACAGGCACCACTTTCAATATCAGCAAGTTCGAAATAAATGTGTGTGCGCGTTTATATTCAGGTCAGGTTCTCAGAAATGGTCTGATCCAATGCTCATAGAGACAGAATTTGCTCATACCTTTCCCCTAAACTCAGCGTGACCTGTATGCCGTGTGATAAAAGGCTTCACTGGGAATCCCCCTTCCCTCACTACAATGGCTCGTGATTGCCTTTCCTAGACCATTACTTACTTTTTTACCGGAGCCGCCCCGATAAATTTGACGTCAATCCTTGAATTTGTGACGTCTTTTCACTCTCCGCCCCATTGGCTATCGTTGGTGCCATCCGCTGTGGACGATCAACAACAACACCAGATTCTCCGACTTTTGCGATGTGCATACTTGCTTTCAAATGAAATCCAGAAGAAGCAAAGGGACGGACAGATGCGGCTCAGTTGACACGATCGTTTTGAGGGGTCCAATGCGGCAAAAATGTTTTCCTTCAATGCCACTGCGGAAACGTAAGGATGGTTAAATGGAGAAGAGCCGCAACATTGCTTGCGCATTAATGAGAAGTCTAAACATTTGTGTATAATTTTTATGAAATCCTATCATATCAATGTTGTATTTCTTGTGCATGGGATAAAAGTAAATCTGGGAAATTAAAAAAAAATGAGTCAAGGGCTTGTGGCTATTACAATGTGTGAGAATACGGCGCAAATCACGTCTGGTTATTTTTATCCTGGTACTTTTTTTCGTCAATTCCGCCAACAGTTCCCCATAGGAAATAACTTTGTTCAACAATAACTGTTGTCCCATCTGTAGTGCCCAGGGCAGCATTCCTAGACCCTACTTTTTCTCATTTATTCTATATATCTTCTCACACAAACTTCCACTCTGGTGGTAACCGTTAAAGGAGCCATGAAGAGAAAAGAAAAGTTTGTTTTATTCGAAAGATTAGGTGTTTCATAGTACCCCAAGCGTTTTCCCGGAAGCAAATGATGCTTTATTCTCTGAGAAATAAGGCAATTTAAGCCAAAATTTTAAATCTCCCGCTAAAATTGCACATTCCGTGACGTGAACCATGGCGTCATACGAGCCGGTCTATGAAACAGATACTTAGTATGTCGACTCCATATAGCACCCACACGCGGGAGTCGACCGAGACGGCGGCCATTTTAAAAATACTAGTAAAACCTAGTGCACCCGCAGCCCTAGTCATGGAATCGCCTGATCCGGAGAACAAAACTCTCGCCGAGGAGCTCGGGCTTGCATTTAACAACCTCACACCACTTGAACGCTCAATGCTTCTAAGTGCACGAGCGGCAAGAGTTGTGGGATACGCGGTGGACGGGAAAGCGACCATTCCGCGATAGCCACAACAGACGAACGCCCTGCCGTCGGCACCGCTGCCTCGTCAGCCCCGTCGCGACGGACGAATACAGACTGGTACGTATGTGCCGTATTTTTATTACGGTTAATAATAGTTCAATTTCAGTAGCAGTATCGCTTATGTCAGTTGGCCGGTGTCGTGTTTGGAAAGCCGTTCGCGCGAGCTCTCTGCTTCGACCAGAAAGATACGAGCGTCAATGCGCGGTGTTTACGGCATTTTTTTCCCCCAAGGTCAGAGCGCTTTGACCATTTGACGAAGTCGGCGACGAGCGCCAGCATGTCCCAGGAGTGAGCTAACGTAAGGGTCCCTGCCTTAATCACTTCCTCGGAAATGAAGCGAGCACACTCGTACTTCCTTTAGCTCTCTTTCTCCTCCGTTTGCAAAGTTCACAAAACGTACCCACTTGCTTCGCCGAGGTTCGTCGTTGGGCAGCACATGAAAGAAGATCTCCTCACCGGCGGGGATGTCGCACTCCCTCGACGATTTGCCCGTACTACATGGGCATTTCAAAACGTAGCAGCGAAATTTCATTGTAAAGTACTCGAACAAACTGAAGTTTTCAGTGGTTGTAAACTGGAAACGAGCTCCTAACAATAGCAGCAGGCCAACACCATTCCGAAACTGCGACGACTGTCACTATCTCGTCGCTGCTTGCTGTTCCTTACTCCCCTCGTTTCTATTTTTACCTTTGCTGGTTGGCGATATGACGGCCAACCTCCTGTGAAGGGATTACGATACCAAGCAAGGTCGCGGCTGTGCGTGCTGGGACGGTTCGTTGGCCCCTAAGAGCCTCGAACCCGAAAATTCGTCTGCGCAACGGCGAGATGTCGAACTCGGCCGGCGGTAGTTTCGTACTCATTGGCGCACACGCTTGCGTGTTCGTTCGGAACTTCAACCGTTTACTCCACCGTTCTTTGTCATAAAAAGAATGTGCAGTATGTTTCACAGGCATTTAGCTCGCTATGCAAACTGTAAGCCCTGCCTAACATGCGTTTGCTTCTGCCGGCCTCCGCCAATCGCAGAGCATTCTCGAGTGACATCGTAGGTTCTGTTGCGGAAAATGAGCTGGTGGGTCGCATGGTAATTTCCTTTTTTCCTAATTATGTAGCTTATTTGAGCGAAGTTTGCGTTATAAGTGGTGTCGTTATGGTTCTAACGAGGCAATCTTTCGAATGAACCGAACTTGTGTTTTCTCTTCATGGCTCCTTTAAGGTCGAAATTTTGTTTCTGAGTGTAATACTGTGTTGTTCCTTCAACAATGCGGTTCATGGACGTCGTTGTTGGCTGCAGTTATGGTACTCTTAATTAGCGAGAAAACAGAGTAGCGATAAAGTAACGTGCAGTACGGTAATGGTAATAGCGTTTCTTCCATCCGGAGGTATCATGGAACCGTATTGTGCTGCCGTTTTTTAAATGTGCCAACAGCCATATTTAGTTACCTTCTTTTATTCCACCTCAAACGCTGCCCTTGAGTTGTAAGCAGTACCAACAACGGAGAAGTTCCTGAATGATAACATCCGTCCGCCTTGCTGACGTGAACAAAGTTTCACGTATGTTAGGCGGCCGAGAGATTACCTAGGAAAAGGGGAATACACCCTGTACGTGCCGTCTGGTTTCTATCTGTAGCGGGCGATAAGCCTAATTAGCCGGATAGTACTGGAAGATAAAGGGGCGGGCACGTGAGTAGGTCGCTTTCTGGATACGTCTCCGACTGATATAACATATGTGGCACATGTACTGTTTGCACAAACGAGGCGATGAGCCGACGGCATCAAGGTTTTATCATTACGCTTGTTTCCCTGTAAACATTTCTGTCCGGTTGGAGCACTATGGTTTTTTTTTATTGTTCTTACCGTTGCTCACGGGGTCTTCGTCTAGGTCCTGAGTAGCTGCAGCATTGAAAGCGTTTCGGCCATGCATGCAAGACAAACATAAAAAAACTGCGTTAAAAGGATCGGCATGCCTCAAGTATTGTCCTTGCGCAGCGTGAAGTGAAGTGTATCTTCAAGGGAAATCAAGTAAAGTAAAGTTTGTTTCGTCCTACGTCCTCGTTCAAATTCGCGCAACTGGCCCGAAAAAGACATGCAGCAGTTTGCGAGTTCCGGACAGGATAGATTATTGATAGACTACTTTTTTTGAAAGTGTATGCTTTGCTTTTTGTATGATGTTCCTAGCCAACACTGTCTTAAATACAGCAGAACTGGGCAGTTTTGCATTGTTTTTTTGGCGCATGTTTTATCTTGAACGCGGCACGAGACGTCCATCTGTTATAAAACACAAAAACATTTAGTTTTCTTGCCCTCTTCCATAAAAGGCACGTCGTGTAGGGAGCCTTGTCCGTCCTATTCACAAGGTTCTGCACTTTGCGAGAATAGGTAGGAGAAATGTTTTGTCCCAATGACCATGGTTACCCTAGAATCAAATGAAAAAGTGCTCATGTCGGAACGTATGCCTGCAGTAGAAGAAAGAACCAAGTACTGAAAAATATTTTAGAAAATGTCCCGCTAATACCGTAAGTCTTTTACGCATAGCTTGGACATTGGAAAAAACATTTCGACCTTCCCTACTACGGGTGAATTGTTTCTTGGTGGTTACAACTTGGAGGGCAGAAAGCCAAGATACAAAAAATTAAGCCCCAAACTGACAAGTATAAACTTGTGGTAATTAACAAAGAGCTCGCCAACGTTCCAGATGCTGTGCCGAAAGGAGTGTCCTCAGAGGATTTCCTGAGTTTGGACGGCGATGTTACCGTGACTGTGATCCCCTCGAGCGCACACACCGTCGCCGATGTCATAGCAGCTGGTGCTGCTGAAAGCACTGAAGACACTGAGGATGTCACAACGAAAAGCCGTCCGACGCTTTATGGAGCCCTTTTGCCAGCCGACGTTCTCCGCCAATATTGGTTTGAAATTGAAGGACACGGACTTGAACTGGGGCAAACGATATCTCGTGTAGAGAATGCGGTGCTCTTTGGTGCCGCCAAAACGAAAGTGAAAACAAAAATCACCCCTTTCTTGCGAAGGTGCCAGTTTGAGGCGGAAAGTAGCTTTATTGCATGCAATAAATGGATTGTTTTGTGTAAGTATACTGTATGTGTTCCTTTCGTTACGTGGGAATAGCGGGGGGCGGGGGGGGTCCTGCGTGTTGCGAACTCGTGACAAAAAAATTCGTTACAGACGGGTTCGGCTTTATTGAATTATTGGATATATTGAACTAATCGCGGCGCATATCGCAGTTCGCTATAACTGGGTTTGACTGTAACGAACTACATTGTATGAGTTACGGCCGCATTTCAGCTTTCAAAAGGGACGTAAATGGGGAATGAAAAACTCCACGTGGAACTTAGGCGACCTGTATAACCTTTGACATAAATTTGGCTATGCCCGTAACCCACATTACTCTACACGGGGTAATCAAAAGAAAACAAAAGTTTTTAGGTTGGCCAATAAATTCGCCGTTGGTAAATGACTTTCGATGTGTATTCAACTGTTAGAGGGACCCTGTAAGACTTTCGATAAACGGTTTCACTCTTTCCTTTGCGTCTGGAAGCAGTTCGAAAACTATAGTTATCACCAGCACGGAGCGGCACGGCGTGATTTGCTCGTCGCAGAAGGTACGCCTTCCATTTCTGCTGTGGTTTTGTGGCTTTATATTTTAAGTTGCCATCGCAAAGCGTTCATTGCAGCAACTGAAGAGAAACCGGCGAACAGCCGCTACATGGCCTTAGTGACGTAATTCGAGCGGTCCAAGAACGTCAAGACTGCCGGAAAGAGAAAATCTTTTGAGCCAGTTTCCAAGTTGTCTGATGGGCATAGAACAGTAATTTTTTGCTGGGTTACTTTGCAACCCCCTGATCTAAGCACTGCAGGTGTGTTGGCTGACTACGTTCGGCAAGCATTTAGATTTCAAAAAAAGTTTAAAAATGTGCTGCAGGGTCCCTTCAAGAAGAAAATGATTCCAACCTTGCTGGTGGCAGTCACTTTATTTTGCTGGAGCCAATTCTTTGCTTCTCGTGAAAAGGTAAACCCCGTTGGCATTCTCTTGCTTCCTGCCACCATGCCCCTTTACCAGTCCCGGCCCATTCGAGTCGGGTTACAGACGAACACGTCAAAAAGCTCGAACCTTCGGTTTAGGCGTTGCGATGCCGCGCGGATGGTGCAAAAAGCGACTTTCGTAACCAGACTCTTGCTTTTGTCGTGTAGTCTCCTGCAGAGGAAGAAATGGCGAAAACGAAGCAGGGCGTTCCTTTCAGCGACAGGAGGCAGCAACAAGATAGCAACGGTGCACTTTATCCCATATTTTAGTTCCACTGTTTTCCGTTAGGTGTACTTGTAATAAGATCGAGCAACGTTAAATTCTTATGAACGCTGCCTGAGCTATCTCGTTAATTCTATTCTTATGGGGTAAATGATAAATAGAGGAATTGCTACGTGTCATGATCCATGCGCATAAAATGCAGGTGCAATGTAGGAGACGTGGTATTTGCATCAGTCCAGTGACCTTAAGCGCTGTAACTTAAGAGCAAAATATGTTTTCCTACGTTGAGCAGATGACCAGAGCTTAAAATGGAAGATGAAGGAAGGCACAGACAGGCTAGACAGCTCCAAGTGAGGGAGAGAGAAAATATTTCAATGAGCGTAATAGTGGGTGGAACCCTATCCCGGGAATTCATTGGTGCCCTCATGTGGAGGGTCTGATCCTCCAGTCGACTCCTTGTCAACAGTGTCTCCAACAGTTCAGGAAAAGAATTGGTGGAGAGGGTGGCAGGCTTGGGTTATGTGTTAATTACGGAATAGGTGTTGGAGGGTACCTAGCTGTGGACAAAATTTGCATGCAGCTGTGTACTGTGTGGGGAAAAATAAATGCGTTCGGGCTGGTGTGCGAATGTCCCTGTTTACAATTGTCGGAGTGTGATTTCGTGGTTTTTGTTGAGGAAAACGGCTGTCTTCGCTCAGCGAAAATGACTACGTAGAGAGACGTTTTATCTAAGCAGCCTGTGTAAGCAGCCTGTGTGCATAGTATACACCATAAATAAAAAAGTACTTGTCTATTTTCTGTTAGTTAGGTCACTTTAAAGTCCCATAGAGCAAGATAGTGAAGGGGAGAAACGGATAAGTACATAAAACGCTGCGGTTATTGTTTACCTTACGAAGTCAATGAGTGTGTAAACATCAGTTGTTTTAGATGTAGTTATATCAATGGCAGCATGGTACAAGAGGCACTTCTAACACGTAACAACTTCTAATAACTTCTAACACTTCTAGCAAGGTACAAGACACAATTCTAACAAGACACACTGACTGCAAACGTTCTGTGGTAAATTCGTTACCCCCTGAGCATTCAGAACTCAAGGGCAGTTTTCCCGTCCAAAAGTGTTCCGTCATTGGTTACGACGTAAAAAATACCCTGCAACACGTTCTTCAACTTCTTTTCTAAATCTTAAATGCGTTCAGAACGCACTCAACAAACACATTTTGTACAGAAAATAACGGGTCACAAACTACCTCAGAGAAAAGTTGCTGCTCCAAGTCCATCAAATAGCTTTGAAACTTGCTCCTAAGATTCTTCTTTGTTTCTTGGTCTTGGCGTTCCTTGAGCGCCCGAATGACGTCACTAAGGTGGTTTAGGTGCTATTGGCCGGCTTCCTTTCAGTTGCAGCAATAAACGCATTCGGTAGCCTTTTCAAAACAAATCGCCACAAAATCAAAGCAGAATCGGAAGGCACATGTGCTGCCATGAGCAAATCACGCAGTGCCAGTCCATGCTGGCAATACCTATAGCTTACACAATGCTTCCAGACGCCTAGAAAAGGTCGAAATCGTTTATCGAAAGTGTTGCACAGTCCCTTTAAGGGAAATCAAATCATAATTAAAAACGTTTGCCTACTACAATAACAGACATAATGAGCGATTTCCTACATCGCCTTTTAGATCCCGTCGTCTTTATGTGTCTTGGTATAGCGATTCATGGCTTCTGGGTGAAGGAGTTCGGTCTGTGAGGGCAAGTATTCGATTTTACAGGAATAATCACAAGAACGATAACACCGCTTGGGCAAAAAAAAAAAAAGCGCATTGTTGTGCTTACGGAATGCCCTACAGAATTGATAATACGGTAGTACAGCTCCGATGTATTCAATTCATTTTGGTCGAAACATTACGAAAATAAACACGAAATAAATAAATAAGACTGTGTGAACTGCAAGGACACAGCGTGGTTCGTCCTCTTACGTATTGATCCTGGCTTTCTTCATATATCTGACATTAATTGCATTTACGTAATTAAGCGCTGGATGACACAGCTGAGATACGTGGTGCCATATTGCGTAATACGATGTGAGCCACAGAACTCGGGGCATAGGCGGGCTTTCGGGCTGCTTGTTAGCCGTCGAAACGACCGTGCGTGCGCAGTGCGACACCTGAGGTCTCTGCAAGCACGGGTGATTTTTCCTGTCTTTCTGTTACGTGGCTGCAGTCGTGTAAGGCTCAGCTGCACTAATTAGGTCCCTCACGAAGATTAACTTAGATGTACTGGAGTAATGTCCGTCTAACAAGTTTAGCCTTGGGTTACTTGAGCGGATTCCCTTTTTCTTCAGGTGTACGTTTTCTTCTTCCTCGTCTTTCGTCTCTCCTCCGTAGCTGCTTGC
Organism: Haemaphysalis longicornis; assembly: GCF_048455015.1. Lineage (NCBI taxonomy): Eukaryota > Metazoa > Arthropoda > Arachnida > Ixodida > Ixodidae > Haemaphysalis > Haemaphysalis longicornis. The sequence continues at coordinate 56,269,760 of NW_027526335.1, forward strand.
CTTCGGGCATGTTGACATGTGGGGGCTTTATTGGTCGCCGTGGAGGGAAAAGAGCCTTTCTTCATCGTTCAGCTCCGAAGCGAGCATTTAACCTGATAAAGAAACCCTTTCAGACTCCTCGGTAACTACCATTCGGCCCCGACGTGAGGGTGTAACGCAAACAGAGCCGCGTCTTCCAGGCACGTCACCGACTAGTAATTAGCACTAACTAGCAAAGTGCTGACACGCCGTGGATGCAAGGAGAAAAATCAAAGCAAAAATTGAGAAAAACAGAATTTGTACGGAGCTCTCAGTAAAAGCAATGTGTATCCTCGGTGGGCAGGGCCATATGTACGTCTTCGTCGTAAGTGTTGCACACAAACAAAGCGGTAGGTTCAGTTTCACCCTTTTCAGGCTGGGATTACCTACGCCTTCTGTCTAGTCCTGAGAAAAGCAATTCATTGCCGGCTTCACTTCCTTTTCCGTTCCCGTTATTAATGCGAGGCGATTAGGGATTAGGTTGTTTACCAGATATAAAAGCACGGCATCACTGTTTTCCGGCGTCTGTAGGGGCCCCTATACAGTACGCCCTCCTTATGCCAAAGTCCTTAGAGCAGGAAGCTGGGTTCGTTATAAGTGATACTTTGTTAATAGCGGAGATGGGTCGCTCTCAATTTCTTGCAGCAGGGACCATGACACAGTTCGAATAAAACAAATTTCATGTGGAACTACTTCGTTATAACTAAGGTTTTTTTTTTTTCTATTTTATCAACTATATAATTCTACTGCAAATTCGTCAGAGAGCGAGGTAGAGAGAGAGCGAGAGAGGGAAAGAGAGAGAGAGAATGGCTTTATTTGCTGGATGGGGCATGAATGCCCTACGGCGCTATTCAAGAAGGCCCGATATAGCTTGGTCTCGACTTTCCAGAGCTGCTCGAGTTAACAAAGTAGTTATAGTACAGCATCTGATAAACCTGAAGCGACACCGGCGCAATCGCGTGGAGCACGCTTGGCATTATCAGAGCACCCAGTTGAGGGCGCTCACGTTGGAAAAGTCAAGCTTGTGCGAACATCCGCATGCAGCACCGTCTTGAATCGAGTGTCAATATGCACTCCGCTGCGTAAAGTAGATAACCCAGCTATTCCTTTGAAAACTTCGGACTGGCGCCAGCGTTCTTTTAAAGCTCCGCCTTCTAAAAGCCGCGTGGGGCGGCACCGATTTTGTCGGTGTTCTGTTCTTACACTGAAATGTGTTTGCTGCGTGGTTTGAGGGTGGCTCCAGTGCAGCTCAGCGCAAGCCCAAACCAAGTAAGCTAATCAGTTCACTGTAGCGAAAGGAACGCGCCCTTCTCCGGACTGTCAAACGTGACCGGCTTTGTTTACGTGCGGACGGCGGCCGCAGTATCAGACATCGCCCCAAGTTAGCGTGTGATGAGCGTGTTTCAACCTTTCACGAGTGCGTTTTAGACGTTGAAAGTGTGTCATCTGTCGTCGACTGTGGTTTTGCTGGGTATGAGGGCTGCCGTGGGAAAATCTTGTCGTCTTGGTCGCTCCTATCGTCCGGACTAGAGCGAGCACTTCGTTCAGACCGAACCCCCCTCCCCCTGCGACTGGGGCAGCATTTGACTGACGGTGGCCTGGGGACTTCATTCGTGCATTGTTTTCTGGGCTGCGACGCTATCCCACCGGCACGGAGCCCACCGGCGATGTGGGCGCCATGACAGCCATAGTTGGGTGGGGCTTCCGTCGCTACGCCGCGCCCACGAATGGGCTGGGTAGGTGTGATTGACACGAGAACTCGGAGCAAAATCGGGATATTGCAGGGCCGAGTTGAACTCGTGGCGCTCGTGCTGACGGCTGCTGCGGCGTGGTTTATTGTTCATGGTCGCCGTAGCAGGCATATATTAGATGCGAAGCATCTCATGGTCGGGGCTATGTCCCTCCTTGTTGTTCGGCGGGCCGTGATTACAAGCAGCCCACAACCATCCGGGGAACGTGCATCGACCTCATCTTCAGCAACTTTAATTGATTGATTGTAGGGTTTTAACGCGCCGACGCAGCGCAGGCGATGAGGCGCGCCGTAGTGGAGGGCTCCGGATTAATTTTGACCACCTGGGGATCTTTAACGTGCGCCGAAATCTCATACACACGGGCGTTTTCGCTTTTCACCTCCATCAGAAAAGCGGCCGCCGCGGCCGGGAATCGAACCCGCGACCTTGTGCTCAGCAGCGCAACGCCTTAGGGTTCATCCACTACAACAGCCCTTGACTTTACATTTCACAGACCATAAGGCGGTCATAATCAAAGCGGAACGCCAACTACAGCTCGACGTCACCTACGTTGAACATGATGATGATAATGCTTAAATAAAGACAAACTCATACAACGTACAACGTCTCTCTCTCTCTCTCTTTAATGCCTCTCCACTCTCACCCCCCCCCCTCCAATAAAATAACACCATCTTCCCGTAGGGGAACCCTGAGTAGTATGCGAAATAGCCATGGGGTCAACGTGATTTCCCATTTCGTAGTTCCGGTAAGTGAAAAGTGTGGTAGTTACCATGGAAACCAAACGGTAAATATAACGGTAGCTATGTACCTCAACCTAACGGAAACGACGAACTGAAAACTAATGGGCACTTGAATCGACCCCATGGCTGCTTCGCATACTACTCAGGGTTCCCCTACGGGAAGATTGGGTAATTTTTTCTATTTTCTATTGGGTAATTTTTTCTATTAGCGGAGGAGGAATTTCAAGCTCTTTTTCGTCTCTCAAAAGTCCCATGCTTTGGCTGTGCAGCCATCTGGCGCACGGCCCCCTTTGCAACAACTTTGAGGCGGATTTCGCTTAATGACTGCCGAGGAGCAAGTGTTGCGTGCGCTGCGGTTTTACGCGACGGACACCTTCCACGGAAGCGTTGATAGCGACCCCACCAGCGACCGCCCTCAGGCGACAGTCAGCCGGTGTGTGCGTGCGCAATAGGATTACTGTAGAAAAGATTTTCGCCTTTTTTAGGTGGATAGCCGGACATGGCTTCCGCAGGTTCTACCATGCGTTTATCCTTCTGCAGCCAGAGCGTATGCTTCAGTCGCGACCACGGAGCAAGATAACCACTCGATGGAAGGAAGGCAGGTTTCCATCGAGTGGCCGTGCTTCAGTTATCGCCTACTTGCAAACCTTTCCAATGTGGCATTTATCGTCCGCGCGGCAGACGGTTTCTCTTGAGGCGTTTTGTGTGACACCATTCTTGCAAAAACTTTACTCGCAGGATATTATATAATCACCGGCGCGTGTCTATTATCGGAGGCGATCTTTACGCATTTCAGCAGGTGTTGTCCAGCGTCTTTGTCGTCTGGCAGAAAGCGGATCACGCAAACCTTGTGAAGGGAAGATTGAGACCGAAAGAAACAGCGTGGCGCCAAAAGGGGGGTGAAGATATAGAGTCCATAAAAAAAAAAAACTGTGGAGAGCTTAATCGAACACGAGCTGTGAAGGCCAATGCGAAATAAAGGAAACAAATGTAAAAAGCTGCGGTTGTTGCTATTCCTTTCTTTGTAGCACATGCACAATTGGGTTACTTGCCCGCAATAGAGAGCTTCGAGGAGCGAATGGGCGTGGTATTGAAAATTCACAAATCTATGAATTGAAAAAGTGAAAGTTGTAGAATAAAGGCTAGAATACATGGAGCGATCTTTCACGACGAAGTTCGCGCGGCGGAAGACCAGCCACGTCACGACGCCGAATGTTCGTCGGGCTGCGCTACATGTAGCAAAGTACGGCGGCCGCCGCCGCCTCGCCGCTGCGCTGCTGTCAGTGTGGCTAGACGAGGCAAATACATTGAAGTGAAACACAGGAGAAGCAAAAAAAGCCGTCAAGACTATTATTATTGCTTTTTAGTTGCAAAACCCTCTAGAAAGGCGTAAAATGTTGTGTAGAAGTTTTTAATGTTTTTGTCTCGCCACATCTCCGAGACCGTTGCTATGACGACAACAAACGCTACTGCGTCAGGCTTAACAGCTAGAAAAACGCCTGTCTATCTGAAAAAAGAAGGCTATTTGTCGCTTGAAAATTGATGGGAGGGCAAGAGTGGGCAAATTTAATTCCAAGTAAACGGTTTAGAACACGATATCGCATTGAGAAATTAGCGACGAAGCTGTTATCGCTGTGAAGCGGGTGGAGAGGGCGCCGCCATGTTTGGCAACGCTTTGCCGCTTCCGTCGACGCCGACGAACTTTTTCTGCCCCGGCTAGATCGGCGGCGGACGATGTTCGTCGACTATTCGCCGCATAAACGCTCCATGTATTCCGGGCTTAATGCGTGCCGCGTGGCACGTGAACGTGGTGGTACATGAGAAGGACAGGTGCACACGAGCAGCACAGAACCGTGATTATAGGGAGGCTGTGGTGTGTGCCAGTCTTCTTGCTGACGAGTTCACTATGAAAAAAAAAAAAAAAAAAACAGACTCAAACACGTTATAGCAGAAAACAAGCCGGCCGAATGCAAAATTCTTGCCGAAAGACAAAAAACATAAAAGCGAGGAAAAATACCAAAGTGCAATATATCAGTTAAGAATTATCGCAAGTACAATCATCAGTTGTTTATAAGTATCGCAAGTACACTGTATCAGTTGTTATTAAGACTCTCCAAGCTTTCGCCTTCAAACCACGTAAGCAGGCTTAAGTGTCCCTAGGGAATTTCTTATCTGAAAGCGGACGGAGGGTTTCGATAGCACCGAGCAGAAAGTACTTTGAATGTGGCGCATTTCCATCACCCGCTTTCTTTTTTTGCCAGTTGGCCTTATTCACGTGATTGCATTGATTTGATTGATTGTAGGGTTTAACGCGCCGACGCAACGCAGGCGATGAGGCGCGCCGTAGTGGAGGGCTCCGGATTAATTTTGACCACCTGGGGATCTTTAACGTGCGCCGAAATCTCGTACACACGGACGTTTTTGCTTTTCGCCTCCATCAGAAAAGCGGCCGCCGCGGCCGGGAATCGAACCCGCGACCTCGGGCTCAGCAGCGCAACGCCTTAGCCACTGAGCCACCGCGGCGGGTGTGATTGCATTGTCTGCCACAGACGGTAGAAATGGGCAGAAACTGAAACTGCTTCTTAGGAAGGCGAATTTCAAACAAAAAGCTCATAAGAACGCCTAAAATAACAAAAAATAAATGAACTTTGGAGTGCAATACAGGTTAATAGAATAAAAGCGCGATAAAATAATGCATTTGGATTTGTTTGCACACCAGTGCAGCAGTGGAACGCGAGACAGCAGTGAAAAACGCGCCACGCCCTTTAGTCGCGCCTCCTTGGAACGCGCTGCTCTGGACCGGTTACGTCACCCCAATTATCAGCAAATATCATGAATTGGATTTTTAAGCGCCTGAACTCCGCCTCGAAATATTATCATTACGTTACGCGGGCGTCGCTAGAGCTCGTGTTTCCCGAGTTTCGCTCAATTTTGGGCCTTTTGGAATAGCACCCCTGGTAAGAAACAAGGACGAAATAGGGGGAAATAGTGAATGATGAAAGAAGTCACAGTTCATGGTTATACGGCCTGTGCGAGACCCATGAGGTCACAAGTCACTTGGAGTGGTTATGTTCACTTGATGAGCTTCATAGGGAGACAGGCGCACGAGAACGTTTATGAGGTCGGGCCACAGCAGCTTATATAAACCCCTGGTTAGTGTATGTTTTATTATGGTTTTTAGGCAGAAAGAAAGCCCTGCAATGAAAATGAGCGCACGCTTGCCAGCGAACGGGCTCAGCTTAGCTAGCGCTTGGCTACAAATGGGCCTGTACCTCGAATAGGAAAGAAAGGTATCGATAGGCAGGCGTACGAAACGGAGTTTTATTTGTCCATTAATACAAAAACTGATAGTGCCCGTCAGTTTTTCAGCCAGTCAATATATAAATTAGAAGCGACACCCTAATGTTTGCTTGGAGGTTTATTTATTCGTTAATTTTATTGGCGGAGAAGTTTATAGGCGAAGGAATATTATAGGAGGAGTCAGGAGGAGGTCTATTCATCGTCCCGGTATTGCCCCAGACTTTCCCCCAATTTTTTATTATTTATCATGCTGTTTATTTGGTTTCGTGTCTGTATAAGAGAATTTTATAAATTTGGCATCGACAAGAACTCTAACCATAGCTAAGCCTATAAAATTCACGAATAAATAAACCTTGATGCAAATGTTATTGCGTCACTTCGAGTTTGTATATTGATAGAGTGGAATTCTGATGGCCACTTCTTTGAACAGGACTTACCAATTTTTGAATTAATGGACATATAAAGCTGCATTCGCTACGCATGCCTATCGATTACCCTTTTCCTACTCGAGGCACAGGCCCATGTTTTAGATGTTGCCAGCTTAGGGGTGACAGTCTGTACCCATGGACGGCAATATTCAAAGAAAAAAAAACCCCGATGCCAGTAGCTGCTTATTTCACTTTTGTCTTGCATTTTTCCCGGCCAGTAGGGTTCGAGGTGTGTGTTGTGTGCGACGGGATCGACCTCAATGGAACTACTCTCCTCTACGTTTTCTCCCCATTCTAATCATTACTCTTCTCTACCCTGTCCTATTCTCCACCACAATATTGCCGCCCCCCGGACAGGGCTCAATGCAGGTAAACTCCCCTGAGGAGTTCAATGATATCACCAGTCCTCTTCCTTTCCTTCTGTTTTTACATTCGAACCACTTCCGCATGCTCCTCCCCTCCCCTCTCTCTGGTGTAGCAGTCCTGTAGTACATAGACCAGCAAAATTCCTCTTCTGGGGCTACGTGTTGCCCAACTATTGAACAAAAATACCCTACTTACACGATTCTAACGCGCACTTTTTTTCCGGAAAAATAGGTCGAAAAATCGCATGCGCGTTAGAATCGGATACGAAACCGAAACTGCCGAAACAGCGGAAATTTCATCCCACCCATCGCCATCGCCATCTCAAGATGGCGCCAAAGCTTTTAGCAACAATTTTTCGGACGCACGAAGCATAGGCGCCTATCCTTTTCTATTGGCGTTCACACAAATCGTCAAAACGTTCCACTTGCGCGCTTGATAACAGCAATGGCAGCAGCGGCTCTCACGCGTTCAAAACGAGCGGTCGGCTGAAGCGTGCCCCTCTGGAGAAGCCCTCGGGATGGGCGTGTGAGGCGTGGGCCACGATCCCATCGACCATGGTGGAACGTTCGTTCAGAAGTGTGGCATCGACAACGCGCTTGATGGCACCAAGGACGGGATGTTGTGGTCAGCGGAGAGCGACGAGGAGTGAGAGAGTGAGATTACTTCGAGAAATAAATCGCCGGTTTCTCTCGCATTCGTTTTTCTTGCTCACAAAGTTCCGTGCGCGTTATAATCGGAGGTGCAAGTTTTTTCGTCTTTTCTGCCAGGAAGATAGGGTGCGCGTTATAATCGGGCGCGCGTTAGAATCGGGTAAATACGGTAAGCGCCAGTTCAGGCGTGAGTAACGTCAATGCAAACACTATTCGTCGGAAATGCTGTTCTGCGAAATGGCAACTCCATTCGTAAATGTTTATGCGTTTTACTTATTTCTTTGCTGCTCCTGCTTGTAAGACGTGTTATGTTTACCTACTCTTTCTATTTTCTTCCAGGAACGCCTTGGAACCGCTGCTCACTGTTCACGTAGTGGCTGTGGTAAACACTTGATTACAGCAAAAGGGTGCGTGTGTGTGTGTCTATGTGCGTGCCTGTACGTGTGTGTTTCTTAGTATGTGTCTAGCCGTTAGATACCCTCAAGCGGCCTTATTCTTTTCGTCAAGAGTCTGTCGCTCCCGACTAGCCAGATAACAACTCGAGATAAGGATCCATAAACAATGGCGGGGGCGGGGGGTGCTTACGTGCGTTTATCCACAATCAGAGGCAGCCCAGCAGGAGCTCCCAAGGAAGCGGGGAGGCACGGCATTACGCACGGAAATGGTCCTTGATCTTCTGCAAAGTTCTTTGATGCATGTAAGTATTGATACGCTTTTTTCATGTCTTTGAAAGACAAGCTGAAACTGTCAGAAAGACCTTTTGTACAGCACTTAATACAGGATGTAAAAGTAAGTTTTTAGCAGATCGGTGGGGGTTTGCAAAGTAATGTGGGATGATCATGCCGCCAAAGCAGTACGTCGCAGCCTTTTTGCTGACTCCAAGCCTTTTTGCTGACTCCTGGAGACCGGAATGTAGGCATTAAAAAAGCTTGTTTCAGGCGCCTAAAATAGGCAGTAAAAACCACGTTTTAGGCCTCCAACGTTGTAAATATAGGCACCATAAATTTCTACATATCAAACGAAGACGTGCTCGACCTGTATCTACGATAGCTAAACCAACAATCTCGCTCTTTGCGACGGCACTAAGACGGCAACAGTTAGACATAGTCGTTCCATTGCCGCATTACGCTGCTGGACTAATGACGGTTCTTTGGCTGAATTGAACAAACGCACTTCTCACATATGTGTTCAATAGCCCCTGTCACTTGCTCGAGCCACACATATAGTGAAACAGGCATGAAAAAGAACTCTTCAGAGCTGGAAATAACGACGGGAAAAGCACGATTATTTTTACACCTGGCGCAATTTAATTACGGCATAACAAATGTAGACAAAAATAATCAACAGGATAAACGACTAATTAAAAAAAATAACATGCTCTTCTATGAGTGATGTAAGGTACGAATCTAGCAATTTTCTCATCTACCTTAATACTTTACGAATTGTTCAAGCAAGACGTACCAACATGACAAAATACCCTTCCACGCATTTGGAGAAAATTTTCAAAGCCTGCTTAACAGCCGAACCAAATTTAAATAGAAAATACTTTTTAAAGCCCGTAGGCAGCGTTATTTTAGGGCGTGAGGAAAGGCAGATACGCAGTAATGTTTCTCCGTTGATGCTTTATTTGAGAGTGATCTAATAACCAAGGAGCGTTGATTGCTCAACCATTGAGTTGAAAATAGAGTTGGATTTGAGTATACTTCTGGAGACGAGGATGTGACCGAACTTTTTGAAGAAATGTCTTTGGAGAGCACGCGGAACGTAATCTTTGAGTCACTGTGAAAAATTGAGAAAACAACAGCAACCCCACCATCTCCAGATTTTCGAACTCAAAATTGCGCCTCTTGTAACAGCGTAACATTGCGCTACTGCTAGCGGTTGTTTTCGGGAGTTGATTGAGCTTTTATATATATATATATATATATATATATATATATATATATATATATATATATATATATATATATATATATATATATATATATTGCGCTGCTGAGCACGAGGTCGCGGGTTCGACTCCCGGCCGCGGCGGCCGCTTTTCTGATGGAGGCGAAAAGCAAAAACGCCCGTGTGTACGAGATTTCGGCGCACGTTAGAGATCCCCAGGTGGTCAAAATTAATCCGGAGCCCTCCACTACGGCGCGCCTCATCGCCTGCGTTGCGTCGGCGCGTTAAACCCTACAATCAATCAATCAAATCAATATATATATATATATATATATATATATATATATATATATATATAGAGAGAGAGAGAGAGAGAGAGAGAATGCTCTTTAATGTGAACTGGTGAGGTCAGCCCTGCTAGGGACAAGGCTTGCTACACCAGATGGGGGGTGACTACGTTGATGAGTGGTGCATATCAGACATTAGGATTACAGCAGAAAGAAGACAAACATGAAACGTTACAAGAAATAAAAAAAAGAAGGACAAGAAAAACGAGAGAATGCTGCAAACAGAGTCCGGACATAAAAACTACAATTGAAAAGAAAATCGTTAATGGAAACGCTGAAACAAAATGAAAAGTAAACGACGGGAAAAAAAGTAACAACACCAACCCAAGAAAAATAAATAGATTAACGCCACAGTGCGAAAGAGTAGATATCGTGACACACTTGGTCTGTCTGTGATCTAGAGAGTCTTGTCCAGTTCAGTCTCTCGTAGGAACTTGATCAGAACTTTTGTACCTAAGGTACTGTCAGCACTATTGGCCCAGGGCCCAAGAAAATGAAAAAGTTCGAGACTGCCTCCATGACGTATACGAGAGAGGGAGCTCGCTGCAGGTTTTCGCGCAGCAGCGAATCGAGGGCAGACGCACAGCAAGTGATTTACAGTCTCGCGCACACCGCAAGTCCGGCACAGGGGGGAATCTTCCCAACCTATCTTAAACTTAAAACTCCGAGTAAACGCCACATTCAGGCGCAGTCGGTGCAGAACTCCTTCACACCGCTTGTTGAGACCGCCTGGAAAAGGGAAGTCACAGTGCAGGTCAATAGTGTGCAGTGGTAGATACCTGCGGTGAGGGTCCTGTCACTCCGACCTTTGTGCAGCCCAACCACTTGCGAGGATAAGGGCGTTGCTGTCCTCTCGGGAGAAAGGAAGCTGGGTCGTGTTGCTCAGCAAGTGGCCTGCGCTGGCGGCTGCGTCGGATCTAATATTGCCTTGTATGTCCGAGTGACCAGGCAGGCACTGAAGAATGATTTCATGGCCTTCGCGCACAGCCATTGTGTGAATTTCGGCAATTTCACATACAAGCTGACTGCGGTTGTTGTGAAGCTTTCGGAGCGCTTGTAAGGCGCTGCGCGAGTCGAGGAATATTACCCATTGCTGGGCATGACGTCCGCTGATGTAATGAAGTGCAGCCCTCACAGCTGCTAGCTCGGTAGCAGTCGAGGACGTTTCATGTCTAAGTTTTCTTTCGATAGTGCACCGGGCTGATGGGATCCACACGCCGATGGCGGATGAGCCCGGGCGAGCCGAGCCATCCGCGTAAACATGTGTGTAGCTTTTGTAAGTGCAGGAAATATACTCGAGTGTGAAGAACTTGAGCGCGGCCGCAGGCATGGCAGACTGGCGCCATAGAAAATTTGCACGATGATACCCGGAATTAGCAAAAAGTCTGATTGAACTATAGGACTAGGCTGAACCCAATAGGGTTCCTAACAGTCAGTGCTAGCTCTTCGGTAACATGAACAATGATCTCAAACCGCCCTCGAAAGCGAAAGTTAAGGCTGAATAGTGTTCACAAAGGCGCCGGTATTCAAAATAGGCATTGACAATAGGCATTTATAGATATTTATAGCTATGTAGGCACAAACGACAAAATATGCATTTACAGGCGCTGTAAACCACTATAAAAGCCCTCCTTAACCTATAATTCATGCTCATATATCAAACAGGCGTGATAGGAACGCAAGGAACAAAATAGGCATTTGCCTAAAATCAGGTCTCTTGTTATGACGTGTCTATCTCGTTCCGAGGAAGTGTTGCCACGATTACGGTGAACGCTGGAGTTTCTTTTCTCTTTTTTTTTTGTCAATCTTGGTCGATCTCCCTAAGTGAGTATGCTTGCCTTGACACGCTTGCACCGGCAACGCTGGGCGGTCGTCGCGAGCCACGCTGAGCCCGCGCTCACGTGAGCTCACTCGGCAATTTCTTGGTATTTTAAACCTGCGGACACGAAAAAATACGAGTTGATAAACTGATTCGCTGTTAAAAAGCGTTTCAATTATATTGGCTCCGGCTTTTTTCCGTCGTTTTCCTTTATCGCAAAAGGGATCCTTAACTTTTTCAGGTCGTTGACTGGGCACACAGCTGCTCGACAGCGACATCGCTTTTGGTGTTCGTCGTTACTGTGCTCCTGACGTTAAACGCCCTCACATCGAGACACAGAAAATACGAAAGGAAGCGCCTGCCACCCGGTCCTACGGGCGTGCCAATACTAGGCTACATTCCCTTCATTCGGAAGCCATTTCATCTGGTGTTTAAGGAGCTAAGTGAAAAATACGGGCCCATTATCAGGTAAGTGCTCTCTCATCGATATGGGCTTATTGTTGGAGCACAGCCGCTCGATGTGGTTGGAGGAGCTCAAATGATACACGTTTACGGAATGTTCAGGCCACACCGCCGGAACCGTGTAGCACGGACACGTTTCTGTGTTGCCACTATGTCCCGATGCGTGCCATTTCAAGCCAAATCTTCCGCCAGAAAGTAAAACGGGACCAAAAGATGCACACAAAAGCTATGGGGGCACTTAGGCTTTGTGTTATGATGTAAGAATAGGTGAGCATCAGTTTTTGTTGAGTGAAGGTCGCATTGTGTGTGTGAGTATGTTGGCATCGCTAACAACGGGAATTCGTGAATCGGCCATGAATCCCTGACAGCTGCTGTCATCGTCACTGGCCAGTGTCCCTGAATGATTAAATTTGGGGGGGGGGGGGGGGTATGCTGACGTTGCAGAAAAAATTGAAGTTGTTATTAATTTAGCAGGAATCTTCTCACGATTGCTGTTCTCGTCGCTAGCGAACCTACCTGAGTGGGCATATTGTGACGCATTTATTCAGCACTGTATAGTACGGGTTTATTTTTACGTCTTTACTTCGTCTTACGTCAAGGCGTCCTTGGACCGAGTGAACGAGGAGTGAATGAAACGCTCTAATGCGGGAAGCGGCCGCAAAACTATCTGCTATTGTGGCTGCTTTATTTTAATGCGTAGCATTCCTTGCGAGAAACTCCTCCTCAGCGAGGACCGTGTAACGCCCTGCCTTTGCACAAACATGCAGATTTGGCGGAAGTAGCACCTCTAATCGTCAAAACAGAGTAAGTGGAGATAATTGATCGGACAGAATTTGGAAACCTTAAAAAATAAGAAAAATAGAAAAAATAAAACAGAAAAATAAACTTACGAAATCAAAAATATGCATCGAATACACCTCCCCCAAAGACCGACTATTAAACGAGAAAATCCGCAAAGGACGTCCGAAATACGAATAAAAATAGGGAAAACTAGCAAACCGTGCAATGCCCTGAATGTCCACAAAATTGCAGATTTGGTGGAAGTAACACCTTCTACCATTATCATAGCGTAAATTTAGATAATTCTTCAGACAGAATTTTTGAGAAACCAAAAGATAAGGAAAATAAAAGGAATAAAATTTCCACAAAAACGACATGAAGAAATAACAACTTAAGCTTCTTATATATCTCCCCCGCAATCCGAAGACTAAACAAAAAAATCTTGCAAAAAAACGTCGTCAATACGAATAAAAATTAGCTTAAACGGACCAACCCTGAAGTACATCCAGCATCTTCTAAAAAAAAACATAACTTGCGAAGGAAAGGCACATCATCGCTATAATGGTATAAGTTTACATCATTGGCGAAAAGGAACAAATAAAAACCTAAAAGTATAAGTTAACCCAACGTCTTTCGCTACTCATAGCTATGTTTGGCTGTAAAGAACTCGCACTCTAGACCAGCGGCATAAGAATGCTACGCATAAGTATGCAATTTTCTTCAACTTTTTTTGGTCCGTCGGACGGGCTAAATTGGACATATCTGCTTGGTTCAAGCCATCCGAAGGTACTTAGTGCACCACTCTAGCAGACAACGCGGGACAACAAGTTGTGCTTTCTATACTTGTTGTGATTTTATTTCTAGTTATTTTAACGCTGTTTTAACCTGTGTTTTTATTTGTTCTCGCAAGAAAACCAATCCGGTGCGCATTATTATTTGCAATGAGCCTTTTAGGCACCTCTATTCCACAGAAGTTTTCATGATATATAGAGCGCCGCCACTTTCCACCTATTGCAAACGAGTTCAAATGATTCATGTTGAGACTTCCTTCGTCTTATTTTATTTATTTATTTAAAAATACCTTACAGGTCCCTATTGCAGAGCATTGAGTAAGGCGGGTAACAAAGGGTAAGTGTCGGAACAGAATTGACAGATAACGTCAAATTTCGAAAGAACAAAAAACGGAGCAACATGTAACACGTTATATGTCAGTAAAGAGAAAAAGAAGATAAAGTACAAAAAAAGTCATTTGAAGTTGCACATGGAAACTTTGCAGGTGGGAAGATATACAGATATGCAGAATACAACTCAGTAGAAAACGTCTTGTACACACACAGTCAAAATGCGTCTATACAGAGCGTACAAAGCAAGTTGTTCCCGTTTTAAAAACTGAGGATTTAAAGGGCGATACAAAAATAGAATGTTACCATAACCGATACTCACCATTATACGTAAGAAATGCAGCCGGTTACGAAGTGTGAAGCTTTAAAAAAACAGAGCGCGTGCTGCGCTACCAAAGGACACACGACCGTAATCTATATGCAGGAGGAAATGGAATAACAAATGATTATAAACACATTGGAGCGATACAGGAGGTGGCCCAAAAAGTTGAAAAAGAAACCAGCCTAGAGCTTCAATGGCAAAAAGAAAGAGGGCAGAAGTTATCGGAATTTTTCTGGGTGTGTTTGAGATGCGATGTCGTTCGGGAGATCGTTCCACAAGCGTATGACACGACGAAGAGCCGATTAGTTGAAGGCGTCGGTTGACCCATATAATCGTGTGAGACAAGTTATTATGCAACCTGCGAGGTGTAACGGAAGGTATATCGAGTTGTGGTGGGAATGGTTTATTGCTGTAGGCGTAATTATGGAAGAGACGTAGAAGAGAAATATCCCGCCGAGTACTCAGTGGTGGAAGGTAAAGGCAGAGCTTTATTCCTGTTACGCTGCTATGGTACTCCTAATTTCGCGAAATAAATCGGGCTTCCCTATTCTGAATCGCTTCAAGCATGTTAATTAGGTAATTTTGGTATGAGGACCAGATGGATGCGGCAAATTCAAGTTGTGGGCGAACGAAGGTCTGATAAGCTAGCTGACGAACACGGGTGGGACAGGTATGCAAGTTCCGGCGTAAGTATCCCAATGATTTTGAAGCTTTTGCACATATGGTGGTCACAATTGTGACCATGCAAGATTTGGTGTGAAATGAATACCAAGGTACTTTTAGGATGATGTGTGCGACAGAGGGTAATCATCAATGATGTACCAATAGCTAGAAATGTTTTGCTTGCTTGTGAAAGACATGATTTTACATTTTTGCTTGTTTTGCTACATCAGCCATTTTTTGCACCAGTCATTAATCTTGTTGAGGTCATTTTGCAGTGTTAAGTGGTCGTTAGTACAGCTTATTGAGCGGTACATAAAGCAATCATCGGCGAAAATTCGCATGCGAGATATGGTGTTGATTGGCAAATCGTTAATATAGATTAAGAATAGCGGGGGCCGCGGACGCATACCTGCGGTACACCTGAGGTTACGTGGGAGGGAAAGGAGTGATTGGAAATTGTTTATTACCGTGAACTGCTTGAGAACAGAAAGAAAGTTTCGAAGCCAAAATAATTTGAGTGAGTCTTATCGAAGTGCAGATAATTTATAAATAAGATGGCAGTGGGGTACGCGATCAAAAGCTTTAGAAAAATCGAGAAAAATGCACTCAGTCTGAAGGTTATTGCTCATGTTGCAATGTAGCTCTGACGTAAATTCCAGCTGCCGTGTTTCTCGAGAAAAACCTTTCCTAAATCTATGTTGGTCGTTAAAAAAGAAGTAGTTGGATTCTATGTGGCGGAAAACATGAGAAGCGATTATATGTTCAAGAAGTTTGCAGCAGATAAACGTTAGAGAGATAGGGCTATAACTTTCGGGTGAATGTTTATTGCCGACTTTAAACACGAGGACTATTTTACCAACCTTCCAGTCAATGGGGAGCTGGCCTGTAGCTAAAGATTGTCTGAAAAGGTGATACAGGATATTAACAGAAACGGAAAGAGTGTTTTTTGGAACTTTGAATGTGATATCGTCAATGCCAGCTGAAGTAGATAACTTCAGATTATTGACAAGAAGTGCAATACCCTCAGGCGGTATTTGAATAGGTTGCACGTAATCTATGTAATACATACGGGTAATCTTTATGAATAAATATTGGCGTGAAGCATATTATTGTTATATTTTTATAGTTTGTTGCCGCCTGGCTGGCGCACGTGCTATATTCTTTTGTAAAAGCAGATCGCCAGCTTGTTCTGGCCGGAATCACCCGGCTGTCTTGTTTGAGGCAACAGGATTGTATACGTCGCTCGTTGTTTACCTAGATTTTTTCTAGCTTGATCGCCAATACTCCCGATGTGATTGCGCGCCTCCCGAATGGATGGTGCTGGTTCGTAAATACGGGCCGGTAAAAAACCGCAGCCTTCGATTTGCTGATGCCCGTCTGCGTATGCCATTCTGTTAGCTGCTCATGCAACGTC
Source organism: Haemaphysalis longicornis (assembly GCF_048455015.1). Lineage (NCBI taxonomy): Eukaryota > Metazoa > Arthropoda > Arachnida > Ixodida > Ixodidae > Haemaphysalis > Haemaphysalis longicornis. The sequence goes on from NW_027526335.1 coordinate 56,285,831, forward strand.
TGTCATTTTAGCCTATTTCGGAAGACACGTGTACTCTAATAGGCTTCTTCAAGTTCAGAAACCTGGCTTCCCCTCGGCCTGCATGGTAGTTTGAATACGGCCTTTGAAGGGGTTATTCAATATGGCCGTGACCAAGCGGTTTATTGTACCTGATTGACGATTGTTGCAAATCCCCTTCCCTCCTGATCAATGTTGATTGATTGATTGATTGTAGGGTTTTAACGCGCCGACGCAACGCAGGCGATGAGGCGCGCCGTAGTGGAGGGCTCCGGATTAATTTTGACCACCTAGGGATCTTTAACGTGCGCCGAAATCTCGTACACACGAGCGTTTTTGCTTTTCGCCTCCATCAGAAAAGCGGCCGCCGCGGCCGGGAATCGAACCCGCGACCTCGTGCTCAGCAGCGCAACGCCTTAGCCACTGAGCCACCGCGGCGGGTCTGATCAATGTTGGTGATCAGTGTACTTTATCGATTTTGTTATACGGGAGTGTGGGTTATAGGTTCCAGTCGCCATACAGTTCGTGCAGTCCCGCGGGTTCAGACCAATCGTCATCCGATTGTTATTAATTTGTTGCAGAAAAATGAGCTGTAATGTGTCGTTACAAATACTTGTTGTAGCTTCAAAACAGTAGTCGCTTCTAAAAACCCATGTTGCAACCACCGCCCTCGCAGACTTCGGCTTGGCTGTAAAGATGTGGTGGTTTTGAACGACCTCGACTCGATTCGCGAAGGACTCGCAAATCCTGACGTACTCTTCCGGACCGACGATTTCGTCTTCCGCTATCTCGGAATTAAAGGTAAGCTTATGTGCTACAGCCGTTAGTTTGTCATTGCTTGGTCGATGTGTTGCTTTGTGTGTGTGTGTGTGTGTGTGTGTGTGTATGTGTGTGTGTGTGTGTGTGTGTGTGTGTGTGCGTGTGTGTGCGTGCGCGTGCGCGGGCGAGTGCGCGTGTGCGTGTGCGTGTGCGTGTGTGTGTGTGTGTGCGTGTGCGTGTGCGTGTGCGTGTACGTGCGTGTGTGCGTGCGCGTGTGCGTGCGCATGTGTGTGCACGTGTGCGTGCGTGTGTGCGTGCGTGTGTGTGTGTGTGTGCGTGTGTGTGTGTGTGTGTGTGTGTGCGTGCGTGTGCGCGTGTGCGCGTGTGCGTGTGTGTGTTGGAATGGCTCATTGACGAATGCAAGACGCACTTTTTTTTGACAAAACAGGGATTGTATCAATGAATGGAGAGCCATGGCAACATAACCGAAGGTACTGCTTTCACGTACTGAGAAATTTGGGCTTCGGGAAGAAAACCATGGATAAGCACATTCAAGTAAGTGGCAACGTTCTCAACGCTACAAGCAGAAAGCTGGGCCGGTACAGATAGAGTAGATGACCTCGCGAATGAAACTTCAGAGAAAGCTACGCCCCTGATTTCTGAGATTATGTAGATCGAACTTCAGCGGCTGTCTCTTTGTTCCCGGTAGTGTGTGGAAAGGACACGAGTTTTCTTTTACTATAATAAGGTCTCCCCTTAGTACAAATGTGCTACCATTATCATCAGCACATTCGGATAAATATTATGCAGCATGGAAGCAGGTGGGTGGTACGCGATTGTGTACGATATACCTGCGAGTTCTAGGGGCGAAGCCCCTTAGGGGCTCGATCTGTCGGCGTCGCCTCATGTGGTAACGGTACTAAAAGACCGGGGCTCGTTTTCCCGGCCCCGTTTTTCCACTCGTTTTCCAACGCCCCGTGCTAGAACGTGACGCGTAAAAAAACACGACGGGACACTCGTTTTCCGACGCCTCGTGCTAGAACGTAACGCGCAAAAAAAAAAAAAAGACACTCCGGGACACTCGATTTCAAACGCCTCACGCTAGAAAGTTTCATCTCCGTGGGCAAAAACGTTTGCAAAAAAGAACACTCCGGGCACTCGTTTCTGAACGCCTCGCGCTAGAACACTTCGTGCTTCAGAGGCACGAGACTTTTAAAGCAAACAGAAAACAAGCGTTATTTGAAAACAGGACGAGGCGTGGACGTGACAAGAGCGCCAGTGTTTTTAAATAGCGCTTGTTTTCTGTGTTTTAATGAACCAACACGCCCAAACCTTTTCCCTTTTAAAGCAAAGCTGTATACCTTTGCCCCCAACAGTTTCGCCTGCGTGGGCAAATGCGCCAAGGCGCGAAGATTTCGCTTATATACTGCATGCTTCGCACGTTTCACGTCAGTGGAGATGGCCCGGGATTTTTCGATCTAGAAAACGCACATGGCAGTGCTTGACGCTACGGAATCCTGCAGGACGTAAAACTCTTTGGTATTTGGGGAAATATGCTTGACAGCTTTGGAAGCTATCTGCCCAAACGAACATTTATAGTGATTGATTTTAGGGTTTAACGCGCCGACGCAACGCAGGCGATGAGGCGCGCCGTAGTGGAGGGCTCCGGATTAATTTTGACCACCTGGGGATCTTTAACGTGCGCCGAAATCTCGTACACACGGGCGTTTTTGCTTTTCGACTCCATCACAAAAGCGGCCGCCGCGGCCGGGAATCGAACCCCCGACCTCGTGCTCAGCAGCGCAACGCCTTAGCCACTGAGCCACCGCGGCGGGTGAACATTTAGAGTGAGGGTCGGGGCTGCAGTATCCGCACTGTGTATCAAAGAAAACGGCGTTCCTCAGGGTGGAGTACTTAGTTGCACTTTCTTTAGCCCTGGCTCATATATCGTATAAAACCCATCTTTATTGCGTGAGTTCCGTTTCCATTCTTGAACTGCGTGGTTGAAGGCACCCTGAAGACATAAATATTTTAGTTCAATAAAAACCGACCCATCAAAATAACAGTAATGCCAATTTTAACGCTAACTTCAAACCAATTTGATAACAGAGGAAACATAAGATAGAGTAGTGATTCATTAGTTCCTATCTCGCCCTGGCCCTATGACATCACAGAAAATAGTTCGTGTGATCGGCAGCCAGAGCTACCGCCCTTAATAATGATCGCGCACAGTCGTAGCGGTTTTCGTACACGAGTTCGATGATTTCTTTTAGATGGTATCATGGAATTCATGCACCGAGTTCTATTTGAAGGGAAGGGGGGGAGGGAGGCTCTTCTATGACGCCACTGCTTATGTGCGGTGGGAAATTTGAAAAGTTTATCAATATTTTTGTAATCTTTCTTTTTCTAGGTAGGATTGAAAACAGGTCATCCAGAATAATAAGAGATCTGAGATAGTTATCAAAAGGCGAATTTCGTAAATAAAATAAGGGTGTATGTTGTATTTATGACCAGGAACTCTCCGAGACATGTACAAGTGGGCGGTACGGTGTAGTAGAGCACTGCACGGGCCTGATTTTAAGGCCCGAGCCCGCTTTGTGAAGCCTGAGCCCGACCCGGGCCCGTAACACCAAGCCCGGGCCCGGCCCGGGCCCGGGCATTCATAAGTGAGGCTAGCCCGGGCCCGGCCCGGGCCCGTCGTCTCAAGCCCAGGCCCAGCCCGGGCCCGGTCATTTATTTTTGAGCCTATGGAGGGCCCGCGTGTGTGTGACCAGGCCCGGTTTTAGACGCTGAAGAAAATTTGTTTATTACATTTGGTTCAGTTTCTTCGTAGAAAAAAATCAGACGGAGGAGCATCTAGTCTGTACAAGCACATCATGAATTGAAAAGCAAAAAAATAAGGTTTTAAAAGTGCACATAGTTTAGCTTACATCGTCTGCAGTTCACGCCACATCGGCGTAATATTAGCTGGTATTCTTACTCGAGAGACACCATCACCTTTGATGACCAGACTCTCGGCAACTTCACGTGGTTGTCTCGGTCACAAGTTCGTATTGCTGAAATTTCTTGCTCCCCATTTGAACTCACGAGTATGTGCATGCGTTGAAATATTTTCATTGCAGTGGTTGTTAAGCGGTGGCGCGAGTTTGATTTCCAGCCACGGCAGCCGCATTTAGATTGGTTCGACATCTAAAACACACGTACATAGACATAGGTGCACAGCTCCAGGGTGTCTTATTCATTCCTTCCCCGCTAGGGCATTCCTTGTAACCGTATCTTTGATATGTTATACACGAAAATATAATATCTTGATGCAGTGCATAAAATTTCATTAAAATTACAGTATAGTGACTATCAGACCTAGCAAAACACGTTTTTAAAACAATGTGTACAACTAACATCAAGAAGCGCGTAAAAGTAAACTCAGAATATTCATTTTTATGCTCTTTTCTACACTTCACGTCGGAACTATTAGCGGCCGGGCCTATGAATTCAAGCCCGAGCCTGACCCGGGCCCATGGCGTCGAGCCCGAGCCCAGCTCGGGCCCGCGGCACTGAGCCCGGGCCCGCCGATAATCGACTTCGAGCGGCCCGGCCCGGCCCGCGGGCCTGGTCGGGCCCGGGCTTTTGGGCTGGCCCGGGCCCGTGCAGTGCTCTACGCTGTAGTACAAATCAGACGATAAAATTAATCTGTATGCGTGGTCAACGCTGATGTCTTCTATGGATTCCTTTCAGGAGGAGGTACAATGCTTTCTTGATATTTTACGTTCCGGGGACGGAAAGCCCGCGCAGATAGCCCAACCACTCGCCTCGAGCGTGGTCAACAACATCTCAGCGCTGGTGTTCGGTCGACGATACGACGCTGACCACCCGAAGGGTCGCACACTTGAGGCTCTGCTCTCCAAGTTCTTGCGCAACGGAAACTTTTTCTCGCTCCTGGACTTCTTGCCTGTACTCCGCGTGCTATCTCTGTACACTCCGAACACAAGGCTCCACATTATGAACAACGTCTTCATACAGATGAGACAGCTTGTAAGGTCAGTGAGCTCATGCCATTTATTCTACACTCCGCAGCGACACACTGCGGTGCATACTCTGTCTTTACGATTGTTGCCATCGGCTCTAAAAAGCCATTCGGTTTCTTTTGTAGCCATTAGCATAGATAAACATGGTCCACGCCATCATCATAACCATCATCATCATGGCACATAAATTCAAATTCTGGAGCTAGACTTGTGATGTACCTAGTGGCTGTGCGGTTCTGCCAAAATGCATCAGGTGGTTAAATAGTCTCCGAAGGCCAGGTGGCATCATTATTACCTTTTCAAAACTCTTGCTTTTGCTAAAGAAAGTACAAACGATACGTAAGACGCTGCGCCACCCATGCGGGTGGCATCATAGGGCCACCCTCGACGGCCGAAAGCCATTCCGAAGGTGGGAGACAAAGTCAAATGCCGTTACTACCGGTAACATGGGCACACCCCAAGGTGCGGACCAGCCTATTTTACTGTTAAGTATATTCCTCCCAAAGCTCCCTCCGCTACTGACTGCCGTACCATGCATCCACCATGGGTTATATGCAGATGAGATAACCAATGGGCCACTCACGGGTTCATGCGCAACCTACAAGAGGCGGCTATGTCAGTCAATACGCGCGGCAGTGTTGGCTAGCGTGTGCGCCGCAAAAATCTGGGTTACTCATTGTCTTATCACGCAAAAAAGTCCTTCCTGTGTCGCCAACCATCTCCCTTCAAGTGAATGGCCTTGGGATTGTTTTAACTACAAATGTGAAGACCTTGGAAATGTTTTTACAAGCTGATCGCCCCAACGTCAAACTACTGAACTGATCATGTGGGAGACTTGAACGACACGGAGTCTCCCACATGATCAGCAGGATCAGCGCCAATACGAGAGGTATGTGAGAGGCAGACCTGATATGGCGCTAGTTGAAGCCTTTATTATCTCTAGGGTTACTTACGCCTTCCCGTATACGCTGTGCTCTCGAAGGCTGAAAAGGACAAGGTAGAACCTCTCATACGCACAGCCTACATGCTGGCATTGGGACTACCGGTCAGCACTGCGACGCAGAAATTCGTACAACTGGAAGTTCACAATACCTAGGATGAACTCCTTGAACCAACTGTTGCGCCTCAGCGCCACCTCCCCTGGCAGAGCAATTTTGACCCAATTGTCCCTGCGCTCACCATTTCAACACCCCCAGGGTGATCGACTCAGCTTATACATGATATTGCCGCGAAATAAGTATGGGTTTGTTTATTTATTGTTTGTTTTTACTGTCGGGCCACGCCCGGCGGTGTTATCTGCGTTCTAAGCGCCAGAGCGAAAGCCGTCTTCAAACTGTATGGTCACAACTCCACCACAGTGTACACAGACGCACATTCATATCCAGGAAGAAGAGTCACGACTTCTGTTGTGACTATAACTCATGCCCTGCTCGCATGAGCATCAAATGCACTACAGGCAAAGAAGTGGCCATAGCGCTACCAATTTCCCAAACCAATGCGAAGACCATCATCACAGACTGCCAACAAGCCTGTAGACCTTTCGCGAGCAGGTTCATCTCAAATTCTCCTGCAAAATCCTCCCTAACATCACCTAAGGATTATTTGCTCCCCTGCCCTTGCCGACGTGCACGGCAACGCCGCGGCCCACCAGCATGCCCGAGAACTGACACACCAGCCCAGACAGGCGTTCGGTGAGCAGTGGCAGGTCTATCCCCTCTTGTCTTTCAAACACAGGCCAGGGGAAACAAAACGATAAACCAGGGAACCCTATTTGAAATGTCTTTATAACATGCAATTTCCGTAATGCTCGTTCTTTTTTTCAAACGTTTGCTTCCACATGGTTCTGCGTTTAAGCCTTGCAGTGGAATAGGTTTGGGGAGGGAGAGGGAATAGCGAACGGGGGGGGGGGGGAGGGGGCGGGAGGCACAATCCAGGGGCGATGTTGTTCAGTCCGTCTGTAGGAGGAGAGATTGGTGCTAACATTTTTCTCATCTAGGCTGAAGAAGGTTAGGGGAAAAATTTAGTTTACCAATTTCACCAGAAACAGCTGGTTATTCATGACATTTCCGATAATTCCCGATTGAGAAAACTTTTCGACGAGCAATATGCATAATCCTTGAAGGGAAGTACGTTTTAAGGGATGACCAAACCTGTGAAAGCGCAAGGCCCCCTATATGCTCATGAGTACACAAAAATTCCACGCCTCACAGAGTGAATCCACTCGTAAGACACCTGGGATCCAATTTTGCTTCTTCCTGCTAAGAATCGAAGACAAGACTTAATGCATGCCGTAACCTGTCAGCAGTATTGTAGTTTGGAAGTGTGGCCACGAGGGGGACGAACTACTTCTTAATTGTAGCCTATGAGCATAATAAAATTTAAACAGACATTTTCACGTAAATGAACAAAAAGCATGCAAAGTAACTAAGCTTATTTTTTTTAAATCATATTATTTGGTTTTGTTTTCTATTGCTTTGCCTATTCTAAGTTTTTTTGTTAGTTATTTCGTAACAGCATTTTATTGCCGAATTTTACTTGAAAGTATATCTAAGCGAAATATCCTCTCAAGCATGAAATTTATTTCGGGCGAATTTGTATTCTAAGTCTCCGTATTTCAGTTTTAAACGTTTTAGTAAATCTTTTGGCATTTGCCTTTCTTTAACACAATGCAGTTTCCGTCATTTGAAACATGCTATGAACAAAAATAAAGTTATTTATTATCCTGAAAACACCAAGCTCTCTCGAGAAAGTGCCGGCCACAAAGTAGCGAGGTTATCTGACCCATAGTCAACCACTGAAATTACTAAAACCTCGTAAACAAAACGGAAAAAAGAGAATAGGAGTAGCGAAAGGGTATCGGCAATGTAAGCAAAAGTTTTAAGCACTCTTTCAAAAAACAAAAAACAAAAAAGAACCCTCATGATAATTTATTTATTTATTTTTATTTATTTATTTATTAAAATACTCTCAAAGCCCGAAGACGTTTCAGAGAGGAGTGGTTAACAATTCATACAATATTAGTTACAGCTATTTTGAATAATCTAGGATCCGGAATTCTGGCGATGGAGGCGGGAAGGTGGTTCCAGTCGTTGCAGGTCTTGGGAATGAACGAGTAGAAGTAGGGGTTTACGCGACAGTTAGGAACTCCTACCTTGAGCCTGTGATCGTTACGTGCGGAGTTGTAGGATGGAGCAGAAATGAGACCCGGTTTTAGAATGGGGTTAGTAAAGCAAATCTTGTGAAAAAGGCACACGCGCAATTTTCCTTCTAGCAACAAGGTCACTGAGTTGAAGAGAAGATATAATTGACGCGATGCTAGTGGTTCGTGAGTAGTTTGTGACAATGAATCGAGCAGCCCGGTTCTGAACGGCTGCCAAGGATGAAGACAACACCACCAAATAAGGGTCCCAAATCGATGATGCATACTTCAATTTGGATCTAACAACTGTTTTATATAGTAAGAGCTTTAAAGACACTGGAGCAAGAGCAAAATTACGCCGTAAGAAGCCAAGCATGCGATTAGCATTATAAGTAACATAATATGTTCATGTCATTGCAGATTAGTGCTAATGTGGACGCCAATGTACTTATAAGAAGAGACAGAAGATATATGTACATTGTTAAGTTCGTACGGAAATAGGTCAGACTGGTTATACTGCTTTGCGCCAGAAGAAACTGTCATTATTTTACATTTGTTAACGTTAAGTTGTATCAGCCAATTATTGCACAAAGAAGATACGGTATTAATGTCGAATTGGAGAGAGACGGAATCTTCCCGGTTAGTTATTACACAATAAATCGCGCAATCATCAGCAAAAAGTCTAATTGCAGAAGAAATGTTGTTAGGAAGGTCATTCATATAAATTAGGAAGAGTAAGGGGCCTAACACAGAACCTTGCGGTAGTCCAGATGTTACGTGTTGCAACGGTGAGTTACAATTGTTAGCACTTACATATTGTGTTCGTTTAGACAAAAAACACTCTATCCACTTGAGTAAGCTTCTGTCTATGTTAAGAGCACTTAGTTTTAGCGAAGAAGTTGATGGGAAACTGAATCGAACGCTTTTTGAAAATTTAAAAAATGCAGTCGACAATGGCACCCCGGTCGGTTATGGAAAATAAATCATTAGTGAAAACTACAAGTTGCGTTTCATATGAAAAATACTTTCTAAAACCACGCCGGTGGTTATCAAAAAAATTTGTTGTCTTCGAGGAAAGTTATCATATTGGAATGGATTACGTGCTCAAGCAGTTTGCAGGGGATACTTGCGAGTGTAATGGGCTTATAGTTGAAAGGGTTGGAGGCGTCACCTTGCTTCGGAACTGACACCACCCTTCCCGCCTTCCAGTCGCTCGGCAGCACAGAAAACTGCAAATATCGCGAAAAAAGCTTTGACAATATTAGCGACGAGTATGTTTCGGTTAGCTTCAAGAACTGCGCAGGGATACCATCAGCAATGGGGAAGGATACATTTAGGTTTTGAATTAATTTTCTAATACCAACCCAATCCACAACAACTGCGTCCATAGGCGGGAAATGCACATTATCAACCTTGGGTAACAAATTAGAAGCACGATTACAAAAATAAAGAACAAAGGAATTTTGCAAGGCACCGCAACACTCATCCGGTGGTATCACACTACCGTCCTGATCACACAACTGGATCGTTTCCCTTTTAGAACCATTCACTGTTGACGAGAATTTACGAGGGTTAGTATGCAGCAAAGAGGGCAACGTTTTAGTAAAAAAGTAATGTTTTGCTGTAAGAAGCGCATGCTTATAATCAAGGTTTACATTTCGATAGGCTGACCACCTTTCGTTTCTATCAGATATTACTGCACTACGGTGCAACCGTTTCCTTTAGGGGCGAAGCTCATAAAGCCATGGGTCTGTCCATCCCTTGTGTCTCGTGGTACGTGACCGCCGCATGCTTTCGGAGATGTCGCAAAGTGGGCCGCGTTACACGCGCAAGAACCGGCTGCAACCGGCAGCGCAAACTCGGCACCGGGAGCGTGAGCTTGTCTGTGTTCGCCAACGGAGGCGCGAGCGCACGTGCACTGCGAGGGGGAGATCACGCAAGAGATCACGCCACGAACGCAGGCAGTCGTTCTCGGAGATCGAACGAGACGCAAGGACCTTTGCTCGTTTCCTCTCGTCTTGTTCGGGCACAAGTTCGCCCTAAATAAAAGTTCTTTCTTAACCGTTGTGTCCCATCCTACGTGACAAATTGTGGTAGAGCTGCGGGGTAGTCCTCGATGGCGCGGGGTCTTTCACCAGGTCTGGGCCTGGGAGCATTGACTCCGAAAATAAAAGTTGATTTGTACAATGTACGCACACAGTCTTACGTCTTTCTTAATGATGTAATGGGCGAACTTTCACGGGAGAGTTACGGCTACCGATGATCTCCCCCTCTCGATCTTCGCCCCACTTATCATCATTCATTCCGTGGATATGGCGTGATTTTTTTTGTTGCGCAGCCGGTTAAGAGAGGAGGTGAACCACGGAGAGCGGAAAGATGATAGGATTGTGCGCAGGGGGATATATCTATTAATGATAGATTCAACAACATTCTGAAATGCTCTCCAGTTTTCTTCCACAGTGCGCAAAGAAAAGCTACGCAGATAGGACTCAGGAAAACTCTCCATTTCCGCATTGATTGCAGCCACGTCTGCGCATTTATAATCTCTTATGGTTTTACCAGAAGCTTCTTGTTTTGCGGTGGTGACATCATAAGTAAAAGAAAGAATGCTGTGATCGCTTAACCCAGGATGATAATGAAGTGAGGAAATTTTATCAGGGGTTGTGGTAAATATCAGGTCAAGCAAACTCGAGGAAGTAAGAGTAACATTTCCTACGAAAGAGTAAGAGTAACACTACTTGAGGGAAGTGAAAGTCATTACAAAGATTAAAAAACAAATTTCCTTCACGTGTGCGAGAGGTAGCATGGTTATCACCAACGATGCAAGAGATATCAGGAAAATTAAAATCCCATAATAAAAAAAAATAGGAGTAGCCGGGTAGCGAACAACTATATTGTTTAAATCATCGTAAAACGTATCACAAAAATCAGGTGACGAGTTCGGTGGACGGTAACAGGCACACAAAATAACGTCATTATGACCGAAACGTACGCAAGCGCAAACAAATTCTAAAGAGGACCTTATGGAAACAAGATACGAGTGAAAATCAACAGAACCACCAATCAGAACACCTCCTCCACTTCTAGTGTTACGGTAAGACCTGTAAAGCTTATATTCGCCGCAAGCGGGAACACTTCACTATCACGAATCTTGCTGGACAACCACGTTTCCGTGAGCACAACTATTTTAGCATCACAGTCGTCGATTACTGAAGACAGTTCATCACGTTTGCTTATTACGCTGCGTATGTTAGTAAGAAGGAAAGAAACCTGACATTATACTGGACTATGATTGCCACTGCCCGATTGCTATGACGTACTTGTGCTGGAGTTGGGCTGATAAGCAGGGTTATTGATCGGCGACACAGATTCAGTTCTCGGGTTGATTTCACAGACACTGTCAGTTTGAGTACAATAAACAAAATATTTCTTACCGATTAGTAACTTGTTATAACGTAAGGAGTACTGTTGCCCACTGGCTTTCCCAATGTCTAGAAGCTTTTTCCTCGTGTTTCTAATTGACTTACAGAAGTCCTCATTGATAGTAATTCCTGTCGATTTTTGTTTCCCTTTCTGCGCAAAAATGGTGTCCTTTACTTTTTATTTTACTTTTACTTATTTATCGCGCACAAAAGTTCCAAGCCGATGTGCCCTTTCGATTCCGTGCTGCGCAATTTGAACTCCTATATGAGAGGAAACAAGCGTGCGTACTAGCTCCTCCGACTGCGACCATGATTCTTTTGGGTTGTCAGGCACACCATAAAATATTAAATTGTCACGGCGAGCTCTGCCCTCAAAATCGTCAAGGCGGCAACGAAGCTCTGCATTTTCTGAGCGAACTGCATTAGCTGCGGCTTCTAACCCTGTGTCACTACTCTGATCAAGGGCGTTAACACGGGCTTCAACAGCAACTAGCCTTGTGTTGGCGTCGGACACCGTGTGCCCGAGTGCTTCTTGGCTCAACTTAACTTCGCGAAGAACCTTCAGAAGTTCGTCATGGCGCGAGTCTACTTGAGCAGTATTTGGTTTGACAACGTTCGATAGTTCTCCAGGTAGACTGTTAGTAACATCATCAGGGCCAGGATTAAGCTCGACATCGCTGCAATAATATTCTAGCTAACAGGAAAAAATGGCAGGAAATACTTAGAACACTCCAAGGCTTTTTTTTAGTTACGCCCGCCTGTGTATTTTTATCTGTGGATGTGATTTTTGAAAATGAATTTTACACACTTGCTGATGTGTGTTCTCAAAGAGAGTAATCTCCTCTGTTTCCTCTTTCCCTAAACCCTCAAGATCGTAAATACTCGTCAGCTACCTCGTCAGCGCAAAAGTACAATTACGGTCTCTTTTAACAACGTTCACACTGTTGTGTATAGATTTATACCCACATAACTCTGATTGCCGTGCTTTATTAAAACCGCACAAAGTTTTCACACTAAAATCACATAGCGAATTTTATTTATAGTACCACAACAAAATCTAAACGTGCTGGTACCAAGGTGACCCGCAAAAAAGATTCACTTTTATTCGGAGAAAATCGCCACTCAAAAACAAGCATGACCTTTTTATCAGTGTTCTCTCGTTTCAGTAGAATACTTGCTACGCTGATGATAACGAAGGTAGAACTGTGGGAGTGCCGCGAATAGGGACGAATACTTCTTTCGTTTTGTTTCGTAATATATTTCAGAACCATCACTTAAACTTTAAACCTTCCGTAGGCTCTTCTAAACTACACTTCAGTACCAGCAAAGAAAAGTAAACATTCCTTGACAGCGTACAAAGATACCGCGCACATGCGAGCAGATGAGCCTGCTGCTTATTTAAGCTGAATGTGGGACCAAACTCGCGCACTGTCGCGAGTCTTCGCATTGCAGACAGTTTTCGCACAAGAAAAGTATCTGCAGCTATTTTTCCGCCTAACCGCTCTGCGCCTTGGTGTTGCAGAAACGAAGTGAAGGAGCGTGAGGGCAAGATGGAGCAATATTTGGACAGAGACTTCATAGACGGATACTTGAGGAAGATCAACGAGAACCAGGGCACCAACCATCACTACACTCGTAAGTGCTCCGAAAAAAGCCCACCCACGTTGTTGCAGGGAGGAATTTAATCGGAGAGGTAACACGTGCGGGAAGGCAAACATGCTTCGAAAAGCAGTCCAGAAATAAAATACCCCATCGAGGAAGAAGCGGAATGCGTTGGTACGCTGCCTGCGTGCTATTTATAACCCACTGTCAGGCGCTTGTCTTCGGTACTAGAAGTAGTACTCCGCCTCCAGAAAAATCCGCGGTACGCGGTATTTTTAAAATCGCAGCTGATAAATTACAGTCGATGGTTTGTAGCGTTTCTGCAAGCAATGATTATCCTGTAACCCTACCAAACGAAAAAAATCATCCCAGGATAAACTCGTCCTGGCGTTGGGCTCAGCATAACTGAAGTCACATTTGGCAAGAGTACGTGCCGCGGTGGCTCAGTGGCTAAAGCGTTGTGCTTCTGAGCCCAAGGATGCGGGTTCGATTCCTGGCCGCCGGCGGCCGCTTTTCTGATGGAGGCGAAACGCGAAAACGCCCTTGTGTTTGAAATTTCGGCGCATGTTAAAGATCCCCAGGTGGTCAAAATTAATCCGGAGCCCTCTACTACGGCGCGCCGCATCGGCTGTGTAGCGTCGGCGCGTTAAATCTCATAATCACTCGTAATCCGCAATTACCAAGCGGCATGTGTCGGGCAGAGAAAAAGCAAAGATTCATTTGGATTACCTCATTGTTCTTAAATATGCCGTCCAGGTATCAGAGGATTGAACAAGTCGTGTATCCTCTCGCACTGCTGCCTCCGACTAAGGTGCTTCAATTCTGACTGACTTGGACAATGCAGTACTTTACAGGCTGAATTAGCAAACGGCTTTGTATGTGCAAAAGTATATAAAATCACTCGCCTTTTTTCTGGCTGAATCATCATCACTTCTTTCGTCAGCATGCTTTGGCACTGCAAATTTGGCCGCGTATCAGCTCCTTTCGTTGCAAATGTCGACGGAAGACGATAGTCGACTGGCGCACCTTGAAAGAGAATACCTCCTTCTCTTTCCCGCTCACCTGTCGTACTCTTCCTCTCCCGTTTCGTTCCTCCCCAGGTAACACGCTAGAGGTTTGCTCAAGTTGAAGTTGAAGTTGAAGTTGAAGTTGAAGTTCTTTATTTCAGTCAAGTACAATGGCTGAGGAGGCGGGAAAAAAAGGCGCTGTACTCGCGGCTTGACGGAGCTCCCACCCCCCACGACACAATCAGCAGGGACGAGGCAGGGAAAAAAAATCACAAATGCAAATACAAAATGCAAGCAAACAAGAAGCAAGCAAACAAAAAAAAAGAAAATGTCAGCGCAATAAAATATTTGTTTACTCCGATTACGTCAAATGGGGGTATTCATGCTGTATTGTAAAAACAAAAAAACATTTTCCGGAGGGTTGTGTAAGACGTAGAGCGAATGGATAAATCGTCGAAATCATATTTGTTTAGCGCTAAAGGCAAAGTGTACGATAGAGTCTGGTGACCGTAATTTGTGCGAGCAGGTTTAATGTGCCAGTGTTCATGGTGTCGTGTGTAATGGCAAATTAAGTTCTCGTGTAAGCTAGCGCTATCAGACAGAAAAGTAACATTGTTTTGCATCTGAGTTTTGAATAGTTGGAGAAGGCGGAAGTCGTAAAGGTGATTGACGTTAATAATGCGGTAGTTAGAAAACAAGGGACTGGAAGAGGATAAAGGTGGAACACAAGCGATTGCTCGTAACGCCTGCTTCTGTAATACTAAAAGTTTTTGCATATTTTTACAAATTACAATTTACCACTTTCCCCTGCTCCAATTCGGGTGCCTCAATGCCAGGGCATCCGTATGGCGGAGACGCGCGTGAGTTGAGAAACCCTACTACAACGGTTCTAGAACGACGTTGCCCTTCTCGAGGAGCGTTCCAGTCGGAACGCGGATGCTATTTAGTGAAACCTTTCGTTGCTGTTGCCGTTTGATTTTTTTTTTAAATGCCGCCAGGTAGCGCGAGCGGCAGCAGGCGACGGTTTCCTGCATTTGATGTAGTATTTCTATTTCTATCGCAAAACCCAAGCATCCGTAACGTTTTTAATAAAGGAACACTGCAAACATCACTCATGTATTGATTTCCTGCCTTACCTTATATTTGCGTAATGTCTTGACCTTGATCAACCATCTGAAAAGTATGAACATTAACACCGGACTTAAACGTTTATATTTGGCTGTGGGTATGCAAGACTATTTCGAAGTTTTTGCTTCACTTTGGTCTGGTGGATGAATCGAGTCACAGACAAAATGTAGACAGACAGACAGACAGACAGACAGACAGACAGACGGACAGACACAAAAATGTGCACCCACCCGACGTCTACGAAACCGAAACTGAAACTGCCAGTTTTGTGTGCCACACAAAAATTCCAGGGTTTTGAGTTCTTAGCTTGATATGTAACACTAGTATCACATGCAAAAAAAATGGGGTTCGGTCGACACCAGAATCCCGGGACGCTCGCCGCCGAGTCTGTACACAAAGCAGCCGCGTCGGCGGATTGCCTGGAAAGCGCGTCATCCCTATTTCATATTTGCCGCGCTTTCAAGGCGCTTTTTCAAAGAAAGTGCTACGAGTCGTGCCGCGCCTCCGCCAGATGGCGCCACGGGTCCCGCGACCGAGAGAAGACGCAGTGAAACATCCCCCTCGCGAGGGGCACGATCAAATGCAGAGCATTTCCGGGGGCGCACGACGTGAAGTAGTTTGCGTTACGTTAATGTTGTTGCACTTGTGGCAACTGCTGACGAGAGAGCGCTCGTCAGCAGTAATTTGAATGAGTCAACGATATAAGGCGCGTTCGTAAGCTTCCATTCTGTGTCGGCTGTGTGGCGCAGTGGGTAGAGCACCATGTACATTGTGTTCTGCCCGCAGAGGGATCGAAACCTGTCGCCGGATAGTATTTTTTTTATATAGTAGGGAGGGGTGCGGTGCGGACAACGGACGACAACGCGGGTGACATCGTGAGTTACTGAAATGTTCTGCATTTAAAACACTTAGGCATCCTCAAAAGTAATGTGTGTTCAAATCATAGGTGGCAGCTCTGCTGTACTTTTATGGTCGGGGCCAACTAATGTATGTGTACATATTTCATCGATAACTTTGGGTAAATGGGCGACATTAGCCATGGTGCGTGGATGGTACCACGGCGCTGTTCGTGGTCAACACGAACGCTTAAATGCTCTTTTTCTGACCATGGAAAAATAGTGAGGCGTTGCGAAGTATAGGGAGAGAGTGAGAATAAGAATGGTATACACTGACCCCTGGTCTTGCACTGCGAACTTCTAGATGTTTATCGTGATGGCCTAAAGCCATCTTGATTGCTGCCTGCCCACGAAGAATAAAAAAATACCTGCATACTACCACGGCGCTGGAGAGCAGTAACTTATTAAACAGCTTGTTTTGTTTAGTGAAGCTGCTTCAACTTATTTTTGGCGAGAGACTTAAATACGGAGCGTTATTGTTTTCACGTGCATGCCAGCTTGCCAGCGTGAACGCTCACCGGCGCGCTGGGTATACAAGCTCTGTACCAACAGTTACCAGAGTAATATTTAGGGACGAAGCCCCTGAGGAACTCGGGCTTTTGGCGTCTGATGTCGTCGTCGTCTCATGTTGTCGTATAATGTAACTGCCACACGATGGGTCCACCCTTACAAATAAACGTAATAGTTTCACTAGGTGACCAAGGATGGCGTGACAGCTGACACAGTGCTTGAATTTTCATAACAAGTTGCTCTGTCCGTACATTTTGTAGTTCTTGAGTTCTTGTTTATTACTATTGTTACCACGTATTGTGGTCTCACGGTGCTCAATCATAAAAAATTCTGTTTATTATTATTGTTCGTTGTACAGCGACAGACAGCCGACAATAATTGTGCGACTGCCTTAGGACAATAATACTATTTAGGCGAGCTTGACGAAAACAGGAAAGTCTGCTCGTCTCTTCGGGTATTAAAAGGAAATATTTATGCAATTATTACTCCTGGGCTGCTTTACCAATGATCCGCAAAGCCGGTAACTGTCTAATATGTTCTGTTCGTCCGTGTATATTTTGAGTTGCGCCTTCAAAAAACGAAATTCCGCATCTTCTCCAGCCGTAGTACAGTCGGCTTGGCCAGGTTTCTGGAGACAAGCGTGTACTGAAACATTGCGCCGTCTGTTCCAGTGCAGGGTCTGGAAGGAAACTCTATCAACTTCTACGGCGCCGCAACCAACACGGTGCGCACCGTCATCTTGTGGAACCTGTACATCGCTGCCGCCGACCCCGGCCACCAGACGCGTGTGCAGCGCGAGATCGACACCGTCATCGGGAAACAGAGAGCCCCCGGCTGGGAGGATCGGCACCGCATGCCGTTCACCATGGCCTCGATCCTGGAGGCCCTGCGCTGGAAGACAACGGCGCCCATCGGCATACACAGGGCGTGAGTGCGGCAAGGCCAGGGATGCTGCAGACGGATGAAGATGGAGATGCAGATCGTAGCAGTGAGGGGGAAAAAAGGAAAGCCTCCATGACGTCCAAATGACTCCAGTCTGACATTCAAAAACTTCAATTCGTGACAAGAAAGACATACATGTGTTTATGGCTGTTAGGAGCTTGATGCAGATATAGATTACGGTTGTCCGCTCCTGCCTAGGGCTTATTAAGTGAAGCTAGCAGTACCAAATAAATAAATAAATAAATAAATAAATAAATAAATAAATAAATAAATAAATAAATAAATAAATAAATAAATAAATAAATAAATAAATAAATAAATAAATAAATAAATAAATAAATAAATAAATAAATAAATAAATAAATTTTTCACGTACAGGTAACTAGTAAATTATGAGATGAAGCATTTAGTTTTCGCCAGTTGTAGTTTGGCTTGGTAAGCATTTGGTTTTTGTCAAGATAGTAATTTTTACTGCGTAAACTTGCTGGGTGAATAAATAGACCTATTTTTGAACCTAAATTTAATGACAAAACTGTGTTAATTTTGGTGTCGTTACTTCCGTCTAACTTTTTGGAACCTAGAAACCGTTGAGTTTTAGTTTTGTGCAATATTATATAGCTTCCTGATAATCTGTGTAGTCTAAGCGCAGAGTTAGGCGGCGTTTCTTCGAGGCTCTACGTGTATACGACACCGCTTGCTCTCGTTTCTCTTTTTGGCAAAAAACAAGTGTCGAATTGCAAAAAAAAAATTGATTATGAACAAGAACCTTCGCAACTCTTTCCCGTTTACAAGCAAAAGCTACAGCACTCAAGGGCAAACTTTCAATGTACGGAACTGGTCTCCCCACTGCGTAAAGGTGCAGTATTTTAAGTAATACAGGGCTTCGCCTTGCCGCATAGGTTGCATTCCACGGGCCACCCCTGTTTTTTTCCACCATCGCAAAAACTAGTTCTTATCAGATTTTCCAAAATAAAAATGTCAGATGTTCCAGTTAGACTAGGTTTGCAATAGTGGGAACAAGCAACACTGCCGGCATGACAGTGCGCGCCTTCTTACGCTCACTCGCAGGGCCGGACGTGACACGGTTATCGGAGGGTATGACGTTCCCGCCGGCACTTTCGTGGTACCAAATTTCTGGGCTCTTCACAACGACCCTGTTCATTGGCCCAATCCATCACAGTACGACCCCACACGCTTCCTCAACGCCGATGGCACCGAGCTCGGGAAAAGACCGGAGGCGTTTGTTTCCTTCAGCCTTGGTAGGACTGCGGCATATGGTCTCCTTAGTGCTTCCATGTTAAAATGCAACAGCCTTTTAACACGAAAGTGTTTTATTCCCGGATACACGAAGATTTAACTGACGTCATATCCGTCACGAAAATGACGTCAGTACAACGAAGCAAGCGCACTGTAAAGGGTGCACCCTGCACACACGATCTTCTTGCGGGGAAAAAAACCTTTAGTACTAAAGAGTATCTTATACTTAGGGTTGCTCGTTTTCGAGTTTTATATTTTAAGACGAAAGTGTTTTATTCCACGATACCCTAAGATTTCACTGGCCTCATATCCGTCACGAAAATGAGCCAGTACACCTTTGCCGAAGCGACCCACCAGCAGAACGTCACTCGCCAAGCATACCCACAAGACAGCCCCCTACCCGCAATTCATGCTCAGCTGCAGATTTCGCTGCACATTTCACTTTCGTGTTTTACTGATTCCTATGACGGAGGAATCAACCACAGGTTTTTTCGGTTCTCCTTGCTCTTGGTCTGAACAGATTGCCTGCGGTTTCGAAGTGCATGAGTTTACGGTGTAGCGTAGCAGAATTCTGGCACACAATAAGCAAGGAGAACTGATAGCAAAAAAAAAAAGACGTCAATAAGAGCGCAAGAAAATACAGCGTACAGATGCAGCAAATCAGGGCTGTATTCTGGGCTTATGAGGCTTAATCGACTCTCTTCCTGCCGAAATGTGGACTGCGAGTTTTCTGGAAAATGGTCATAAAGAATTGAACGCGGTCATATAAAGGGACGGGGAAAAGCATAACTTTTTTTTAAATCTTATACCCATGACCATCCTTTCTCAAAGACACTTCTACATAGAAACAGAGTTTTAGTAGATTTCTCCCTTGGGCGGAGAAGAAAAGTGTTTGCCCGATGTCGTAGGCGTCGACCCGCACGAACGGACCCACATCAGAAAAGACAAATAAGGGGGGGGGGGTGTTATGGCGGAATAACGAACGAGATTCGAACGGCAAAAAGAGAGGCGTGGCTTGAGGGCCCAAAATAACGTTAGGAATCCAATGGGGTCGTTGCGTCCAAGAGGCAAATATTTTGTGCGGGTCAACCCAATTTCCTGGAACGGTTGAGTAAACGCGTATGCCGAAAGGAACACAGTTCAAAGAGTGGTTTTCAGGATAGAACAGGACAAGGTACGCCCTTTGATGGTTAAGTATGCAGCTTCTTCTGCAAGCATTGCAGGTGTTGCGGCAATCGTCTGGCCCGAAAACCGCGTACAGGCGGCAAGGTACGAAAGCATAAACGTAAAAAAAAAACAAAAAAACATTCGGCATAGCCAAAAAAAAAAGAAAATAATACGGAAAAGAAAAATGGTTGGGTCGAAAAAGACTAGTGAAATTACAAGAAAAGAACTCGGGCAACAAAAGATGCAAAAAGAAAACATTTGCTTGTGCCGAATAGAACTCGTAAAATGCACACACGAGACATTTATTTTCGTAAATCTCCAAGATATCTTACAAACGAACTGATTCCTGGCCGCGCCGGCCGCTTTTCCGATGAAGGCAAAAAGCAAAAACGCTCGTGTGTACGAGATTTCGGCGCACGTTAAAGATCCCCAGGTGGTCAAAATTAATCCGGAGCCCTTCACTACGGCGCGCATCATCACCTGCGTTGCGTCGGCGCGTTAAACCCTACAATCAATACAAACGAACTGAAAAAGGGCCTCTAAATTACGTCAACTGTAATGGCGGGAAACGTGAAATAAAAATGTAGGCAAAATAATAGAGGCAAGATGTGGCCCTCGAAACACATTCGTGGAATCGCATTGCAGAAATGATATGCATACACTTTCGTCACAAGGGAAAATAGTTGGAACGCTTCGCGAAAACAAAAGCGCAGTCTTGTAATCTTAAGTTACATGGTATGCGATGTTACGTGTAGTAAATTTCATGGGCAAGAACGGAATTTTGCTAGTGTTTTATGTGTTCTATCAAAGACAGCATTAAATTTCTGGATACGGACCACGAACATCACGGTCGTTATATGTTTAGAAATTAGACTGGAACACCATGGCTGTGAAGGTATAGAAAGGGTGGCTGAATTATTTATATGTATAGAGAGATGGAGGGTGGTAAGGCCTTCATATGTGCTCTGCAGTTGATGTGGCACCTACCATTAACGTTTTGAACCCCTCAGTAAAAGTATCGAACGACAATGTTTGTGACCTCAGTGTATAGGAAGCCAACCGACCGATACGACGACCTTCACTTTAAGTGCAGCCACGTTAATTCCTCTAAACACGGCATTCCTGTGATGCGACCAGTCTTTATTTTTAGCCAGATATGTTCTGACACGCTGATTTCCCCTCCAACTGTGTTGAAATAGGGATGGACCTCGCACTGCAAAAATACCCCCGGTCTGTCGTCAATGCTGCTACCAAGAAATCTGAAAAATATGACCACCGCCATTTAATAACCAACATGAAATTCAATTTGTAACGTCTACTCGCTTCCTCATTCTAACGTTTTAGCTCCGTCCCCTAAAATGAAGAGTCGTTTGAGAAAATACCAAAACATCATGTCTGAGAGTGGAATGTTGTGATGTATTTTCCCCGAACCTCCACGCCTT
Source organism: Haemaphysalis longicornis (assembly GCF_048455015.1). Classification (NCBI taxonomy): domain Eukaryota; kingdom Metazoa; phylum Arthropoda; class Arachnida; order Ixodida; family Ixodidae; genus Haemaphysalis; species Haemaphysalis longicornis. The sequence goes on from NW_027526335.1 coordinate 56,307,124, forward strand.
ATGTACAAATGAGAGAGGAATATTGGAGACATTGCAACGTCGTCTAGAGACAACATTTTCAAACACACACACAGCGGCCCTCCAGCAAGCATATGTCCTATGATGAATAAGGCCTCCCCCATAAGCACTTCCGTATCTTTGTTTTCCTTACATATTATAGGCGACTTCAATTGTAGTTGCGCAAACGTCCTCTACCTCCTTGAATTCACCTTATGCCTCGCCCAGTACATTGATAAAACTGAGACAGCGTTCAGTTTGAGAATCCAACTGCCTCAGAGTCAGAACATAAAGGCCCCATGACACCTCCCTTCCTTTAAACGTGTGAAAAATATCGGCCACCCTTTCTGCACATAAACAGCCATAATTTGAAAAAAAGATTACGACCATGAAGTTTGCGTGCAGTACCTTATCAGCGAGTTGGACACCGTATTTGTTGGAATAAAAAAAATTCGCGCATCTTCACGAAGTGAATTATGACGAGTCGGCAAAACACCGGGGATCGTTCTTACCGTAAATCACCCTTGGTATTGCCCACTCACGCATGTAAATGAGTGACAACGCGTGTGTACACAATTCCAGTCCAATCCAATGCAATACAATTCAATTTAATCAGATCCAAATCAATACAATCCATTCCAATCCAATCAAAATTCATTCCAATCTAATGCTCCTCGCGCATGCGCAACACTGTGTACAGGGTGTTGCGACGATGATTGAAACACTTTAAAATACCTCAGCGTACCGCTGCTCTGTTCGCGCTAAAACTTGCCACGAAGGTCGCAATTTGTGGTCTATTTTGTTTGATACCGGGGACAACGATGGTACTTACCTGTGTATTCTGAAAATAAATAAAAACAATTGTTGCCTATGGGAAAATGGCGGCTGATTTGAACGTGCGAGCCAGCGCAAGTTTATGTTGGAACGACGGAACCACCTGCAGAGTGGAACGCACGTTTGGGATTCACGTACTGAGCCAAATGGTGGAGCAGACGATCAGAAAATTCACCTAGAAATGAGCTAGCAGACGATCAGAAAACCCGGTTTTCGGGCTCCCACGTCCAAATCGCCGCCATTTTCCCATAGGCTAAAATCGTTTTTATTTATTTTCAGGATAAACAGGTAAATACCGTCGTTGTTCCCGGTGTCAAACAAAATAGACCACAAAATGCGAACTTCGTGCGAAGTCTGAGCGCGATCAGAGTGGTTGTTCGCTCAGAAATTTTTTTTAAAGTGTTCCAATTACAGTCTCAACACACTGTACACGGACGCCAAGGGACAAGCCACGGACAAAGCGAGGTCTTACGGTGCTTCGCCTCTAAAAGAAAACACAAGCTGACCGGTGTGCTTGCCGAACTAGGTACCTCAAGATGATGCCGAGGACAACTGAAGGATTTTTTAAAATTAGGAGGTTTAACGCGCCTACGCTACACAGGCGATGAGACACGCCACTGTGGAGGGATCCGGATTAATTTCGAGCATCTGGGGATTTTAACGTGCGCCGAAATCACGAACACACGGGCGTTTTCGCTTTTCGCCTCCATTCAACTAAAGGATGGCCATCATAACATTTCTCACTTCTTTATTCTGCGAATTATTTTTATGTTCCCTTCTTTTTATCTGTTTCCAGGCGCTGCACCTGGTACGAATGTGCATACAATCTCCTCGTATGTCCCGCACCATGCATTTTGAACTTGCAGGACTTTGTTTTTGCTGTCGCTTAGCGTTTTAACCCCTTTCTTTCATGATGAATGTATATGCAGATTATTTCTACAGTGTGGTTACATAAATGCGTCTCGGGGGCTCCATCTTCCTCTTACTGTGGCTATGGTCATATTATCTTTTATATATTTGTCTGCGCGCTCCGCCTAGATATTACGCAATCTCGTTCCCCTTCTGCATTTGTTTGGAGAACATCTGCTATATTTTTACAACAGAATATGTCTCCTTTATGCATTTCATGTCTTTTGTTAAATGAAACCAGTTCTTGCTTCTTGAATCTTTGGTTGCCTTTTCCTTTTTTTTTTCCTGTCTAGGGATTTCGTGCTTTTTGTCTGACCCAACAATTTCGGGTGTTTTGTCTATTCTCCTTGTCCTGTTTTTTACTTTCGACTATCTTGAGTAGGTTTTAATGTTTGTACATTTGTAACGGGCGCCTTCACGCTATTTTTGTGTTAAATGATTGCAGCAAACACCTGAAAATGCTTCCCAAAAGAGCACCGAAGATTCTCCTGTATGCCAGACACGGGCCAATCCGACCCCGACGACCACCCTTTCAGACGAGGCACTTCGTGCATACGCGTGCACTTGACAATGGCCAGGCCTTTCACGTTCCCATAGAGGGCAATTGCCTCTTAAGCATAATTCTCCCATGTACCACCTAATAATATTTTGCTTGCTTTGTTGTCATACATTTATTTCATGAATGTTGGCCTGCGGGCGCGCTATTGACGGAGTTAGAAATGACAAGACGCTAAACACGGTGAATCTGTGCCTCTCTCTTTTTTAGCGTTCGGATCTGGTTCTTTGTGTCCTGTCTTCACTCCCCAACCCGCATCCTCCTTCTTTGTGTGTGCATCCATGTGTGTGTGTCAGCGCCAACACTTGGTTTGCCACCCTCTGGAAAAGTATATGTAAACTCTGTTGCCATGTTCAACTTTCATTTCTTAGAGAGGCTGGTCACCGGCCGAAGCTACGGAGTACAAAACACATGCGCGCGAGCATGTGTGCAGGCGCGTGAGTGCGTATGTGTGTTATGTGTTGAGCAAGAGAAGGAGACCAGACGCTGTTCTCTTACCAATTCTTAAGAAAGGGGCAAAAACGAGACATTTTTACCCATTCCTTCGCCATTCTTGCAGGAGAATCTCAACTGATTTCAAACTTTAGGTTGCTTTCTTCACGCCCCCTCGATTTTTTACATTTTTTAGCGGCCCCTCCAATACCCAAAGAAATAACTATTGTGACAGTGTTGATTGATTGTAAGGTTTAACACGCCAACGCAACACAGGTGATGAGGCGCACCGTAGGGGAGGGCTCGGGATTAATTTGGACCACCTGGGGATCTTTAACGTGCGCCGAAATCTCGAAAACACAGGTGTTTTCGCTTCTACCTAAAAATCTATCAATATATTTCACTTGCGGGAATCGACGGTGTTTACAGATGGTAAGAACGGCATTATTTTCTTCTTGCGTTCAGTTTACTTATAGTCGTATGTTTTTTTTCTCGTTTTTTGTTTTTTCCAGGAAACGACTTACCCAGATGGTTGTTTAATTTTTTTCTTTTTACAGGAAGGCGCGCATGTCCGGGAGAATCTCTGGCATTGATGGAAATCTTTCTGTACGTAAGCACTGTGCTCCAGAACTTCAGGGTGCTTCCCGAAGAAGGCAAAACGCTCTCGCTTGATGCCGAGAACGCACTCATATCGGTAGTCGACGACACACAAAGACTGCGCTTCCTGCCTCGATGACCAACAACACAATCTGCGTTCTTTTGTGGTAGGAAACAGGGGCACGTCAGGCCCCGGTATAACCTATTGTTTGCACTTAGAGGTCGGTCTCCAGCGCTGTCAATATTTTTACAGGTTTTGGATATACATCCGCGCTGCGCTATACCACTTTAATCGAAATATTGTTTTTTACATTGGTTTCACTCCTTCCCGGCTTTTTCTTGCCCTTTCCACATTTACATATGAGCACTGTCATTGCACACGAAATAAACAGTTGATACCGAGCTTATCATCGTATACGCGTGTTTGTAATTTTTTGTTTGCTATTGTTGCGTTACATAGTGTTCTCAGCTCAAAGAATGCGTTCCAATTACCACAGGAGACGGGAAAATAGGCGGGTGCGTGAGACAGCAGCCATTTGGAGACCCGTTCCAATTTTTGTCGAAGATGGCAAAGTTGACAGCTCGAGAACATGCAATTCGAAGTCTCCACGGATGTCTACTGTGAAAACACGGCAGCGACGGTAGCGCCCCAATTATGCGTAATCATGTTTTAAAATCGAAGATTCTTTTTAACTGCAATCTTTCATGTAGTTTATTCATTTGAACTGTTTTAGTTCATTTTTTCAGTGGTTGGTATTTTTATATGCTTGTATTTGTCTTTTTAAAAATTGCGGCTTGTTGAAATACGTGATACGGACTACTGTCTGCGATAGTAACTAATGGAACTTTTGAAGATGCTCGAGAGAGCGACATCATTCCAGTGGGAAAACAAAAGGGCAAAAGAATTTATCGTGATAGAGATACGGCTTGCTGGGTGTACTGGAGGCACTGTTTCCATCCCCAAAATCGGAAGGTGGAGGGAATAGGACAACTTGCGTAACCAGCTCGCTATTCAGAGAGAGCATGGACACATAATACGCGTTAAATTCATTCGAAAAGTTGCCACACGAGAATACAAATCGTGCCATATATTTGACGCTAACTTTATTAAATTACTCTTCCCGCACGGGGCACCCTGAGTAATCTTGGTGACGGTATTGGCGATACCGCGGACCCCGAGCGCCCAGACATAAGCTGGAACCAACCGTGGCGATGTGTTGTAAGGTGAAGGGTAGAAACCACAAACGGTGGCCGTCGGAGCCCAGGTCAAGCTCCGACGGATGAGCTTTTTACCAGGCAGGGAGCTCCGGGACCTCTCTCGGTATCAGGATAACCTGTGCGAAGAAAGTACGTACCCCCGTCCCCTGCTTCTATACTATAGCATATGATATTTTCTACCCCCCCCCCCCCCCTTCTCCCCAAACATGATCGGTCCCTGAAAAGGGGCCGCACTGAAGTCTCTTCGATCACCCATTCAAAGGCCGATAATTTTTCGCGCTATGGTGTATGGGTTGCCGACTAAAGTGTGGTGTATGGGTTGCCGACTAAAACAAAGTTACGAATGCTTGACTCAGTGCTACACTGGGGGATTCGCCTTGCATCGGGTGCTTTTCGCACTAGCCCGGTCCAAAGTGTGTATGTTGAGTGTAACAAGTGGTGCCTTGAGAACCAACGGACGTACATGTACTTGCTTTATGCTTTTAAAATTTCATCGATGAATAACCATCCTTTTTATCCTGTCTTTAAGAATACTTCCACATCACTGTTGTTTGTAAATCGCCCATCTGTTCCTCGGCCCATTTCGCTTAAAGTGAGAGAGCGAGCCTCGGATCTCAGCGCTTCGTTTTTAGATGTGTACAGATCATCCTTTTCAGACATTTTACCGCCTTGGCAAGTTCTCCCTGTGTCCTGTGGCCTTTCTTTTGGGAAACTTGACAATAATCGGGAACCACGAGCTCCAATACTGCAGCACTTTAGGTCTCTGCAGTTTAAATACCCATGTGCAGAGGTTCACAGTGACGCTTCTATGGTGTCCTGTGCTGCTCATGGTCCGAATTTCAATGCAGCCAGAACCATGAGCGTACAGACAACAATTTTTTCAGCAGAAGCATATGGAATTTTACCCCAAAGACCATATAGTTAATCTTGTGTTCAACACCATTATGTCTACCTATGCGCAAAGGCATGAGCTGCTCCTCTGCTGGGTCCCAGGACACGCTGGGATCGCTGGCAACGAGAGCGCCGCTGCTGGTGCACTCAGGAACAGTGTAGACATAACAACGGTACCCTACACAGACCTCAAGCGACACATAAGACAACACTCGCGTAGAACATGGCAAACCCACTGGAGTGAATAAATAGACAACAAACTACATGTAATAAAGCCACACTTGGGATGGTACACTAACTGTCTCACACAACAGATTCACTGAGGTTGCGTTATGCAGGTTGCGGATAGGTCACACACATTCATGCAACACACTCGCACCTGCTCACTGGATCTCCAAGACCTATGTGAAGCGGGTGTGGAGAGAGCCTATCCGTAATCCATATACTCATACAATGCAAGGCACCAGAAACAAGACGACACAAACACTTTGCAAAACTATACAGACAACACATTTGACTACACCCATCGTACTTTTTTAGGGGACAACCCCATACCCACCCACAAGCATACTTTTACGTTTCTTGGCGATGTCAAGTTTTTACACCTCATTACTTACCATACATGTTGAAGGCCTGGACCTTTAAACAAGTCATCTTCATTGCCTTTTATGTGATTTCACCTATATTTTTAGTTAAATGTTTTACGCTTACTATCACCTCGTCCTCAAAAAACAACTTTTCATTGGCGCTCTTTGCCCTTCGTCGGCATTGCGCCATAAAAACCCAGCCATCGTCATTATTAAATTAGTCTGAAAAAAAATTGCCCCTGCATCTGCTTGCCTCACTGCAATTGTCGTAAAAGACGAGTTTTGTGAGGGCCCTTCCACGTAACCCACTTTCTGTTATCCCATTCCTACCTCTTAGCCTTTTCCCTCTCTTCTGGCTGTTCCCATGGCGAATGCAATGGAGGTGCGCCCAATTCAATTGAATTTTCCCTTGTTGGCACTACTCGTGCGATCTGTGTAGGGACCTTTTGTTTCTATTCTGCATGGAACAGTTCAAGCTCGCGCTCTTTTGTTTTAGTGTTTCCGTTTATTTGGCCTCTCTTCGCACCCTTTTTTAACACTGGTCGGTCTTTTTTTTTTCATTTGCTATCTTAAAAACCACTCAAGCGTGTACTGTTGTATAAAGCAACGGTCGTACTTTCAGTTATGTGCTTTCGGTTATGTGCTTACATTTTGTCTCTATGCGTCTAATGTTTCCTTTCTGCCGAATAACGTAGGCATATATAATCCATATAAGTAGTAGTAGGAGTTTGGAACGATCCGGCCTATATATGCTTCGTGCTGAGGCATTATGTCACCTGTTTTCTGGCTGGATGGTTGAATAGAGTCACCGACAAAAAGACAGATCAAAATTGTTCCGTTTGATAGCCCAAGAAAGACAATAGTCATTGAAAACGGGGGAAGGGGGGGGGGCATTCTTATGGTGGCAGATTACCCTGAGAAGCAGTTTGTTTCACTTAGTAGCACACATTATCGAAACAAAACGTGATTGACCACGGCGCAGCCCAAAACAGTGTACGAAACTGTTGCATCTTGCTTTCCAGCGGTGTGATTGGCGGAGGGAGCGGCTGCACCGCGTTTCACACCAGGCTCTGTACCCCCTTCTCAGTGTTTTTGCTGCTTTCCCGTCACTCCCTTTCTCCCTCTCCGCGGCTCTAATGCAGCGCCGAGCACAGGGTTTCATACTAATATACACTAGAGGGAAATCTGTCGCTGCAGTAGCGGGCCGTCGTTGGCGGCGCCATTGCCGCTAGCGACGTTCCTCGCCTACTTGGCTTGGATAGCCAGAAGGCTTCTTTTCTGTCTCTAATGCAAGATCAACAAAAAAGGGTAACATTGTTTTCTTGTTCATAGTGCGTGAAGCTTCTACATAATCACTGACAAATTAATCTTCCTGGAGGTTCAATTTTATAATACCAAAACAAATTTGATGAACCTTCTACAGTAACATTGTAGCTTTATATTATTTTTTTGTACATACTGCAAATCCAATGAGGAGTATCGCCGAAGGGCCAAATACATACGTCTGTTTGTCAAACAAAAGAAACTGCATTGAGCATTGTTACAGAACACACTTGTGTTGTTTAAACCAGGGCATGGAGAATGTGAACAGCAAGCGAACATTAACACATTTTTCATGAGGTAGCTGAGTTCAACAACAAAGTTTTCATAAAAACGTGTAATAACGTGTCAAATATGTAAAAAGTATAAAAACCCCACTACAGTAAGCTCAGGAACCAGTTCAAAACAAACGCATCTAATTTTGAAAGGGAGAAATATTTGGAAGCGTTTATATTTAGCTGGTTGTCAAAGAACTGGTACATAAATTTTAGTCTAGTGCAGGGGTCTCAAACTTACATCAGTGAGCGGGCCGCAATCACGAATTTTAGTCCCGCAAGGGACGGGAGAGCGAAAAAGGTTGAAACGAGGGGGGGGAGGAGGGGGATGGTTAACAAAATGTCAGATAACGCTGCCATTCCTCAATGGAACTGGGCGTCAGGATTCCAGACCCATATCGATATCAATCTCCAGAAGGACTAAAATGTGGACGCCAATTCTGAAATATCAAATATTTGTTCCAGGACTATGCTTCAACATGTGGTGACCGCATTGGGTGCCTCACAAAAAAAAAGGCTTCAGGGCTGCTGCATCTGTGTATCTTACTATATTAAAACGTTATAGATAGTAATATACGAGAAAATATCGCCAGTATCATTTATGAAAGTCACAAAACTTTATGTCTTGAGAAGCTCAATGTAGCTGCTATTGTTCTAAACCTGCTGGCTTGATACCTGGCAACGCTTGGCTGCGACTAAAGAAATGCGCACGAACTTCTGCCGCGGAAACGATCCTCATGGTCAATCGCAGGTGCTCATCAGTCATCCTCGACCGGATAGCTGTCTTGTTCACCTTCAGCAAGGAAAACAGGTGTTCGCACAAGTAGGTGCTTCCGAACATGGCAATGATCCTTCCAGCCTGTTGAAGCGCCGGGAAAATTGCATCGTCAAGAACCGTGTAGAAGTCTGGTACAGCACCGTCCTGAAATGTCTGCTTCATCAGAGTGTTAGCCTGCAGCTCAAGAAGTTCCATCGGTAACTCGGGCGCTGCGTCATTCACCGGCACCGAAAACGGCAACGAAAAAATCCGGAATTAATCGGCGAGGCTGGTGATGTCTTGGAAGCGTCCTTCGAATTCTCTTTGGATATCATGGAGGAGGTCAGCGAAGTTATCAGAGGATTGTTTATCCACGTTCTTCAGCGACTTCAAGGTTAGAAAATGATCAAACTTCTGAATTCTCATCCGTCTCTCCAAAAGCTGCAATTTCAATCGAAAGGCCTGAATGTCGTCCTGAATTTTCGTGATAAGTTTGTTTTTCCCCTGAAGTTTAACGTTGAGACAGCTCAAATGATCAGTGATATCACTGAGGAATATAAGGGAGGGAAGCCACGTTTCGTCTGACAGCTCAACAATGGCCCTGTTCTTGCTCTTCATGAAGGCGCCAATTTCCTCTCGGAGATCAAAAAATCGTTTCAGCCCTCTTCCACGACTTAGCCATCGCACCTCTGTATGGTACAACTTTTCATCATATTCGCTGCCAGCCGCTTCTAAAAGAAATACAAATTGGCGGTGGTCAAGAGCTCTTGATCGGATGAAGTTCACTGCGCTGAGCACGATTTCCATGACGCTGTTCATTCGCAGAGACTTGCCGCACAGTGCTTCTTGGTGCAAAATGCAGTGAACCGCGGCAAATTGATTGGTGATTTTCGTCCGCAATCGAGCAACAAGCCCGCTCTTGCATCCCACCATTGATGGCGCACCTTCTGTAGCCAAACAAACCAACTTTTCCCACTGTAGTCCAGACCACTCTAGAACGGAAAGAATATCCGCCACTGTGTCGTGCTTTTCATTGGGATTAAGTCCAGGAGTTCCTCAGTGACGTTGAGGTTTTTGTCTACACCCCTCACAAAAATACCACATTGTGCGTTGTCTGTAATGTCAGTGCTTCCGTCAACTGCAATAGAGAATGCTTCAAACTCGTGGCATCGGTTGATTAGTCCTTTTTCAATGTCTCCACTGATCTCGTTAATTCTCTGGGCGACTGTGTTTGGAGACAGGCTTATTTTCTCGAATGTATTTTTCGTGCTGGGACAGGTAGCATCAGCGACACCGAGCAGGCACTGCTGAACAAATAGGCCTTCAGTGAAGGGCTTGGAAGATTTGGCAATAGGCATAGAAATTACGAAGCTAGCCCTCACAGTTTCGTCGCTTGCTTTGGCCGCCTTTTTAAACAGGTTTTGCTGCTTTCCCAACGCCGCCTTCAGTTGAGTCACGGTGTGCTCGCACACGTTGCCAGTAAAGCACCATACGTCTCGTGATGACAAGACATTAAGTGGCGTCGAACCTGGTACTCCTTCGGCACAGCCACAGTCTGGTAGCAGACTAAGCACAACACCTTGTCTCTTGATTCCGTGAAGAAATAAGAAAGTTCCCATCTCTCCTGAAAGCACCTCTTCTAGTCTTCCACTTTGAGTTTTGCAGACTGCTTGGACAACGACATTGTGGCTCGCGCTAGACTTCCACAGCCGAAAGCTTCGCTGTTTGCAGATCGTCAAAAAAAATGTCAAAAGACACTTGTGACGTTTACGGAGGCGACAGGCACGTAGGAGCACAATTATGTAGTGCGCTCTATCATGATTGACTTAAGGCGCCGCTACCTTCCACAGTGCTGTCAACAGCTTGCGAGTCGGAGGATAGCCGCTTAGTTTGGTGTCTCATTTTAGCGTACGCGCACAGATATGGGGCGTTTGATGTCTGGAAGTGCACAGTTTCGAAGTGCAATAGGCAGTTTTTTCCTCAGCAGCGCGATGTCGGTCTCTCCCAGCGACACGACCCCTAAACGCACATGGGTGCATTTTGGAGCCCGAACCTAGAGTTCGACGTGTGGCTGCGCCGTTTTCGCCACAGCTGCAGCGCAGTAAAACTGTTTGACACAAAGAATAACAGGAAAGCAAATATCCCCAAACACCACACAACGCCTGGAAACCTTCGCGCTTTCGCGGAAGCATGGAAAACTTCGGTCAAGGCGCCGTCTGCTAATTAGTTATGTGCAGCCCCGTTTGCAGGGTCATAAAACGCCGCGGGGAGTTTCTCCACGGCCTGTGTGCTCGCCCAGCCCTGTGCGCACTATAGAGTGCTCGATTCACAAGTCGCAGTTGCTTGCGATCATTGTGCACCCGATTTAACGGCGCCCGAATTGAGGGGCCTCCGGAAAAGAGGGGTGTCCACTTTGGTAACGCAAAGCCGTGAACGACGATATCCACGCGTTTTCGAGAAGTCTCTGGCCATCTGCGTCTTTGGCTACACAAGCACGGCGCGCACTCACGCATTCGCTTAAAAAACAAAAAAAAAAATTGAACCAAGACACTCATGTGAGGGCTGTGGGCCGCAAACGAAGCGTCCGCGGGCCGCATGCGGCTCGCGGGCCGCGTGTTTGAGACCCCTGGTCTAGTGGCTAGCGCTCGATTTTGAAGAGTGAATATGCCTGCGTTCCTTTGTAATTCAGATGGAGAGTCGGGTCACTTATATTTATTAAAGATGAATCTGATTGCTTTTCTTTGAATACGTTATATTTTAGTTTGATGTTGGTTGGTATGCGGAAACCAGATGGCGCTCGCGTATTCAAAGACCGATCGGGCAAATGTTTTATATGCTAACAACTTGATATGTGATGTGACGGAACCTTGGCGTCTTTTGAGGGAGATGCGCCGCCCGTAGGCGGAGGTAGGGACGTGCTTTACGTGGGTGTCCCACCTAAAGTCGCGAGTAATGATTAGGCCAGGGTATTCGCGCTCTTTAACTCTACACTGGGGGATATTATTTATATTGTATGTAAAAGTAGATGTCTGTTTCTTTCTACTAGCGGTTAGTACCACACTTTTTTTCACGTTTAGCGCCATCTGCCAGTCTCTACACCATTGTAATACTGCGCTTAAGGCTATATTTAACACTGTGATCTTCAGCTGAGTTTATCTCCCTATAAAGAATGCAGTCGTCTGCAAAGAGCCTGATGTTGGTTTTACAATAAACATGGAGGGCGCCGAGCAGGTTGTACACCGAAGGGAAATTAGAAGAAAGAAGATTTTGGAAAACTCTGATGCCCGATGGATGAAAATAATTGGTCAAGACAAGCAGCCTGTCGAAGATGCTGCGATGGAAATCCAGCAGCCAGCTCCAGCTGGCTGCTGGAGCTGCTGGGGCCGTGTGGGCCCAGCCTGCTGCGCACCTGGCTGCTGGGCCTGGTGGCCACGGTCACTCGACTCTGGCTGGCCCTGGGCACCCTGAGCGGCGCATACCCTACTCCGCCCTTCTTCGTCTCCGCGTGACAATATTTTTAGGCAGGTCATTAATGAATATTAGAAACAAGACTGGAGCGAGAACGCAGCCCTGCGGTACACCAGACGTGACTTGAGTAGGCGGAGACATATCATTGTTGACTTGGACGAATTGTGAGCGGTTACTCAGGTAATTTTGTATACAATTGATAATAGGAGTCGCTCCGATGTAAAATTCAAGTTTACTAATTAAATTACTATGCGACACCTTGTCGAGAGCCTTCGCGAGATCTAGAAATATCAGATGCACTTGTTTTCGATTATCGATGCTTTTAGATATGTCATGAGCTAATTCCAACAGTTGCGTAACCGTTGACATTCCTTTGCGGAAACCATGCTGGTAAGGTGAGAAAAATTATTCGTTCTCAAAGTAAGTAATAATATGTTTGAGGACTATATGTTCAAGAAGCTTGCTTACTGTACAAGTTAACCAGATCGGTCTGAATTTTGTAAGGTCAGTTTCGCTTCCAGCTTGATGCACGGGAATAATGTTTTGCTAATTTCCATTCATTTGGTAATGTGCACGATGATAGCGAATAATTATATATTATGCATAGATAACGAGCTAAAACCTCTGCGTAACGGTAAAGAAACATATTGGGAATATTATCAGGTCAAGGTGATTTCTTTGTATCTAAATTTAATAACAAGTTCACTATACCCCATTCTGTAGCTACAAGTAGCCCAAGGGGTTCTACCATATGACAGTGTAAGGGCAAGACACTGTTGTCAACTGTAAACACTGACTTGAAGTAGTTATTGAACGTATCTGCAGAGATTTGGTTACTTTCGAGTGAAGGTTGATTTTTGCTATGCTTGTTGCTGCTTAGATAATTCCAAAAATTGCGCGGGAATCTTTAAGTAACTTTGGCAGTATTTCAGAGAAATATTTGGTTTTGGCTGCCTTAATACTTGATCTCATATCTGCTATAGCATTCCTGAGGTTACTTCTGGCAGAAGTTGTGGCCTTTTGTTTTACAGATTTTCTAAGACGCTTCACTATTCTTTTTGCATGAATTACCTCGCGTGTGATCCACGGGTTATGTTTACGTGTCTTTTTGGTTTTCTGAGGAACATAGCTATGAATGCAATAAAAAGCGATAGCCTTGAATTTTTCCCACAGGATATTAATGTCTGTGTTTTGATTTGATAGCTCTTCGAAAACAGAGAATTCAGAGTCAGGATAGTGGATTATGCTGGCGTCATCTGTGCAACTAAAGTCAGGAAACTTGATTACGCGCTCCGAATGAGCTGCTTTTTCTAAAATAGGGACCGTGCACGAGACAATTTTATGATCAGATATGCTGTCGAGTACTGTTGTTTTTGTTTGTGCGGCTGGAGAGTGATCACTGAGGGATATTAGATCAAGTATGCTAGATGATGATCCTTGGATGCGTGTTGGCTGGTGAATTGCTTGACAAATATTAAAGCGGAACATTATGGCGAATACTGCCTCGGAAGATGGGGATGAAAATTCTGAATTTGACCAGTCAACATCTGGCAGATTTAGGTCGCCTACTAAGATAAGCCTTCCGTTTCGCACATGACTTTGCAAGTAGCTATAGAGTATGTCCATGGCGTCACAGTTGGCTGTAGGGCTTCGGTAGACGCATCCTATCACTATGGCTCATGCGTCAAATAGCAACTTGCACAATACGGCCTCGACATTTTAAACTTCTGGAAGTACACAAAAAAGAAAATCATTCTTAATCAGGATAGCTACACCCCCTCCACGCGTGGCCCTGTCCTTTCGTATGATAGAGTAGTTCGCAGGGATTATATCGTCATCCGGGATGTCCGCATTAAACCACGTATCTAGACTGCTAGAAAGTCGGGTTCGAAACCTATAAGTAAGGATTCAATCGCATCGAGTTTGTTCAGCATACTACGGGCATTGACGTTTAGAAAGTTTAGGTCGCGCGAGATTGCGCACGGCGAGGACGTAATACTAGACTGTCTTCGTTTTTTGGGGGACAGAATGGGGTGCGGTCTTCTTTATGCAAACCTTATTGTTTTTTCTTGATTCCAACAGAATACGTCATCGTTTATGCGTAGTTTGTCGTAGGCTAACGATACTTTGTCTCCGCCTTCTTTGTTTGATTTGGCACTATTCCAAAGCTTCTGTCTAATTTCCCGCACTTTGAGTGAAAAATATTCACTTATTGAATAATCCGATCCTTTGAGTTGGTGACAGTTTTTGATGATCTTTGGTTTATCTCGTCCATCAATAAGCTTTAGTATTACCGGCCTTATTTTGCTCAGCTGCGGTTTGCCCAGTCGGTGCACGCGCTCAATTGCTATTGGCGCAATCTTCAGGATGCCTTTTACAATAGTTTTATTGGCGTGTTGCTCGATAGAGTCGTTAGTTTCTGTTTTTGTTTCTGGAATTCCATACACAATAAGGTTAGGTCTGCGAGAACGATTTTCCAGGTCAACTATTTTTAGTTCCAGATCTGTAACGGTTTTCTGTAAAAAAGCGACCTGTTTCGTGCAGTCTTTAATTCGGGAGTCTAGCGCTGACAGACATTCTAGCTTTTTGTCGATAGACGCAAGGTGGCTCTGCTTGATTTCTGTTATGTCGAAGGAAATTTGGTTAAGCTGTTTTACGATTTGAGAAAAATCAGGCCCCGGATTTGTTTCTACATCTCCGGGCAATAGTATTAAGCCCTTCATAAAGAAAGCAATGTCACTAAAAAATGAACACAGCAGCCTTGGGCACGGCAGCACTACCAAGCAGCGGTTGCTGCTGCGCACAGATTTTCCAAAGCGTGTTCTCACCTGCACAATAAGGGTGAACGGATTTGCAACCCGCGTGGTCGCAGTGATGCCGTGCCCTTTCATGTCGTGTGCTTCGAGCGGTGGCTTTGTACTCGGTGGTGTCGCTGGTGAGGCTAGTCCCTTTCCAGGCTCCACGCAGGCGCCTTGCGTCGACCCGCCGGTGCGGCTAAGCCACAAGGCGTTGCCGTTTGATATCATCGAAAACGCCACATGCTCGTCGTAGTCGCAGACAATCCTTGTGGGTGGCTGAGTCGATAGACGGGTGGGTTATTCGTAGTTTCCTGGTAACAGCAGCAGCGTGACAATCTGCACAATAAGGGTGAAAGGATTAGCCACCCGCATGGCCGCAGTGCTGCCAGAGCCAACTTTTCAGCCTGTTCATGAGCCATGCCAAGGACAAGTGGAACGTGCCTGCCCAGTACATCACGGAACGCTCGCCGAAGCGCGGCTCCCGTAGACAGTGGCGCCAGATTTCCCTGTAGTGTATATTAGTATGAAACTCTATGGCACCGAGTGCCAGCGCCACACTCTCTCCACGCCCGGCTGCTCCTCAGCTGCTGGCGTACTATGCCCTCTCGCCCTGCCCGGATTTCTTTGTATGGAACAGTTGTATGGCATCGCCACTCGTACTCAATTCCTTCTTTCTAAACCAAGAATAACTCAAATTTTTATGTATCCGTGGTTCACAGTATTGTTGAACCACAGAATAAATCAGGCAACCAGGACTTTAGCGAGCTGAAATGTGTTATAGAGTGCAGCAAAAACAAGCCCCTACCACCCCTTTCCGCCCACCCAACCCCCAAGAGCAGAGGGAGACACTGCTGTCCAGCCCTTGCCTCTCGGACCAGCTCCTGCTCACTGGGGGAGTCCTTGATGCTAAGGCGGCTCATGGATTTCTGTGAAAAGGGAACCACTCCTGCAACAACACCATTAATTCTTTTATAACGGATTTTTCTCTCTCTCTCTCTCTCTCGCTGCAAAAACAGTTTTCGTATTTCAATCACTTTGAAATGTAGGACCGACGCACACGTCTAAAAGCCCTAACTCCAGCTGGCTACCTCAGCCGCCTACCTCCTATTCCCCGCTCAGGCGAAATTTTTATTAACAAATATATTGCAAATTCAGCGTACACACCTGAAACACTTCGCAAGTGGTATACCCCTCACCTGCCCCCTCGATGTCCTTACTGCCGTGCCGCCACTCCATCAGACCTCACACATCTAGTTTGGTGGTGCCCAGCTTTCGCCACGCACCGTACATTTAAATCGCCCCAACCCCATCCCGATCCACAACAAACTGATGCACAACTGTTATATGAAATAGCGGTTTATTCAATTCAAAGCGGTCTGTCACGGTTTGTTTGAGCGGGTCCTCCCCCGAACGAACTGGCGTATGTGCACAAACCTTGTTGCGATCACCATGAACTGGCCCATGAATTGCAGGTTCTAAGAACTGGCCCAGTTATTGAGTCTACTGAGAACGACCAGCATTAATTTGTTTATTTTCTCTTACCCTCCCTCCCCATTCCTTTCCCCCATCGTGACCAGTGGTCATCCTTTTCTATTAAAGGTTGTCTCTCTCTCTCCAGGCATTTTACATGGCAACAACGAAGTACCACGGACTTGAAATGATAGTTCATTGAAAGCGATTTAAGGCAGCCACGCCGGGCTCTTAATACCTGGAATGGAGGGTGGAACCAGGTGAACGGCCGACTGTCCATGATTGCGGTCAGCTAGTATCAGGTGCGAGCAACGAGAATTCAATTTATTTCAACGCGGGGTTCCGTAAAAAGCGAGCTTTGCAAATATGGGCCTCACGCACACACGACTCGTTGTTTCAGAATTCATTACATTTTTTTAAGCTGCCCACACAAAGGAGAACTTCGGGTTTTCTTATCGCGGAGCCGCTTTAAGGCGAAAACTTTCCCCGCTACTGCGCTCTCAGCGGCCGAAGCAACAACTCGAACAACCACGGAGCAAACATGAGCCGTTAGCACGTTTGCTCTGTGGCTTGAAAAAGGCCCTCACAAGGAGAATACCACGAGAAAAAGTAAAAGAAAAGAAGACACTTACTGGGTTGGAGACCTTTGAAACTTTTATTCTACTGTGTGTTGTACCATTGTACACGTTGTCAACATGTTCCAACATCTTAAATGCCTTTAGAACAAGGTCGACACGCCGGTAAAGCCATACTTTGGTCACAAAATCCCGAGCCAAATATTAGTTCATGGCGCGAAATGGAAAATTTCGAAGCTCGGTGAGAAGTTTCTTTCTCTGTTTCTTACGTTCTTGCAAGTCCCGGCTTGCCTTGCCACTTTATTAAAAAAATGTTACACAGGCCATCAGCCGTCCTGCTTTCAGTTTCAGCAAAAAAAAAGTTCCTCGAGGCAATTAAGTGTCCGTATATGCTTTCAAGGTGAAATGCAGACTTATCAAAAATTTAATTTCTGCTACATAGTATTTGCATCTTTTTCTTCGTTTTGGTTTCGCCAGCACGCAGTGCCGTTCCGTGCTGGCGAAAAGGGCAACTTTCGCAGAGCTTCCAGGGATAAAGCAGTGTGTGAAGTCGTTCATCAGCCGCACTGCCGGGCCTATGCAATGTCTCGGAGAATGCATAAGTTCTGCCGAGAGAAGGGCATTTTACTTTGCTTCTGCGGAAGTAGCTGCTTTGATGCATTCGGGCTACTTTTTGTTGAACTATGTGTGGCGTTCCATGACAAGCTTGTGGATACTGTCGGTTATCCTTCCGCATCTGTAGCGGTGATTAAAAGGTAAAATTTATGCTTGTATGTATGTATGTATGTATGTATGTATGTATGTATGTATGTATGTATGTATGTATGTATGTATGTATGTATGTATGTATGTATGTATGTATGTATGTATGTATGTATGTATGTATGTATGTATGTATGTATGTATGTATGTATGTATGTAGTGTACAGGTGAAAATAAATGTAAATGGAGCCCGGCGACGTGAAATAAGAATGCTGTCTATTTTTTGCAGCTGCCAACATTAATACAGTATGTGCGGCCGGATTTTATTTTAGAATGACTTCCTTGAAAAGTCACTTCGAGGTTGGTGGCTAGGCACATGGCGGAGAAATCCCCTCAAAATCTCCAACCCGCGCTTTGTTTACGTTTCCCCTCTACGTACGTATATATGCGTGTAATGTATTGATGTGTGTAGGGAGAGAATGGTGTTCAATGAAACTGGCAACAGGGGTGAGGTAAGCCTGACCAGACCCGTTTCTTGCGATTCCCGATAGATGGAAAAAAAATTGGCGTTAAAGACGAAGAAATAGGATGGTATTGAGTATGGTTATGACAATGGTAATGGAGGTGATCAGCAGTTTTCTGCTGACTATTTACAACACTCATTCAGTCCTACAATCAGCGGGATAGTCAGCAGACCTTCAAGTTTTGGTAGCATGGCCGTGTGTTTAGGACTTGTTTAGCGAGACGTTGGTCTCCGGCGTTTAAGGTTCTCAGTTGTTGCAGTTACAGAATTGCACAAGTTTTGCGTAGACGTGCAAGCAGGGACCTGTCGCCACGAGGCCTAACACGTCACACAGTTACAATCGCTCCCCCCGCCCCCCCCCCCCCCCCCCCTCCACGCACGCACACTAAATTGTTTAGCACTTCGGAGAGTGACCTTTAGTAAGAGCCTAGTGCAGCCCTCGGTTAAGTACGTGTTGCCCAGACATGTTATTGTCATTGGCAGAAGCATATGACAACAACATTGGCTCCGTAAATGCTGTCACGGTGACGAAATGTCAAGCCTACGTAAGCATAAAAGACATGTCTCAACCAAAACAACATTCTTGAATAAACGACAAGTGTGCCGGCAGCCCGTCAAGCCCTCAAAGTGCTTCCTCTCGCCGTTGAATTCGCATTCATCGACCGAGTGCTGTCTAGGACGTCTTTACAAGAACTCCGCGTGGGAGCTTCCGTC
Organism: Haemaphysalis longicornis; assembly: GCF_048455015.1. Classification (NCBI taxonomy): domain Eukaryota; kingdom Metazoa; phylum Arthropoda; class Arachnida; order Ixodida; family Ixodidae; genus Haemaphysalis; species Haemaphysalis longicornis. Next base: position 56,325,747 of record NW_027526335.1, read on the forward strand.
GCCTTTCGAGCAATCTTCAAAAGGAGCATATTTGGCTCACCAGCGTCTGGCAGAAGAGTGGTATGAAAACACATTCATAGAGAGAATTTAGGTTTTTTCAGACAGGAAGCGAGGCGTTGCAAGCGTCACTCAACAACCGGCTCGCATCCCCAGGGCTTCAGGCCTACTAGAACTTTCAGTGGACGGACGCTTGTAATTAGAGGAATTTTAGACACAAAGCATTGTTTTCGTCCTCCTAGTTTGTGACTTTCGTGTGGAGAAGATGTTTTTTCGGGCAGTTGGCATTTCGTTAAAAAGTCCACGACGCTAATTTACTTTGAAGCACACCACACAGAACAGCTAAGAAAAACAAGTTAGCTTCAAAGCATGCACCAGTGTTTAACGTACCTGCTTCTCATTATTCTTTCGTATAAGGCGTATGAGTCGGTACTCGAAAGGGCTTACCGGTAAAAGGCGGTGAAATAAAAATAAAACTGTAAGCATTCGAGGGGGTCAATATGCCCTTGTTCCTGTTTTTCTAGCATCTGTAAAAAATATGCACATAGGTAGTTGGGCCACAGAAAGTTTATTATCAGCGATTCCAGCTGCTTTGTATGAAGCACAACAAAGCCATTATTTTTAAGTGCCTACGCGTCATCGTCGATGGTAGAGATTTGAACAAAGTTGACGTACTTGCACAAACAGTTTACACTTCGGGAAGTAGTGACGGCTTGGGCAAGCAAGTTAAGTACAACACAACTTCCTGGGCACGCATATTTAGATCACAGTGTTCTTTAAGATGACCCTTCTCACTGCTTATCCCACGCAATATTTATCCCACTACCTGCTGTCTATATTGAGTAACTCTGCTACTAAGTGCCATGTTTGTTCGACTGCTGTTCGACCCACCGTGACGTCAAGAAATGGGTCCACTTCAGATCAACATACAAATAAACTAACACTGTACAATTATTTGACACCAAATCGCAATTGCCAATCACCTGACCCGAGCTCTTCTGAAGTCGTAGCGGAACACACTCTAAAGCGAAACATCGTTTTAGATAGTAAACCCGTGCTGATAATGTTGTTCTTCCACAACCAAAACTTGCGTACTACTCGAGGGTCTTGCATAGAAACCCGTTGAATGACGTAATTGCGGCAACGTAATATACATTTCCCGTCAATAAAACTCATGTTGTGGCTAACACAAAAAATTCCGGGCTCTCTTCGCTAACGAGAAACCTGAAGAGGGGCTTATACACACGTATGCACATGCAGTGTATAAGTGTATTCTTGGCACCTTGGCATTTTCGCCAACGGAGGGGAAACTGTTGGGGGGCAGAACTATATAGTTTTGCTGTAAAAGACTCGTCTTTGAAGAACGAAGCATTCTAGCGCGAGGCGTAAACGAGTTTCCCGGTGTTTTTTCAGTACGCGTCACGTTCTAGAGCGAGGCGTTAACAAGTGCCCCGCGGTTTTAATACCGTGACGACATGAGACGTCGACAGCCCGAGCCCATAATGGGCTTCGCCCCTAAAACGGTGTTTATGCGAAGCGCTGTGGGCGAGCCGGTCCCTTGACGCAAAAACAGTGTTTTATAGACGATAGTCTTTCTTGGGCTACTTAAACCCAGAAATTTTGGTCTGTCTGTATGTCTGTCTGTCCGTCTGTCTGTCTGTGACTCGATTCAGCCACCCGGCCAAAGCAAAAGAATGCTTGCGCAATAGTCTTATATAGTCACAGCTAAATCTACCCGTCTTGGTCCGGTGTAATGTTCATGCTTGTCAACATTGTGGAAGAAGAACAAGACATTACGCAAATATGAGACAACAAATCAATACAGAAGTGATATTTGCAGTGTTCCTTTATAAAAATTCAAACATGCTTGACTTTTGCGAAATTAAATACTTCATAAACTGCAGAAAAAGAATTCACTCCGCCGTCGCCTGCTGTCGCCCGCGCCACTATAGCTTCTGGCGCCATTTTAAGAAATCAACCGGCAACAGTTACGCAAGGTTCCACTAGATAGTTTCCACGTTCTTTCTGCTTGCAACGCACGTGGAGTAGGGAAACGCGGATCTATAAACGTTGAAGTAGGGTGCCTCGATTAACGCGCGTCTTCGCCGTACGGCAGCGTTCGCATCGAGACACCCGGTTTGGAGCAGTGGAACGCGCAAAATTTAAAATGATTTAGGCAAACATTTGGCGTCTTTACCTTGGGAGGAGCGCGACACAAGAGGAACAACATGAGAGGTGAGCGGTAAAGCGAAGGGAGGCATTTACTTCGCAAAAGCCGATAAAGACTATCGTCTTTTGACGTCATTTGCAACGAAAGGAGCAGATACGCGGCCAATTTTTTAGGAATGTGGTTCATTAGTTTTTTTCTTGGAGGCTATTATGATGTTTCTTGAACGCACAAACGGGAAAATTACAAATTGTTCGTTCAGTGAGGATGCATCAACGCGGAATTTCAGGCTTGTTTTGGGATATAATTGCAACAATGCCTTATGCCGATGGCGACTAACGAACTATCTGTGGTCATTTTCTCAGTAATCTAATCGAAGGTCGCCGGAAGGCCTCACAAAGTGCGAGTATTTTCGCATAAAGACGCCGCAGTTTCCCAGCATTTTAAAAGAGAGTGTCTATTCTACCGGCAGCCGGTAGAAAAAGCATAAAAAATGTCTCCCTGCGGTCACTTGTGATTGTTTCTAAGTACGCCACCTGGAGCACCAGTAGGTCACACATTCCACGAAACCTCGCTTCGCCGGCTGCTTCCGTGGCGTTGTAGTGAAATATCTTCTTCGAAGCGGGAAGACTTGTGTTCGAGTCCGGAATTACAAAACTTTCTCTCTCTCTCTCGTTTTTTTTTACGGTTTTCAAAATTTGACGTCATCGTTCATCGCACTTTTGCCAGCGAATTATTTTGCATTTGGGTTATTCCTACAATTATCACGCGCTCGGTGCACGACTTCTAGCGGGTTGAATTTGGTTTAAAATAGATTGGGTTCGGTGAATTTGGGCTTGGTTAGGTCAGGTTACGTCTGGTTGGGTTTGCTTAGTTCAGGATAGTAAAGGTAAGGTCAGGTTAGATTAAATGAAGTTAGGTTAGGTTAGGTTAGGTTAAGTTGGGTTAGGTTACGTGAGGCCACGTTAGGTTAAATGGGGCATTTGTCACTTGAGCTTACGGTTATCAGAGAACAAGACTATCATTCGTAACCCATGCGAAATAGAGATATGTTCGTGTCCATTTATTTTACTTTAGGCAATAGTATTCAGGTAGTTTTATGAGGCCTGCCAGCTTTTGTGAAACTGCCGCGAGAACAGAGAAATTGTTTTTATATGATGACCTGCACATAACATCCAACATATTGGTGCCCTTGTACTGCTAGGAAAAAGGAGAATATAGCTGTTACGGGTGCATAACTTTCTGTGTCTGTTTCTGGCTGCAATATAACTGCTTACACGCAACTTACCTTTGTTTAGCTACAGTAATTAAAATTGTCTGATGCAAAAAAAAAAAAACGTGTGAGAGGCATTAGTGTGCAAGCACCTCATTGTAATTATAATGCGGGTTACGACCCACGGAGTTTGCTATCTAGTATTGACAGAACGCAAGTGAGCACACGCATACGCCCATACGCAAGCATACACATGCATGTACACATTATCTGATCGGTTTCAGGCAGCTGTCCACCTCATTGCTTGGTAAATAGATATCATGAGGTCTCTCAGCAAATAAACATCTCGCGAAAAGTAATATGCGAAAAGCTTTTGCGGTGGCAATTTGCTTTTGCGTAAACTGAAAAACTTCGTTGAGGTCAAATCGGGCTAAAACCTTCGGGTTGGCACGAGGTAACGTCGCACATCCATGTTTAACATATCCGCTATCTCAGATTTTTTTCCTTCTGTATTTTTAGAAAGAAAAAAAGACAGTGAGAGGTATAGAAAGCTTTATTTTCTTTTTGCCCGTGGCTTCTTTATTTCTTACCATGGCCAAAAAAGTGCATAAGATCGGCTAGGGTGCTGGTGCTACGTAGGAAAGAAGCGAAAAACAAGAGAGAACGAGAAGGATGAGAACGTGTTTCGTTGTCAGCTTACACTGACAGCAGGACAAATGCAAGCTGTCACCAGGCATTACGTAACGCCTGCATTGTCTATTTATTCTCAAGAATATGCGGGTTGCCGGGTAAAGTTCGAGAAAAGGAGAGGCGAAAAGAACGCTAGCACGTGCGATTCTCAGCAATTTCTCAGACGTCGCCAGCTTTAAGCCGTCGTCTGCACCCACCATTCAAGTAGCGCTATTTCAGGGGGACGATCCTACGAGGTACCCTTGGTCAACCCGTACGTAAGAGCGAAAAAAAAAGAAAGAAACACCAGCGTACGCGAACTGACGAGTCACCGGCCAACGTTTTTCTCCAAACCTGGCATCAGCGGTGGCTGTAAGCGAAACGATGTCGTTTTTGGGCAACCCATTTGACGATTCACGGTTTAAAAAAAGGAATGCGGTGAAAGCTTTCTAAAGTGGGGTGAACATCCAGGCATCTGCGCCCCAGCGTGCCAATCCAGAATAATATTTTTAATTTTGTTTGAATTTTCCTTCTGAACCAGAGTGGAACTCAGTTTGGAGGACCTCGGCCATTGCAAGCGCGATGTCTCCATTCGACGAGGGTCATCTACAACGCATCAGTATTTGGCGATAGCGCAGATGACTCCAGGCGTTTCCCGGGAAAAGTTGTATAAAGGAAGCACTTGCACAATACGAGAGCGTTGATCCATAGACCGTCTCTCTTCGCTGGCATTTGCACGGTTCGACTCCCACACAGCGGCGTTTCTGGTGGTGCCTTTGGCACGCCAGCTTCGCGGATACGAATGCCGACGTAAGTAAAATTTGTGACTGATAAACGGGTAGTACGAAAGAAGAATTTTTTTTTAAAAGTGAACTCTTCTTTCAAAGAGTTACGCATATAATGTATGTGAAGACCGGTCAAACACAGACAGTTAGGGAAACTCGCACGCGGGCACTCACGGCACGCAAACACAAACACACACACGCACACACACTGAAACATATATATTCAGTGTGTCGAACCTAAAAAATACCGGCTCGGTTACGGTTAGAGGTGGGGTGGAGGGTGGTGGCCAGGGCGACTGCTGCTTCCTCCGCTTCATGGGGATGGGCAGCGAGGATAGCGGCTGAGGTAGAGGGGGTTGGGGTGTGGTTTACTGGTGCTATAACGTATGTATGGCGGGGTTGCTATTCTGCAGCATCAACGTATATCGTGTCCGGGGGGGAGGGAAGTGTTTAGCATGGTATTGTGCTCGCGCCAGGTGACGGTTTGTGTGATAGGTGGGGTGCATGTGCGGGGGATAGGGAGGGGATAGAGAACCTCTCGATACTCTGGAGGGATGGGGAGTGGTAGATGGGCGGATTAATTTTTAGGCAGAATAGGACGGTTCTGCCTGTGTGGTTTACGGCAAGATGGGGTATTTGGGACGGCGGGTGTGCTTCTATAAGCTGGGATGGCGTGTTAAAGGTGCCCGTGTGAAGGAGTGTGTCGGAAGCAGTGCTGGGGGGTAGCTGTAGCGTACGACGATAAAGTGCGCGTTGAATGGCCTCTGTTCGCGTTATTTCGGTGCGGGTGGTGGCGAGATATGGTAGGGTATACGTGATGCGTCGGGTGAAAATGGCTTGGTTAGATGGTAACTCATATGAACTCCGTTTCGCTTCCTCCAACATGTGCTGCTCCTTGCCGGCCAGCGGTGTACGTGTGATCGGCGCATGACTGCGCACGTGTTTGTGGCGTCACCTTAAAGCTTTGGTGTGTCAGATTTGCACGTGGTTTTTCTCTATGAGGTGTTTTGACCTGGAGTGGCATGTGCGCGGCTGTGTCGCGTTCATTTTCTTATTTGCTTGTTTTTTATCGTGTTAGCAATGGATATAGGGCACATTGAAAAAAGTTCTCGCCGTTGGTCTGCGGACACAGTGCGTGAGAGGGACATAGAAAAAAAAAACAGCTCGTGTAGGCAGGGGTGATGTCGGTGAGGTTAGCTGTGGTGTCACTGCGTACGGACCTCTGGCGGCTCGGCCAATGTGGCGAGGTCAAGGTGGCGAGGCAGAGCTGGCGGTGGCTCGTGCATGCTTTGCGTTTCTAGAGCCTGTCCAGCAGCAGTACCGTACACTTCTGCAACACCACCGCCTTGCCAGATGTGCCTACCCACCACCGCACCAGAAGCTCATCCGAGAGGAGGCTGTAGCCTGGCGGCAACTACAGACAAACACATACCCCCACCTTAGCTTCCTGCACATCATACACCCCACAATGTATCCACCAACATGCCCACACTGCAGCGAACATCCAACACTGTACCACCCCACGTGGGCTTGCCAAAACACACTAGCAGCCCCCATTATTCGCACACCCACCTTCGAGCAGTGGGAGGCCGCGCTGTGCAGTTCGGACCCTGAGGACCAGCGACAGTTGGTGGACTGGGCACGCAGAACCGCAGCCGCCGCAGGGGCCCTGGACTGAGGGCTTCTCCCGCTTTCAAGCGCGAACCTCTTTCGCTTGAATAAATGTTTCTCCACCACCACCACCACTATGCAAAGAGAATTGGTTACAAGACTGCGATGGCCTACAAGGCACATTGACCACAAAGAAAACATAGCAACTAATTAGGCACTTAATCGACCCCCTGAAAAGTAAAGGAACGTTTAACAGGGACCTGGTGCGCACACTCAATGCCTATTCGGGAACCAGCGCCGAACTTCTGAAGGAGCTTGAGAAGAAGTACCTCGAGAGACAGGGAGGCTTTTCTTCCCCTCCATACGATGGAAATCTTAACCCCGAGCTAGACAAGGAGATCCAACTGTACGAGCTACGAGAGGAAATAACAGACAGCAAGCGGAACAGTGCCCCGGGCCCAGACCAAATTAAAAGAAGCTTATTGCCAACCTAGATGACCGCACCATGGAGATACTACTTAGACATTTTAACTCCTTCTGGATGAAAGGAAAACGCCCTGATCAATGGAAGATGGCTGAAGTTCGCTTCATCCCGAAGCTGAGAAAATCGGCGCACATTCAGAACCTGCGACCGATATCGCTAACGTCCTGTATTGGCAAAATCATGGAAAGAATTATACTGAAAAGGCCGCAAATCCACCTTGACGCAACACAACAAACGCCCGACACAATGTTTGGCTTCAGGAAACATCTCGGGACACAAGACGTGCTCACTCAACTGAAGGAGGAGGTCCTCGTCCCTGCCACACGTCACTCCCCGAGGGCTATCCTCGCTCTGGACTTCAAAGGAACCTTCGATAACGTGGCACACGAGGCGATCCTTCGAAACTTGGCCATGGCAGGATGCAGGCAGAGCACCTACAAATACATTGTTGATTTTCTTTCCAACCGCAGAGCCATACTCAAGATTGGGGGCGTCACCGCTAATACCATAACCATCGGGAGTAGAGGGACTCCCTAAGGCTCAGTCCTCTCCCCATTACTCTTCAACATCGCGCTCCTGGATCTCCCAGAGAAGCTGAGAAGAATACCAAACTTAAGCCTTGCCCTGTACGCGAACGACGTGATTCCGTGGACGGGCCCCGATTCCCTAAGAGGGTTGCAGGACACACTCCAGATCGCCGTCGACACTGTGAATGAGTACGCAAATAGATATGGGCTGTCGTGCTCGCCACAGAAATCTGAGTGTCTCGTTGTGAGGAGACGCCGAACAAATAAGGATGTCGACAACATCCAAATTACCCTCGATGGGCACTACATCAAGCCATGAAAATCCATCAGGAATATGAGTCTGCTCATATAGGCGGAAAGCAAGAACGATGCATTGGTAGAGCAACTCACCAAGATCATCGAGCAGGACGGGCATATCGTACGCAGGGTCACGAACCGACACAGAGGCATAAAAGAGAGTGACATGGTCAGGCTTATCCAAGCGTTCCTCCTCTCACGAATAACCTACGTGACTCGATACGTCATCCTGAGTAGAACGGAACAGGATAAGATCGACGTGCCCATACGCAGGTCTCTAAAGGAAGCCCTTGGATTACCCATGAGCGCATCCACAGACAAGTTGCTGCGTATGGGACTGCACAATACAGTATCGGAACCTATTGAGGGTCACTTGTCTAACCAAGGGGCACGGCTCGCTCGTACACGAATGCGCCGCAGTGTACTGAGCAAACTTCAGTGGGTTCCGCGAGAACAGCCCCACTCACAGGTGATCCCGTAATCATGGCGTAAATCTATAATAGTCCAGCCGATACGCAGAATTATGCACCCGAACTATCATCAAGGTCGCAGAGAAGCATGCGCAAAAAACGCTGAATCAGATTTACTCCCGAGTCCCGACGACGACCTACACCGACGCAGCCCACTACAACGGCAAAACAGCCATGGTGGCCGTGGTGACGGACGGGTGTAAGCATTTGACCAGTGACTCCGTTCCAAGAGCCACGGCCAAAGAAACTGAAGAACTTGTCATCGCTCTCGCCCTCACACAAACCAACACCACGACCGTTGTCACAGACTCATAAGAGGCGTGCCGCAGCTTCATGTCGGGATGGGTGTCACCCGTAACGCTACGCATCTTGGAAAGCCAGATGCCGGACAGGAAGGTCGCAATTGTGTGGACACCGGCCCACTCCTTCATGAGAGGCAGCGAACATGACCATCTCATGGCCCGAGATATCGCCACCAGGCCGCGGAGGAGACACCGGAACCCCCGCCGCTCACAACCTTCTACGAAAGTACCCAACACTACAGGCTCAATAGAAGAACATTCACGGCACCACACCCAGAGCTCTCAAGGAACCAGGAAACTACACTTAGACTAATACAGACAAATACGTTCCCCCATCCAGTCAGGATGAATCTGTTATTTCCCACACAATTCGACGCACAATGTAAATTCCGTACTCAACCAGTCACTCTACGGCACATAATATGGGAGTGCGTCAAGAACCGAGACCTGCCAGACCCTTTTCCTTCCCCTACCCCTGACCAGTGGGAGATACTGCTGTCCAGCTCCCTCCCTCAAGATCAACTTCTGCTGGTCGAGAGGGCCAGCCGAGCCGGGACGGCACATGGTTACCTGAAATGAGGAACCACCCCACCTAAAAGCTTAATAAAAAAAATTTTAGTTTCTCTCGCAAACGGCGTGCGACCAACATTGAGTTGCGGGCTTCTGAAGCGAGGACAGTCCTTGCAGAACATAAACTATAATAAACAAAACAGGCACATGTAACACAAAAATGCATTTTTAGGCGCTAAAAAGCCCGTGTAGGCCCACAAAGTCAAAATAGACACAAACAAGCACATATATATATTGTCCAAATAGGCACTTACAGGCGCAACAAACCATTGCTTAACGTGCCCCTATTCCCTTAGTTAATGCGTATAGGTTAAATAGGCTTGATGCCTACTCAAGGGAACAATAGGCATGTTGCCTAAAGTTCTGGTCTCTAGTAATCTCCGTCGGCTCGGGCTCACACAAACATGAACCCTCCCCCTCTCCCCCACGGCATGTGTTCTTTCATTCTCAGTTCTTTAGTCGCTCTGTCCTCAAATCGACGCCGCAAACGTTTGCCGACGTGTCCCATTTTTAACCGCGCAATAAAAAATTACAAGGGTTCATTCGTGGAGTTCCAACGTTTCTTATGCATGCTTCATAAAGACAGTTCGTTTTGGCGGGAGCAATTCATCGTAGTTTAACATGTCCAAGATAAGAGGAACCCTGCCGCTTGCTTTTCTATCGGGATGCAGCTCAAAAGCGACTGTAACAGAGGCGAAAGTTATCCTTGCAAGTAATGCCAGAATAGGAAGTAACTACTTCCCACCTCCTAGGAGACGACCGATGAAATGAGAAGGGGGTCAGCGGCAGGAGAGATAGAGGCGTCATTTCATTCAGTGGAGCGCGATATTGCGGAAAAGCTGATTTCTCGGAACACTCGACCTGCTGCTGCCAGCGATGTAATTATGACGAATGCCGGCGTACGTACGCGGGCCGCTCTGGGAGCAGTCGCTCGCCACCGAACACGTTCTCCTCAGCAAGTGCCAACTTCGGAAGTGACCGGCGGCGCACGTGTGGCCAGCGCAATGAGTGCCCAAGAATTCGATAAGGCTCGGTGGTCCGCCGCCATGCACGGAGAAACACGGCCAACCGGATCCCTCGCCTTGCCTCCGCTCCGCGGGGCCTTGGATGGACGGAGCGGTATTAGAGAAAAATGTCATTTTAGGGGAATGTCTGCACCAGTATATACAGGATTGTTCCGCTGAATGCCATCGGAAGCCGTAAAGAGAAGGGGGAGGGGAATAGGGGGGGGGGGGAATAGGGGGGGGGTTGTAGAACTGACAAAAATAATTTCTTCGCAATCACTCAGCTGAACTTGCTTTTGTTTATGCAACTTTGCCACCAACTTTTCTGGCAGAAAGGATTGCGAAATCCATGCTTGTTCTCGGAAAGTCCCTTGTGACTTCTTTAACCGTGCATCACGCTGAAATAACATGCTGTTTGCGGTGAAAACAAGAAACTGATTTAATGAAAAGCGAAGAGTGGACTCGTTTGTGTGGGTGAAATAAGCGAAACAGAAAGTCAGAAAAAAGAGCTCTCAGGCAGAAGATGATGAGGGGGCAAGCAGTGAACTGCAAATCAAACGAAGCGCGCATGCGCAGTCCTGTCGTGTTCGTCAACTTTCGAAACATCTCGGTGTCTAATTTCTTGAGGTTTGCTTTATCAGTGATGTTCTAAAGCAAAAATTATTATTCAAGAGCAAGTGAGTGAGTGAGGGAGGGAGGGAGGGAGGGAGGGAGGGAGGGAGGGAGGGAGGGAGTTTTTGAATCAATAAAATAGAGTCCTTCTTGAAGGACTCTGATAAAACGCATTCTGGCTTTCGCTTTCATGAACCTTGCAGGTGTAAGCCTGGTGGTGACAGCTCCATAAACACCAGACGCGCTAACTGAGGCAATATTACTCCCCAGGGTTCGCCTAGCGCCAAGAAATCCTAACAAGCAAACATGCGCCTACAAGGAGAAAGCGGGGAGAACGGCGGAAGGCGGGAGGGACATGCAGACACGCAGGAGCCACCACATGCGCATCATCATGGCGCTGTTTCTGGTGGCGGGTTTCTTACTAAACTTGGCAGCGGTGCAGTCACAAAACGTACCTATTCCTAAACTACCAGAAGTTATTTTTTTTTCCCTGTGACTGCCATACAGAAACGTTTCTGGCTTGTGAAGGCACGGGACATATGTCTTGCAGAACGGTGTCGACGCTATCGCATTGCTGGGGACGTGGCTAGGGAAGATGTAACGATATGTATACCCACACCTGCGCAAATGCTGTATGCCAGGCATACTGAAGTGGCGTTCGAAACATCCCAAGTTCTAGTGGTTTTTTAACGCAACCTTACACACAAACTAGTATAGTGCATATAAGGGTGCAGTTTGGTGTTGAGAACCAGTTTTTGTCTGGAATGATGGTGTTTTTTAATACTTTGACAAGGTGAACCTTCTTATAAAATCTGGGGCTTTTCCGCGCTGCAGCTACACGTGGACCATGGGACGCTGCGTAATAGAGTGCTATAAAGCAGTTTAGATCACGTGGTGATTTCTGACTTACGTCAGAATCTTGACACATGGGGCTTTTGTTTTCGCCTCCATCGATAGAATCGCGGATCGAACATGCGTCCTTGAGTGCTGCAAGGCGCCTTGGCCACTGGGCAACCGGGCACGCTAACCCAGAGTTGAAGTTATCCTGTCTTAGTTTGCCATAGCTGTCGCGACAGCACGTCGAAAAATTGAGGGACGACCACACTGCTTCGCAAGTGTTAATGCCAGCAGAAGTGAATATGGGTTCAAATTTTACAGCGAGGCTGTAGCCTCTAGTTGGTCGGAAAATTTCGCGTCGTAAGCAAAAAACCCAGGTAGCGCCCAGCAGTTCTCGTCTAAGATGCCGAGTGCATGCGTCAGGCTAATCAGGCATAGAGCAAAGAGTTCAGTATGCGTTTAAAAACACAAAACAAGCATCGAAACAGCATGCTGGATGATGAGGCGCCTGTGAACAATGTTTCAAGGCTAGGCAGGACTAGTGTCACTAAATAGAGCCGTTCTTGCCCAAGACACCTCGCTTATGAGTCAGGCTAGGCAGGACCCAGCATTTGCCGCCGGAACAGCCGAGCGCAAGCGACTAGCCCTCCGAGACGACGAGACACATTTCCTACCCTGCCTCATCAGCATTTGTAGTGGTTCACAACAGCTTCGCTGGACATTCATTTTCCCATGATGGATAACCATCGAAGGCGATAGCGTTATTAGGCTCATTTTTCGATTTCCCCGTGGCTGCTAGCCGTCCGCTATCAGCCGTGCCTAGCGTCCGCGGATATGCGTCATCGCTGCCACCCGGAAGAGCTACGATAGATACAGCTGGGATACGAGGGCTCACCCCTCACACACCACTGGAATCGAAAGGGATACGGAGCAGCGGCAACTGATATCTGTAAAGGAGGACAATGGCACTCCGGCAATTACGAAAGAAACGACACGCATTTCCAGCTGGTGCCACGCCTGCGCAGCGAAGTTCGTTGTGCGCTCTTTCGGTGGTAGCATGCTCAACAGATACGGTCGCCAGCCGTGCCCGCAGCCGGCGCCATCACACCAAAGCGCCGCTCCACCGGAAGATAAAAATTAAATTTCGGTAATTCACGTACGGTGCCAAACCAGCGATATGAGGCGCGCAGTATATATATAGCGTTAAGATCGGGGTAAGTTTCGGCAATACGGAGATCTTTAGCGCGCGCCGAATTCTCGACACATGGGAGTTTGTTTTCTGCTTCCATCAGGCAAATGGCCGCCGTGTCCAGGAATTGAACCCGCGTCATTGTGCTCAGCAGCGCAACGGTTTACCCATTGAGCCACCGCAAGCATCTGATGCAAGCATCTGCATTGGGTCACCGTACCAAAACACAAGGCAAAGGATTAACGCAAGTCTCTCAAAAATGAAGGAAGGCATATATATTATGGGCAGAAACGAATTAAAATAAAATGTTATATAAAGCGTCTATATGCATGAATTTTCGACCTAGTATTCGATATTTCCGCGGTTCTGTTTCCGCCGCAAGCTGTGCTTGCAAAACGACGAATGGCGCATGCGGCCAAGTTTATATTCACCCTAAACACAGGTACGGATGTCCTCCCTGTGAATAGTCACGTAAGAATGTTTGGCGTGGTGAGTCATGTGGCAGCACCGATCTCACAATCACCAAAATATTACACGCCTAGCCAAGAGAAGGGCAGGAACGAGAGGAGAAACGCTAAGATTCATGCAGTCACTGATCATGAGCCGAATAGTGTATCAGAGCCTACCTTAATACGAAGTTACCCGCAGCGAAGAAAATCGAGTGAAGGCCATCATTAGGACAGTATATCAGGACAGGACAGCAGAACGCAATTTTGATCGTGAGACGAACTGACGACTGGTGGGCCACCAGGGTAGCAGAACGGACACCCGCAGACGACAAGTCGAGAGGAAGGGGGAGGCCTGTAACTCTATGGAGGGAGAAAATAAGAAACTTCGAAGGCAAAGAATAGACTCGGGAAGCGTAGCAGCACCGGGGCGGGTAAAGGTCGGTGAGAGAGCCTTCGTCCTGCAGCAGACCTAACTTGGTTGATGATGACCATGATGATTAATAGGTTCTATAATTGCGTGTTTCAAACGCTTTGGAGGAAATTACAGAAACCTCTCTTCTGACACCAAGGGTGTGGCTTGGAAAACAAAAAAATTGCCCGCAATCACGGACATGTCATTGATCCAGCGACTCCACATCAAAACTCAATACCAGAAAAGGTAGATCCAGACCTTCACAAGGACAGGTGATATCGCATTCGAGGAAAGTTCCAGTATTATGAGAGCATTGTATACAATGACTCTCGGATGTACGAAAGTAGGATACAGCAATTGTTGTGCATGGC